>NC_039272.1:26803934-27126434 GCF_003368295.1 Carassius auratus
GGTCACTATGAAAAGTGTGTATTTGCGCTACGAGAGGAAAACAAAGGGGACATGGCTAATGTGCTCAACTACATATTCTCTCATGCACAAGTCACAAAGAAGAACTCTCTGGTCACCATGCTGATTGTGAGTGCACAGTCACAATTTTTAAACAGAGAGAATAATTATTTGTATTTATAAAATTGGCCATCTTGTAGATTGCAGTTGCACAATGTATTAACAGTTAAGATGTTTATCCAGTCCACTCATGTGAACTTTTCTCTGTAGGATCAGCTGTGTGGACGAGACCCTACTCTGACAGATGAGCTCATGGCAATACTCACAGAACTCACACAGCTCAGCAAGACCACTAATGCCAAGGTGGCGCTGCGGGCACGCCAGGTTCTCATTGCCTCGCACCTTCCGTCATACGAGCTACGACACAATCAGGTGGAATCCATCTTCCTGTCTGCCATCGATATGTACGGGCATCAGTTCTGCATTGAAAACCTGCAGGTGGGACATGCTGGATGTCTGATGACTGCTCTATAGTGCCATCTGCTAGACAGACTTTCACCACTTGAGTTACAATTTACACTTTAAATGACTCCCATTTGTTTACATAGGAGAAATTTGAATTGAATTTACTATGTTAATAAAAATGAGTAAAAAATGAATTAGAATGGCAGAATTTTCTAAATTGAAGTTGCTAATTATTTTAATAGACTTTTTTAATGAAAAAATGTAAATGGTTACATTAATTACATCAGTGTGAGCTAATTAATTATACCCAATTAATTATTCCCTGATATGCAGAATGCATTTTTTTCAGTACTGTTAAATTATTTAAAACCAACTTTACACTTTATTCTATTGTTTTGTAATGTACTGTTATGGATATATAAAATGAACGAGCCATGTAGGTACTGTATCACAGCTTTTTAACATTACAAGTATGATTAATAATAATATGATGAATTAAATGTACATTAAAAATGACTTCAGTTTAAACAAGCAAATAAATACGGATCCTTTGTACTTTCTATTTGTCAAAGAATCCTTAAAAGAAAAAGATCACTAAACACTGGAGGAATTTACACTTATCATCACAGGAATACATTTTTAAATATGTGTCCATGGACCACAAAACCAGTCACAATTAGCACGGGTATATTTGTAACAATAGGCAACAATACAATGTATGGGTCAAAATTTGATTTTTCTTTAATGCCAAAAATCATTAGGATATTAAGATTATGTTCCTAGAAGATATTTAGTAAATTTCCTACTGTAAATATCAAAACTTAATTTTTGAGTAGCAATATGCATGGCTAAGAACTTAATCTGGACAACTTTAAAGACTTTTTTTTATTTATTTATTTATTTTTTTTTTTTTTTGCACCCTCAGAGTTCAGATTTTCAAATAGTTGTTATCTTCGCCAAATATTGTCCTATCCTAATAAACCATACATCAATGGAAATGGAAATCTTATTTATTCAGATTTAATTTGATTTACAAATCTCAATTTCAGAAAATTGACCCTTATGACTGGTTTTGTGGTGCATGGTAATAATGTAGTTTAATAAGATTTCATAATATTAATCTTAATCTTAATCTTAACTCTTAATCCTAACTTTTAAACTGTAGTGAATATTTAAAGTTTCAGTTGATCTAGTTGCACAGAAATGAGCTTTTTGCCTTTAAGTTGTAATATTTTGCTCCAGAATTATTCTGTGTTAAATTATTGACACTTTTTTTTTCTTAATTTTTGTTTCTAGAAACTGATCCTGTCTGAAACATCCATCTTTGATGTGCTGCCAAATTTCTTTTACCACAGTAATCAGGTGGTACGGATGGCTGCTCTCGAGGTAAGACTGTCTCATTTTAGTGTTATTTTTGTCTTTTTATGAATCAAGAACATGATTCTCATTCTCATTTCTCAGGTGTATGTCCGTAGAGCTTATATCGCTTATGAACTCAACAGCGTCCAGCACCGTCAGCTGAAAGACAACACCTGCATCGTGGAGTTCCAGTTCATGCTGCCCACATCCCACCCCAACAGGTACCTCAAGATGTAGTGCACCCCTGCTTCCCCCATCTCTCCCACCCCTCGCTGGGACTGTGGAGGAGCGTGCCAAAACTCTATAAAAGACCGGGCTGACTGGGGCAAATGTGTGTTTGAATTCTCTGCATAAATAAAAGCTTCTGGTTGTTTGCGACACACATTCTCCTCCACTGTGCCACAATCCACTTCCCCTCACACCTTTAAAATGCTCTATTTGTGCACAATCTGTCCACTGATTTAGTGTCTGCTGTGATCAGAAGGTTTGTATCAAGTAGGAGTAGAAAGTGACAGGGTCTGAATCACCGGGTCAAAAAAAGTTCTTCTTTAAGGTGTCTCTCATCTGTGCTGGTCACATCCGTGTGTTTCAGGTGACAAACCAAAGAATGCAACCAATAGGATATGCTTAGTGAATGTTCTGATTGGCTGTCTACCAGCTCGCACTTCTTGCTCTTTTTTTTATCTTTATTATTCTCTGCTAATTCATGCATGTGAACTGATTCAGAGTAGCCTCTTCTGATGCATGCATAGCATTTTGTTTTGTGCATTTAGCTATATTAACTTTTAAATTACCTTTTTTTTTCTGCAATACTCCCAGCTCCTAGCATATATGCATTTCCAGCTGCTTTACCTCTGATTTGTGTAAACTGATTGGCTTGTGCATTGTACTGTGCTGAAATACATGAAAGAGATTTGATCTGCATTTACTGCAGTTTTTCAAGAGCTGAATTGTTGCATGTGAGGGAGGGGCGGTCATTTATGAAATGTGTGGCTTAGTTTCTCAGTGGAAGAATCTCACAAAACATGACCTGGTCACAAACTTAAAGCCCTAAAATCAAAGGGAAAAAAACAACAACAAATAAATTATATTTCATGCACAGGTTCGACAATATTAAAATCCTGTCAGATAAGCCAATATTTATTTTGATGATATGGTCAGTTACTTATTAAATGGACAAAAAGACAAGTAAAATAATAATATCATACAAAATAATTACAATGATTTAAGATCTTCAAAATATTACCTTTTAAAGTGTAATTCAATTATTAGTATTGGTATTAACTTAATTAACTGGACTTTAATGCAGAAATTCTTTTGAAAGAATTGAAATAACCATTTACTATTTCAGTATATTTTAAAATGCTATTTATTTATTTTTTTTGTGCCCCCCTATTTTTGCTTTAAAAATTTACTTTTATTATTTATTTATTTTTGCATTGTACCATAATTAATCCCACCTCCCAATTCTCATTGTGCGGTAAATTTTACTTCTAAGATTATTAGCAATTTACATAATTCTAAATATTGTAGATGTTCTGCAATAGAGTAATTCTGTTCTAATAATAACATGTAATTATTTTCATTAATTTGTATTATTTATTCCGGATTGTTGTTGCAGTAATGAGAAAAATGAGGGAAATGTGCTTAATTAAGTAGATTAATAAATGGAAAGAGAAAATGTCACCTTTGCAAAAAAAAGGTTTAAAGCTCTTGAAACAGCCAAATATAATTTAAACAGCAAAATATAATTTATCGTCTTCTTCCATTTGATTTGGGGGTGAAATTTGACCAGGATGTGTTCTTGATAGGGATTTGCCCTCAAGTGAACAGAGACAGTCAGATATGCATTTATGCACCGACCAAATAATCATTGAAAGACTCATTTGAGACACTTGTATAATTAAATTAAACTTTGTGCATATGCAATACAATTGTCTTTTAAGGCACTTCTTATTAGCAGCAATCTGCTGGTCCAAGTAAATATGTGCATAAATCAAGCACAGTGAAATGAGATTGGATCTGTCAGATATGTTAAAGGGCCGCACACTTCTGATGTCAGACTGACCCCTCCCATTGATGCCTGACACTAACCAATCAGTAATCAATGTTGTTTGATTGCAGAGGGAACATCCCCACTCTAAACAGGTATAGTACACATTCTTTCTTCCATAAACCAAAATCTAGCCTTAGAATATAAAATCAGTATTGTCAAACACCTAAATTTTAAATAATAGTCAGTATAATATGCAGTAATACTATATGAATATGCAGAGTATTCAAGCCAAACCGATGTATAAAATATGTATTTGAATTTATATTTTAAGACATAAACAACCTTGGATGAAATGCATTTGCACCCTGCTGAATGGATCTAATGATCAAAGCTTTTGTGTGCCTTTTAAATATTTAGAATCAATTGAATGCAGGTATTATGCGTGCCAGTTTGTGTTTTATTGAAAACAGCTCTTCCTTGGTGCTTCATTCTGTTGATCTCAGTAAATACAAACTAATTTGCATGGCTTATTGCACCACTCTCAACACAAATGTGTGTGGGCCTGTCTGAAACGATATCGTTGTGTGTGCGCATGCAAATGGAATACACTCCCGTAATATGTCAAGTGAAATTGTTTAGAATTCATACTGGTTTTGAATTAGCTTCATAATAGTGGCAATTATATCTGCTGTTTGTATGTTTGTGTGATGTGATTGTCCTCCCAGGAAACTGTCTGCCCCACTTCAAGACTACAAACTTCCAGATATCACAGCTAACGCTAGTGCTGCCACAGGGGCAGCTAGTGCTGAGAATGAGGACAGGTAGAGCAGGACAGACTACAGGGTTTAATCATTGAGAGGGTTTAATCACTTAAGAAAAATCTATACAAAATTTTCTTAATGATATCTAGGTGTGAATCTTTTAATTAGTCTTAATGGGCAAGAGATTGCTATCAATACTAACACTGAACCGTATACTTGGCACCTCCTGAAATTTTGACCATTTCTGGTATATATGCTAATTAAGCTTTATAATTATGGGTGTTATTAAAGGAATATTCTGGGTTAAATATAATTTAAAATCAACTCTGGAAGTCAAAATTATTTTTGCTAATAATACTTAAGGACCTTATATATTAGGTGCTGCATGATAAATCGCATGCAGGTGATGGAGATTTACCGCTGATTACAGAACCAATTAAATATTGAACCAATTAAATATTGCATGCGATTTCGTTGTATATATATATATATATATATATATATATATATATATATATATATATATATATATATATATAAGGTCCTTTAGTATTATTAGCAGCTATCACTTTGCTCAACAACTAATTGCCCTCCTCCATCCCCAGCTCCTCCTCTCGTCTAGTCGGGATCCAGTCTTCTGGTTCCCCTTTTAAATCAGACTAATTCAAAATAGCCACAACTTTTTATTTTGTTCCTTCATCTTAGATGAATCATGTTGCACTAGTTTATCCCCTTTTCATTTAGTTTGTGTTCATGGCTCCATAGTTAAAAAGTAGTCCTGTCAAATAAAATAAAATTATCAGTTAATTTCACTGTTTCTGATTTTAGAAAGCATAAAGGAATTTTAATCAAATGTTACATCTAAAGTTTAGGTTTTGTTAAACATTTTCCATTATTATCTTAACGTTGTGAAGGCTGAACTTTTTCACAGACCTGTTTAAGAACTTCTGTTTTGCCAAAATGCTTAATAGACTTCCAATGTAAATGTGTCATGATGAAGCCATTTCTTTTGTTGCTATAAATGGAAGGGTGACCAAAAAGTATTGTAATTATGGTAATTAACAGCAGGCTGCAGCTAGATTTATGTTTAACCTGGAATATTCTTAACTAACCTTTACCTCCACCATAAATTTAAATAAATAAATGTGAATTAAACTTCACTGTATGGGTGAATTCATACAATCATAATTTTTTTCCTTTAACAACTGGTTTACTTGCCTCCTGACAACTGGCCCCTTTTATAACATTCAGATGTCACATGTCAGTATGTACTGTATTCACATTCAGTTGTTAGGAGGCGATGCTGCTTCAATTCACTCCTCTGATCCAGACCGATGTGAGATGGTGATGATTTGATCTTTCTCCTGGGGTGGTCTACCTCATTTTTGAGAGGTTAGGTATATGAGGCTGCATTAATAACTTTTCATTTTATTTGTGCGGTTGTGTTGCTCTCTCAGAATGTCCTTCTCCTCTAACTTGAACCACTATGGCATGGTCCACGTGGCCAGCGTTAGTGATGTGCTCCTGGACACCTCCTTCACCCCGCCCTGTCAGCGCATGGGTGCCATGGTTTCCTTCCGCTCCTTCCAGGAGTTCACCAGGTTAGTGTGTCTCTACAGAAATTGGAAAGGTCTTCATGAAATCTAAATTATTCCTATTTATTTGCTTATTAAATGCCCCTGATTGTACTCTGCACAATCTGCACGGAGGGTTTAATCCACAAATAAACTGAGATTTGTTTTTGTAAAATGTTTAAAACATCACATTAATAGAGAAGAAGCCAGATTGTCTGAAGCTAGATGATTTGTTCAACATTGGTGTGGGACGCTCTCTTGGGGACATACTGAGATCACATGACCAGCCAAATACTACTACTTTATTTGTGTTACCCCTTATTATTACATACCTCCTAGTTCTGGGATGTTTCATTCACACCAGTAGGTGTCAGTATAAAGTGTAACCCCGCTGTCTTATCTCGACATAAAAACTTAAATAAAAATGTTATTAATAATATGCTATAAAATAATAACATTTACCAATAACTATGTAATTATGCTAAAGTGTCAATAAAATCACTGGCACTATTTACGATGTTATATATTTTTATATCAGTAATTCATTTTCTAAATATCAGTTTTCGTTAATACTGAAACTGCAGACCTATCAAATCCCATCTAGATCACTAACACACTGATCGTTGTGTCATTCAGAAATACATTTAACCCTTTAATGTGCCGTGTTGATAATGGCATTTGTTGTCTGTTACAGCAGTTTTCTTAAAAAAAAAAAATATTCATTTGCTGTCTGCGTGTCTAATGTGACTGTTATTCACAGGAACATTAAAGATGTGTTGAGCTGTTTCTCAGACTCACCCCCCTCTTCTCCAACCTTTCCTGAGGGGGGCAACCCTGTGCTGTATGGTGAGGAGGACAATAAGGTGAACTATTTATTCTTTCAACCAGTCAAAAAAGGAAAAATAATAATTACATTCAATTAAGACATTCACTTAAGACATTGAAGGGCACCTGTTATGCACACTCACTTTTACATGTTATTTAAACATAAATGTGTTTTGGCAGTATGTGTACACAAACACCCTATAATGAATCCCCATAAATCATAAGCAGTGTGCCAGAACAAGCTGTTCGCAGAATCTGTCAAATGTGATGTCACATTTTACAAGCCCTGGCCATGACTGTGGACGGGCACTGCTATATTATCAGACACCCGCCCCGAGTGAGTCCGCCGTGTTTATCACAGACATAACCAATTGTGTTTTTGTCATTTTTGTTTTTAACATAAACTTGTGTGTATTTGACAGTTTAAGCGCAATAAGACATGAAAGAGAATTTAGTTTAGTACTCGTATTTCGTGTGACAGCGCTTTCTGTGGGCGTGCTTCAAAAAAGATGTTTTTTAATTATTTTTTTAAAGGGGGGGTGAAATGCTATTTCATGCATACTGAGTTTTTTACACTGTTAAAGGAGTGGATTCCCATGCTAAACATGGACAAAGTTTCAAAAATTAAGTTGTACGTTTGAAGGAGTATTTTTGTTCCCAAAATACTCCTTCCGGTTTGTCACAAGTTTCGGAAAGTTTTTTTCGAGTATGGCTCTGTGTGACGTTAGATGGAGCGGAATTTCCTTATATGGGTCCTAAGGCACTTCTGCCGGAAGAGCACGTGCTCCCGTATAGCGAGGCTGAGCACAGACATTTTACTGATCAGAGCGAGAGCGTCGCGAAAAGTCACAAAAGGAGTGTGTTTTTGGTTGCCAGGGCAAGACAACCCTGCACAACCAGCATTAAGGGACCAGTGGATGGAGTTTATTTTTACAGAGCATCAAAGGAGTTGTGCAAGTGTTTTTGTTTGTTCCCTGCATTTCGAAGATGCTTGTTTTACAAACAAGGCCCAGTTTGACGACTGGTTCGTGTATCGTTTATTTCTTAAGGATGATGCAATCCCAATGAAAAAGGGTCACGATCGTGTGTTGGAACCGCAGGCGGTGAGTAAAACTGCTTCAAATATCTCTGCCTTCTTGTTAGTGCGTCCGCCTCCCATCGGAGACCCGGGTTCGAGCCCCGCTCGGAGCGAGTCGTTGCTGCTGCTGCTTTCGTTCAGTTTCAGCCTCTGGATCTGATTCTGGATCATAAATAAACGGCTGAATCTGACTGTAAGCCATGGTTTGTTTTGGATGATGGTTTTTCCCTCACGGTAATGTCACAGCTTCCACATGCTCTCAACGCAAAAGCCTACTGGCGCTCGTGATTCTTTAGCTCCGCCCCACACGTCACGCCTCCAGCCGGTCGTGTTTTTCCGGGAAAAATCGGTACAGACTATCTTTCTCTTATGAATATAATAAAACTAAAGACTTTTTGGAGTTATGAAGGATGCAGTACTACTCTATAGGTACTCAAGATTAACAGGAGATTGAGTGAAAACGAGCATTTCACCCCCCCTTTAATTAGAGTGTCCCAGGTATGAGCTGCAAAGGCACAGCCCTGTTCTGGGAAAGGAGGCTGAAAAAAAGCAGCTCATTTGAATTTAAAGAGACATGCTTGAAAACAGCGTGTTTCTGCTTTCATTCAAAATAGGCATTTTCTAAATGATTTAATAAAACATCTGTGAGGTATTTTAAGCTGAAACTTCAAAGACACATTCTGGTGACACTTGAAACTTATACTACATCTTGTAAAAAGGGGCATAATAGGTGCCCTTTAATGTTTGATGCAATAAATCTATTATCTGGAAAATCATTGTTTTCTGTGCATAGTTTATATTTCGTTTTATTTACCACAGAGCATTCAAGATGAGCCAATTCATATCCTTAATGTGGCCATAAAGACAGACAGTGACATTGATGATGATGGTCTAGCAGCCATGTTCCGCGAGTTTACCCAGTCTAAGGTGAAACAGAGCTCTGTTCTCTAAATGATGATTGGTTTGAACAAGAAATGTTTATCTGTTAGTGTATTTATTTTATACTTGCATCATTTTTACCACAGAAATCTCTGCTATTTGAGCACGGCATCCGAAGACTTACCTTTTTGGTTGCTCAGAAGGTATGCTTTTAAAAATGACATTTGAGCATGTTTCCGCTCTTTAACTCCTTCTCAATCGAATTTCAACAAAATAATCTTTAATCAATTGAATGTTCATGTGAATATCTGTTGTTCTTAATAACTGATCTCAAATCTGGTACAACCACTGCATGTGCCTTTTCCCCTTTTGCTCTTGACGCCATTATTAACAGGATTTCAGGAAGCAAGTCAACTGTGAGGTGGACCAGAGGTTCCATGTAAGTAGTTTTGGGATGTCTGAGACATTGGCTCTGTTTCACAACCTATCGAGGTACCTCACTGTCTGTAGGCAGCTACTTTCTTAGGAAGCATCTTAACCAAAATAGACCTCACAAGTGACTGAGCTGAAACACTGTACGTAGACTATCATGCTGGTTACTCCACTAACACTAATTGTCTGAAATGCATGAGAAACTTTGCTTTAGCTCACTGGTGGTTCTGGTAGAGATGAACATCATGTGTTGCTAAGCTAATGACACTGTACTCCTACAATAATTGTATAATACTTGCACACAGTTACATTTTTATTAGATTATTTGAATTTAGTAGTTCTTGAATTATTGTATTATAAGTATGGAATTGTATTATAAATATTGTATTATAAGTATTGAATGAAATGGACTGTATTTTATGATTTGACATTTCTTGGTTATCATGTTTGCCAGCTTGGATGTTAGCATGTTGCTTAATCTAATGACAGTACTCTTATGTAGGAAAATTCAAGCAGTCATTTGATTTAAAAGCTGCAATCAGATTTATTGCATGATTCGCTGATTAATCAAACTAATTAAACATCAATAATTTCACACTGTATATCAATGTCCCCAAAAAGAAATATTGGCTATGTACAAATTATCTTTGAAATTAAATAATTGAATCCCAAATAGTCAGTATTATTTGTTTTATATAATTAAAAATACATTTCTATTTTTATTAATTAAATTGCATAAATGTAATAATATTGGAAAAATGTAGTTTTATAACTATAACATTTTGACTCCTGGGTTTTGGAACAGAGCCATTCTAAACGGTCTCTTAATTAAGTTACAGACTTAATTATAAGTTCTGTTCTGTAAATGTCCTGTAATGATGAACACGATATTTGTACCATTTAATATTGGTCTGGTCTTCCTGATCGGTATTGACATGTACAGAATGCAAATGCTATTTCACGGTTAATGTTTAATGTCTTTATTTCACAGAGAGAATTCCCCAAATTTTTCACTTTTCGAGCACGAGGCAAGGTGAGTTATGTTTTACACAAGACTACCAGGGACATATTTAAAAGTGTTACTCTTTTGCACCTAAGTGTCCATTAAATTCATCAACAGCTTTATGTTTAGGGGGAAATACAAAGGGGAAATGAGGAGTGGGGGGGGGGCTGTTATATTCCTCCATTTCTTGTCTTTGCTGTGGAAGTCACTCCATCATGATCAGTGGCGTTTCTCTGGCTTCCTTCAGCCCTGATAGTTTGCTAAAATGGTTCCAGCAAAGCTCATTACATTAATGAACTTTTTAATTATTTGTCTCATTTGAGAGGGATGACATCCATTAGCAGCTGTGATTACCTACATTTACTAAATCTAGCCTGCTATTATAGCTCACGGGCACTTTCTGCTTCTGTAGACTCACTTTCTCTTAGTTTAAAATGAGCAGTTTTGTTCCATTTCTTTTTTATTAAATCGTATTATTATTATTGTTATTAGAAAAAAATTACCCATTTCATGATCAAACTTTTCAGGGTTGCTCGATTATGGCAAAAACCTTAAGCAATTATTAAATCAATTATTGACAGTAGTATTAACACAAATTTATGAGTCTTTTTCTTTTCCACGTTAGTGAAATAGATAATTTCTATTCCACAGCAGAAACTAATACTTAGCGAACTAATGTAAGTGTGGAGGAAATACCTTGTTTAGTTTATCTTTGCTTCATTTTGCATTTCTGCTATACAAGCAGCTACAAATGGTATTGTGAAAGATAATGGGTTTCATTCACTAATAATTTTTGTGGATTATTGTCCCTTTCCTTGTAACTTGTACCTTTCACTTTACTTGTTTATGAAAGTAGAACATTTAATACAAAATGTATTGATGAATTGTGGTATATGAAAATCATTTGTATACAGATTATGCACACAAATTTGTCATGGTTAGTGGAAATAAATAATATAATATAATTAGGGCTGTCAGTTTAACACATTAACTTCATTAATTACTTTTGAAAAATAACATGATTCAAATATTTTAACAGTTAATGCACTGGCCCTTTAACTTTGGCTTGAAATTTTATGTTGATTCCAATAAAATATTTATTTCTATTGCTGCAATGTGTAATGTCTACTTGATACTTTCTCATTTAACACAAAAATAGCTTTAATCTTTTGTGGGTGTTTTCACAGTCAAATTTATTTTGCGATTTAATTAGGTTAATTATTTGACACATGATTTAATTAACTGACCTAAATATAATATAATATAATATAAATATTTTTTTAAAACCACTTTCGACCAAGTTCATTTTCATAGTTGTTTAATTTTGTCTGACAAAGAAGTTTTTGCCCATTTTGTCAGTCCTTTTTTTGTTGTTTTTTTCTAGTTTGAGGAGGACCGTATCTACAGGCATTTGGAACCTGCCTTGGCTTTCCAGCTGGAGCTCAACCGCATGCGTAACTTTGCGCTGACGGCCATCCCCTGTGCCAACCATAAGATGCACCTGTACTTGGGAGCTGCCCGCGTGGAAGTGGGCACTGAGGTCACAGATTACCGCTTCTTTGTGCGGGCCATTATCCGCCATTCGGACTTGGTCACCAAGGTAGGATCATCTCTGTGGTCTGTGTTTGCATCCATAAACTCTGTTATATGTGTGACACACTAAGGTTCCCTACCGTGTAGGAAGCGTCGTTTGAGTACCTGCACAACGAGGCAGAACGCTTGCTGCTGGAGGCCATGGATGAGCTGGAAGTGGCTTTCAACAACACCACAGTGCGCACCGACTGCAATCACATCTTCCTCAATTTTGTCCCAACCGTCATCATGGACCCTTCCAAGGTTTAATGAGTTTCAATGGATTTTTCTTTCAGGAAGGTATATATCTGCGTGCGTTTTGAGCTCTTGTGTTCTCATTAGATTGAGGAATCTGTGCGCTCCATGGTCATGCGCTATGGGAGTCGTCTCTGGAAGCTCCGTGTGCTCCAGGCCGAGCTGAAGATTAACATCCGACTGACACCCACTGGCAAACAGATCCCCATCCGCCTCTTCCTGACCAATGAGAGTGGCTACTACCTGGACATCAGCCTGTACAAGGAGGTCACAGACTCCCGTACAGGACAGGTGGGGCACAAAGACCGACAGGTGGGGCTCACGTGTCTCTCATTCACACAAACACATATTATATGCAGGCAGCTGAAGCTGAACAACAGTACTATGACTTTGTCATCCCTCATTGTTTGTTAATAATATATGATAATTTTATTTCAGTAGCAAACACCCTATCAGTGAAAAGTTTGGACACACATTCTTTACATTTTATTATTATAACTCTATATATTTTTGAAAATTAGTGAAGTCAAAGCTAGGAAATAATACAAATAGCAGTTATGCAAATTAAGCAGTGACCAAAAAATACATCTTATATTTTTTCTTATTTTATCTTTTTAAAATTTGAAACCTTTTCATGCAGTATGTGGATTTATTTTTTATATATTTGTCTAATATATAAAATATGTGAAAAAATGTATGCAATATGTAAAATATATTAATATGTGAAAAATATACACAGTATGTCATTTATTAGATCAACATTTTTAAATCATAAACAATATTTCAAATGCATGTCTGTTCAAAAGTTTGGGGTTGGTCAGTTTTTTTGTTTGTTTTTGAAAGAAGCATTTATTTTATTAAAAAATATAATAAAACCGTAATATTGTGAAATATTTTTACAAATTAAAATGAATTATAAAATTGTTAGAATTCTTAGAATTCTTAAAATTTGTAAAATTATAATTAATTTGTGCTTAAGAACCATTTCTTGTCAGCACAGTTGATCAGTTAATTCCTTTAAAAAACCTACTAACCCCAATATGTTGAATGGTATTGTATAGATCTATGCTATTACTAATTATGATTAATAACCAGCATTATTTTGGTATTTATATCTATCATGCTAAAAATGAACTGTCCCATGTGTCCAAACATAAATGGCACTGTACAATTTGTTGTTGCACTAATATGTTTTCAGACACTGGCGTCGAGTGATTTGTCATTGTGCTAGTCACCATTTAATTTCATTTGTCAGTGATATGGTGACTTTTTCTGTCTGAATGGAGTTTAATTAATAATTTTTGACAATGATCTTTTGTCATTGTAACATCAACTGTCAGTTTTGTTTGTTCATATCATTGGCCAACTGTTATCTGTTTGTGTATACAAGGTGAAAATGATAGACTTACATATAGAGTTATCTGGGTTTCTTTACCTATGCTTGACTTGCTGACTCTTTTGTCCTCTGTCTCTCTCTCGTATCAGATCATGTTCCAGGCTTATGGAGATAAGCAGGGTCCTCTTCATGGCATGCTCATCAACACACCTTATGTCACTAAAGACCTCCTGCAGTCCAAACGCTTCCAGGCCCAGAGCCTCGGTACCACCTATGTCTACGACTTCCCAGAGATGTTCCGTCAGGTATTGTCCACAAACTGAAACGAGAGAGATATAAGAGATTCAACTTATAATTTCATTTCGATGTATATTAACATTATAAATATTTATGGTCAGTATGATTTCTTTAAAGAAATTAATACTTTTAGTCAGCAAAGTTTTGTTAAATTGATCAAAAGTCTAACGGTCAGTCTAGAAATCGGTATCGGCAGGTCACACTTGCAAAATATCAGAATCGAATCGGCCAAGAAAATTGCAATAGGTGCATTTCTAGTAAAGACATTTATGTTCTATGTTGTTGAACGTTCTATTCATCCATTCACATTCATCATGGTTTTCCAGAAAAATATTAAACAACCCAACAGTTTTCAAAATTAATAACAATAAAAAAAATATACTTAAATAACTGTATTTTTGATCAAGTAAATGCAGTAATGGTGAGCATAAAAGACTTTTCGAAAAATGTAAAAATCGTGCTGACCCCATACTTTTGAACAGTTGAGTATATTTTAATACACAAAGCTGATTATCAAGTCTTTTGTTTACTCCTTTTTCTTTTTCTTTTTTTTTTAATGAGCACTGGAAATATATGAAGATAAACATTTCTCAAATGGTGTCCGTTTTCCTCTAGGCTCTGAGGAAGCTGTGGCAGTCCATGGCAGTCCAAGCCAACTTACCCAAGTGTCCTCTTCCTTCGGAATTGCTGACCTTCACAGAGCTGGTTCTGGATTCTCAGGGTCAGCTGGTGCAAATGAACCGCCTACCTGGAGGAAATGAGGTGTAGATTGCACCATGTTAATGATATTAGCTAAAACTGTTTTGTAAAAATCGATTATCTTAAAACTAAACCGAATCAACAATGAACTGATTTCAACCCAATAATGACTATTGCCTTGAGTTGCTTTATAGAGAATGAAATTCTGTTTGCATCAGTGAATCATTGTTTTATTGTTGAGCACTGTAAAGCTGCTTTGAAACAATCTGTAATGTATGAAGCACTATAGTTATAAAGGAGACTTGACTTAAACAGAAAAAAACTGCAACTCAAACTTAATGTGTGGCATGGCATGTCTTGCTCATTTTCAACTAATGATCACATGCAGTACATTTTGTACACCCTTTGTTTATTAAATGTTGGTTTGTGAATATCTACAAGCATTTATTTAGTTATCACACCTTTATTATGGATAGAAAATGAACTTATGATTCCTTAGATTGGCATGGTAGCATGGCGGATGACTCTCCGAACCCCTGAGTACCCGGCCGGCCGTGAGATTATTGTGATCAGCAATGACATCACACATAAGATTGGCTCCTTCGGGCCGCAGGAGGATGTGCTGTTCCAGCAGGCTTCAGAGATGGCGCGAGAAAGCGGCATCCCAAGAATCTATATCGCTGCCAACAGCGGAGCCCGGATTGGCCTGGCAGAGGAGATCAGACACATGTTCCATGTGGCCTGGCAGGATCCAGCAGACCCGTACAAGGTTTGAAGTGGCTCCGGGGAAGGGATCAGTTATCATTGACGTAGTGTTTCTCTTCAGGAATTGTGTGGTAATCACAGTGTTTTCCTGTTAAATGGTAGGGCTTTAAGTACCTGTACCTCACACCTCAGGACTATAAGAAGGTGTCTGCTCTGAACTCAGTCCACTGTGAACATGTGGAAGACGAGGGTGAATCCAGGTGAGTTACATATTATCCCATACACAGACATAAAAGCCTTAACAATAAAAAAAGTCTAAGAACGGTCTTTGCTGCATAATTTCAGTGTAAAGTTGAACCGGGAGGAGGTTTTTAGTTCTGAAGGTTCACATTGTACATTGAAGTTTTATTTCAAAAGATCTCACTGATTAGGGTCGTTTTTGTTGTTGTGTTCTAATGTAAATTCTCCTCTAATGTGTGTCTTTGCAGGTATAAGATCACTGATATCATTGGTAAAGACGAGGGGTTGGGTGTGGAGAACTTGAGAGGTTCTGGCATGATCGCGGGTGAATCTTCACTGGCGTATGAGGATATCATCACCATGAACCTGGTACACTAGCAGAACACAATACACACACTGCTTCAGAAATAAATTACATGTTAAAATATAAGAAAAAATATGAATTGTTTAAAATTGTAACAATATTTCACAATATTTACTGTATTTTGAACCAAATAAATGCAGCTGCGGTGAGCATAATAGACCTCTTAAAAAAAAAAATAATAATAATAAATATAATCTTACCCAAACTATTGTGCTGTAGATGTTATAGTGTTTCTGAATGTCTGTGTTTGCTGGTCCTCAGGTAACATGCAGAGCCATTGGAATTGGAGCATATCTCGTGAGACTGGGCCAAAGAACCATACAGGTGGAGAACTCTCACATCATCCTGACTGGAGCTGGAGCTCTCAATAAGGTCAGCAGCTGCACCCATTTACATGTTTTCTAGTTTTAGAATTCATAAGCCAACTGTGCCTTCTCAAAGCAGTTTTATAATTCACCTTGTATGATCTGTATGTTTTCAAAGCTCTGTTGTTTAGTTGCTGCTATGAAAGATGGCATTTGTGCATAAATTACCTATTCACTCTGCTGATAAGGGCATTTTAATTGGCCTCTCTTTAAATTGCTTGAAGTAATTTGATTGGTCCGAGGCAGGAATTGTGACAGGTTAGCATGAACTCCAAAAGCCTTGTGTGCACTCAACTATGACTCAAATAAATGAATGCCTAATTCATGCAATTACGACGATGACTTTTATGAATCCGCCAGTTTTTTATTTTACTGGTGACAGCGGTTGGATGTAGTTGGCTGTGCAATCAAGAACGTGTTAAAGGAACAGCTCACCCAAAAATCTAAACTATTTCATCATTTATTCACCCCTCATATCATTCCAAACCCATATGACTTTATTTCATATAAAAAAATGTCCTGTTCCACGTGCCCATACTATGTACTTATAAAGTAGAAATTACAATAATGGAGTAATAACTACATATTATGCTTGAACCTACCCCTAAACCTAACTTAAACCATGTAGTTACCTTATACTACCCAGTACTTTCTTGAGCAATTTCACTATAAGTTCACATGCTATAAAATGTTTCCAGGCAATTACTATGTAATTTAAACAGTTGGGATCTTGTGATGTTCAAGAATAAAAGTAAGCAAAGGCACCACATGTGCTTCATTGGGAACAGAAATTAAATAAAAAAAAAAAATACTTGCTACAAACTGAGGGATGGTATTAAAACTGATGGTATGAAAAAGACAATAGAAGTCAATTGAAAATCATCTGCTAAAATATAAAAAAAAGTGTGTATCTGCAGGTTTATAATTCACCCCTCAGTGACTGCCATCCCCCCGCGTCTCCCTCTCTGTCTCCCATCATGATGCTGCAGCTCCTGCAGGAATAATAGAAAGAGAGGCGTGAAGTTGTTATTTGCATAGAAATAGGCTGATGCCTGGGGCAGAGACCGGGGAGGGGCACCCATATCATTCCTCTGAGAACAGAATGAGCATTTCTACTGATACAGATATCCCTGTCTTGCTCTGCCTGTCTCCCATCACTCTCTGCAGCAGTCTAGATTAGGGTTGGCAACCGAGAAACAGTTCTTATTCAGAACAATATCCTTTAATTGTTCTTAAATGTCTGATGTGGACAGAAAAACGGTATTGAGCTATTTCAGTCATGGTAATGTGTCATAGCCAGTATCTCTTTGTCCTCTCTGAAACTGCAGGAACGCCCCATCTATCTCCATCTGAAAATGTTCTTTACAGTCCCATTACTGTGTTAATTAGAGCAGAACCGTGATCGGCTCATTTACAAATACCCATGATAAGCGTTACCGCACAGGTCTCAGAACACGTCAGGTCTGTAAATGATTATGACGGTTACAAAGGTGTCAGTTTTAAAGTTTAGAGTGTTTTTTTTGTGCATGTGTGGATAGTCAAACCTGTGATTGTGTTACTTGTGATATGAAAGTGTTCAGTCTTTCATTAACCACTAGAACAAAAGGGACATACCAGACATAAAAACTGGAGCTAGAGTCAAGGCCTAGACAAAAAACTATATTCCCTGCACCCCATATACTTTACTTACCAGAACTAGACCTCCTGTATCTCAGGTCCTAACCAAGACTAACCCTGACAAAAAAGTTATTTGATTCAAGGACCGGCCTAATGATTTCAGTGAACTCAATGGCTAAAATGTCTATGTTGCCTTTCAGAGTCATGCAGTTCTTGTACATTCTCTGAAATGGTTGAGGTAATTATCACATGTGGTACAGACTGCAGTCTTACCTGAGACCATAATCCGAGCTGTCAAACTATATGTGTAGTTTGAAACAGAATGGTTTAAATTGAAAAAAATTGGTAATATGAAAGATGTCTTGAGGATTGGGGAGCTCCTTGTGGTACAGAACCACAAAACAATCTATAGGAGGTGGTCTGAGTTTGGTTGCAAAGGAACTGTCTAAAAACAAAAACACATTGGCTTACGTTATGTTCTCTATAATTTTAGCTTGTGGTGATTGTTACGTCCCAAGATAGAATAGCCAGATGAATGCTTAATGCATTGGGGTTCGATTAAAGTCAAGCGAGTCTAAAACCTTAACTGTGAGGTGTGAGGGGTTCCAGGAGCAATTGCACTCTGATTCAGATCACACTCAATCCAGAAAATGTACCTTGTGTGAAAGCTCTCCAAGAGTAATGACCATTACCCAAAACCATGTATGTGGTCTCAAGAGCTCTTAAGAACAAGAAACGAAATTCAAATCTCTGGTATATAGCCATAAATGTAGTGAACTTGAGTGTTATGTTGGCATGGATTTTCTGGAAGAGGTAAGTGATAGCCAGTTGTGTAAAAAGTTTACTTTTGAAACAGCATATTCAGTTTTCTTATAGGGCAAGCAGAATTTATAGTAACTGAGTTGTGAATGTCTGCGCCATTAGTGGCACCCAGACATGGGGACTTGTGACTTGGTGACTTGGACTCGAGTCGACTCGAGTCGCTATTTTTAGGACTTGAGACTTGACTCAGACTTGGAAGTTAAAGACTCGGGACTTGACTTGACTTGAGACACGATGACTTGAATGACTTGAGTGTTAATCACATCATGTTTTCAGTTTGAATATAAAATATATAAATTATTTTTTTAAATAAAGTTGATTACTCAGCTGGAGCGCAGGCTGAGAATAGCGTCGTGACTGGATCAGGACACTATCATCAGTCATGCCCTCTCTACCTTACACACACCACGCCCACTTAAATCAGATATCACATCACATCAACATGTCAGCCTGAGAGGTACCGAGGGTCATCGCTTTTGTCTTCAATAGAAAACTTCAAAAAACGCGTGGAAAACGCTAGTCGCGGCGCTTTCTCCTTGTTTCCAAAGCGCTCGGGCAGAAGTGCTCCTGGGGCGTCTGTCGTTGCTAAGCATCCATGACACGCTCTCTCTCATTGAAGACGCGGAAATTTCAGCAAAGGATAAATGGATTTGCAGCACTAAAAATCGCTCGCAGTAGCTCTGCTACTAATTTCGTTTCAAAATGGCAATCCATATACAGCAATGAACAGCTGTTCCTTCATCTTAGCTGAGCTTTCAACGTTGATACGGGAAAGGATGAAGCTGATTGGTTAGTTATTGTCACATGACCTGCGGTGCGCTTGCGGCATTCTGAAAAGTTTAGATGTTTTTAACTCAATGCGGTGCGACGCGCGCGCGTTGCTTCCATTATGAGCGCGCATACCGCGCGCCTACATTGGAAATAACGAACTTGCGCGCGCAAAAGACGTGATGTGAACGGCCCCTAATGATCCGCTAGCAGGCCGTCAAAAAAACGCATTCCAGGGGCGGCGCTAGGGCTGGGCTAAGGGGGCATAAGCCCCGAATATTTTGTTACCTTGTCTTTCTCATAGAGCAAAACAATTAATCAGAAAAACTAATGTAGCTGCCGCGATTACCCAATCATGAGAAGTGCATATATATATATATATATATATATATATATATATATATATATATATATATATATATATATATATATATATATATATATATATGCACTTCTCATGATTGGGTAAATATATATATATATATATATATATATATATATATATTTATATATATATATATATATATACAGTACAGAAAATAAATATGACGTATTTTAAGTTGTTTCATACTTTTTTGTTATGTACAGTACAGACCAAAAATTTGGACACACCTTCTCATTCAAAGAGTTTTCTTTATTTTCATGAATATGAAAATTGTAGTCACACTGAAGGCATCAAGGGCTATTTGACCAAGAAGGAGAGTGATGGGGTGCTGCGCCAGATGACCTGGCCTCCACAGTCACCGGACCTGAACCCAATCCAGATGGTTTAGGGGTGAGCTGGACCGCAGACAGAAGGCAAAAGGGCCAACAAGTGCTAAGCATCTCTCAGGGAACTCCTTCTAGACTGTTGGAAGAGCATTTCAGGTGACTACCTCTTGAAGCTCATCAAGAGAATGTCAAGAGTGTGCAAAGCAGTAATCAAAGCAAAAGGTGGCTACTTTGAAGAACCTAGAATATGACATATTTTTGGTTGTTTCACACTTTTTTGTTATGTATATATTTCCATATATAATTCCACATGTGTTAATTCATAGTTTTGATGCCTTCAGTGTGAATCTACAATTTGCATAGTCATGAAAATAAAGAAAACTCTTTGAATGAGAAGGTGTGTCCAAACTTTTGGTCTGTACTGTACATAACAAAAAAAGTATGAAACAACTGAAAATACGTCATATTTATATTCTATACTCTGAGAGAGAGAAAGAGAGAGGAGAAAAGTAACAGTTTAATGTTGTATGTAAACTGTGTTTAAGAGAGAGAGAGAGAGAGGTGTTCAGAGAGGAGTCTGTTGGATGTTTAGTTGTTATTTGTTTTATGGACTCAATGTTGAAAATGTAAAACATTTCAAACACTGTTGGCAGAAGTGAAAAATAAATAAATTTTAGGAAGTTACAATTTTGTTTGATTCCATGATGTATTTTACTGAACATGAGTATTTACAATGCAAATCCAAATTATTTTAATTTACTGACAGTTACTTATATCTTGTCTTTTAACTTTATTAAGATCAGATTCTGCAGGTAAAATAACAATATTAAGGTGACTTGACTTGGACTTGACTTGACATAGCTTGTGACTTGACTTGACTTGACTTGCCCAAGAAAAAAATACTTGGGATTTACTTGAGACTTGAAGGTTAAGACTTGAGACTTACTTGAGACTTGCACATGTGTGACTTGGTCCCATCTCTGGTGGCACCAAACAAAATAGTAAAAACTATGACCATTTTCAAAACTGTTTCCTAGTCACTCTTCCTATATTCAAAGGATCTCAAATATTGTATTTGTTCAAGATATCTTGCAGAGTTTAACTCTTACTTGCCCCGGCAAAATTTGCTAGAAGTTGGCTGTAATCCTGAAGACTTTGATTAGGTGATTCAGGTTTATTTATCTGAGATTGTAGCTAAACTAAGCAAGACCTTGACCCTTCAGGAACATGATTTGACACCACTGTCATATAGCACTGTTCAGCCCAAAAGTTGGTCTCATTTCAAACTCATAGAATTGCTTGAACCAGAAGTTGTCAAGGAGTTCAAACAAACAGAAATGCTTTACAGTATTTAGATTGTGTATAGTCTACAACACCACAAACAATTACATCACTCTATTGAAATCATTATATGTGATTCTTTAATCAGTGTGTGAATAGAGAAAGGAAGGTGAAATCTGAGTATCGATGTAGTCCTGGAGGCATAACCCGTTACTCTCCACCGCTGACCACTCGGTGACCTCGTCATTCTTCCCAGGTCATTGACAGCATTGGGTGGAGAGCACAGTCTCCTCAGCCTCCAGCACTGGGCTGACTGCCTGCGTGATGGTATTGATCCACAGCCTCAGGACCTCCACTAGCACTGACATTGCCATAACACACAACACCCACTCCATGCTTCCTTGTTCTGTGTTACTTCCTCAAGTAAGAAGAAGCGTTAGTAACATCGTCACCTTTATTTATAAGCGCTTTAAACTAAAAAGATTGTGTCAAAGCAACTGAACAACATTAATCAGGATAACAGTGTGTCAATAATGCAAAATGACAGTTAAAAGGCAGTTCATCACTGAATTCAGTGATGTAATTATTCAGTTCAGTTTAAAGAGTATCTGTGCAGTCATTTGCAGTCAAGTCAACGATATCGCTGTAGATTTAGTGTCCCCAACTAATCCAGAGGTGACAGCGGCAAGGAACCAAAACTCCATCGTGACAGACTGTAGAAAAAACCTTGGGAGAAACCAGGCTCACTCGGGGGGCCAGTTCTCCTCTGACCAGACGAAAGAAGTAGCATTGACAGTTTTAGCTATATGAAGTTTGCATAAAACTAAATAATGATCTGAGATCTCATCGCTTGGCTGCATAATTTCAACACCATCAACATCAATTCCATGTGACAGTATTAAATCTAGAGTATGAATTTGACAATGAGTAGGTCCTGAAACGTGTTGTCTAACCCCAATGGCGCTTTTTAAGATATAAATCATTACAAAAAAAATACAGAAAATTAAGTTTCAACGATATTTAGTAGTAGCTTATAAGTGGTGACTGTCAGTTTGTGTGCATATGACAGGATTTTTCAGAAAAATTATTATAAGACGTAGCCAGCCAGACAATGAAAATTATTAACAGCAATTATTATATGATGCAATCACATAATAATCCAGATAAAAACACATTATATAAAGGTAAGAAATTGATGTGCATTTCAGTGAGTGAAATAAGTATTTGATCCCCTACCAACCAGCAAGATTTCTGGCTTCCACAGATTGGCCATGTTTCCCACCATGGAACTCAAAATTGCAAACTTTAGGCTATCGGTTGTTTATTAATCATGTAACAATGCATATTACTGTTGTAGTTTTTATTAATAACCATTGCTATATAGCCGATAACATTGTCTAGTGAAAATATAACTACTATACTGAATAGCATAGACTTCATGACTAGTGCTTCCGTATTTCATCTCATTCTGTAACCTACTTGTTCAGCAGATCTGTGTACTAGAGTTAAATGATACTGTTTTTGACTATTTTTATAACATTTCTGACAGATAATACCATGATATTTTTTGGTTTCCTGAATGTCGGATCCTGTCAGCAATAACCTGTTCATTAGCTTTTATCATTATGGTCAGTTTAAGTGCCAGCGATGTAGTGTTGCCAGATAATGCTATTAAAACAAACAAAAAACAAAGACATGGCTGTCCCTAAGCAGAAATTTCCTACTCGATAATTTTTCTAAAATGTTAAATTAAGTGAAAAAGTCCACAAACACTTACAATAGCTGCATCTGGCAACACAGAGGCTGTGCCCATTTCCTCACTCTCAACTCGTTCACTCTGGCATATACATATCAGACAAAGCAATAGTAACCACATAATAAAAAGTTTGCTTCTCTCACTATTTACACTATATGTACAAAATTGGTGGGCGGGGCTAAACAGGCAGTGATGTAGAAGCAGGCGTTGATCTTCTGTGGGTTATCCACATTATGTCATAAAGTGTCACATTCCAGAACCTGTCATTTTGGCAGATTTGCTTCAATATAAGATGGTTTTATACTGTAATATAAAAGATTCCTATAAGTTTCAGAACTCAAAACTTTCTTGTCAATGACCTCCTAAATGTGAAAAGATTAATGGAAATTTGATTTCTCCGTTCATGGCCACTTCAACTAATGTGCAGAACATTTCACAGACAAAACTCTGCAACCAAAGCTTAATATGTTTTTAAGGATATCTTCACACTAAATGCCTTAAAACCAAAAAAAAAATTTTTGTACAGATGTATTCAGTGTTGCACCTTTGTGACTTGTGAACGAAACTTTTTGATCTTTCTACACAGGTTCTGGGTCGCGAAGTGTACACCTCCAATAACCAGCTGGGTGGAGTACAGATCATGCACAATAATGGAGTCACACACACCACTGTGTGCGATGATTTTGAGGGAGTGTTTACACTACTGCTCTGGGTATCTTACATGCCGAAGGTATGCAGAACACTGGGAAATGTAACCCGGAGGATGTGATTTAGAGTCTAACAGTGCCGTTCTCCTTCAGAATAAGTTGAGTCCTGTGCCAATGCTCAGTGCTAAAGATCCCATCGATCGGCCAGTGGAGTTTGTTCCTACCAAGGCACCTTATGACCCACGCTGGATGTTAGCAGGACGTCCCAGTCAGAGTGAGCAGACCTCGTTACATGTTTAACTCTATTAATAGCATCTGTCGCTTGATTTTTACCATTTACCCTCTTATATGTAATTACTTTTTAACGTTTTCCAATATCAATGACTGTCAAAAGAGCTCAACTTGTTAATTTGTTGAGGCCTCCTGCAGTGATATTTTGTGTTTTTTTGTTTGTTTGTTTGTTTTTTTGCTGAGGAATGTGTTGTTAAATGGAAATGTCCAGTAATGAATGAGTGTGGTCTGAGGGTTTATGTTTGAGGCACAGCACTGGGTCTCTCCACTCAGAGATAAGACACTCTGGGATATATGGAGTGTTTTTTTATTGGCGAGACAGATTACACATCAGTGTAATTGCCACAGTGAGGTGGGGAGATATGGAGAGCTGGTGGCAGGGAGAAAAATCTTTGTCTCAGTGCAGAGACAGGTCTCAGTGTAATTGAATGGTAACCTCTTCCTGCAGCAAGCATGTGCTTCTCCTCGGTTCAGCCCAGCATATCTCTGATGAAGATAGGGTACTAATGCATCTCTCCTTCCATACAGGCACTAAGGGTGCATGGGTGAGCGGGTTCTTTGACCACGGCTCTTTTCTGGAGATCATGCAGCCGTGGGCACAGAGTGTAATCGTAGGAAGGGCCAGGTAAGCACCAATGAATACTTTGGCCCCAAAAAGTACTCTTAGGCAAGTTCTAAAACTTCATGAATGTCATTGTAGATGCCCCTTGGTCTGATGTCTTATTAAACTAATTATGCTGCTGTAGAGCTCTCAGAACTAAACATTTTCTAGAGAAATATGCATCATTTATTTTTATTTGCACATGCAATGGCGTATATTCACAAATACTTGTTTTTCTAATGATTAACTACACAATCTGAGCCCTTACTCTCCTCAGTGAACTTGTGTTGACCTCTGACCTCAATTTCTAAAGGGCAACGTTTGTCAATTGGAAAGGTCCTGCTCTGATAAATGCACTTTGAATGCTCCTGTGGGGAACATTAGTTTCACATCAGTCTTCTACTCAATGCCTTTTTAGTTGTCTGCCAAAGTACAGATTGACAATGAATGTGTCAGTTTTATTTACCTTTTAGAGTATTTGTCTTCATGAGAAAGCTTGATTTTGATTTTTTTTCACATTTTAATTTACACATTCAAACATTAAAATAATAATAAAAAAGACATTAAATGTGTGACCGGAAGGAAATTATACTGTGTGTGTGTGTGTGTGTGTGTGTGTATGTGAAAATTCATATTGTATCAAATATATATCTATATTATATTAAATATGTGCCTGTGTAACAAACATTCTGACTTGTCATTTGTAGGTTGGGTGGGATCCCGACTGGAGTAGTTGCAGTGGAAACCCGATCAGTGGAGCTGTGTATCCCAGCAGACCCAGCCAATTTGGACTCAGAAGCCAAGGTGATCACTTGGAAACACTTTACACACTCTGGTCATCTTTCCGAAAGACATTTAAGTGGCAGTGTTCTGTACTTTTTCTGGTAGATCATCCAACAAGCAGGGCAAGTGTGGTTCCCTGACTCTGCTTTTAAGACAGCACAGGCCATTAAAGACTTCAACAGGGAGGGGCTTCCACTCATGGTGTTTGCCAACTGGAGGGGCTTCTCTGGAGGGATGAAAGGTCAGTAATACAGGAAATGAAGTAGGATGCACCTTAGTGAACTATGATTATCTCTGCTAATACCTTATGCTCTCCTCTCTTTAGACATGTATGACCAGGTGCTGAAGTTTGGAGCATATATAGTAGACGGGCTGAGAGAATACAGACAGCCAGTGCTGGTGTACATCCCTCCACAAGCAGAGCTCAGGGGAGGATCGTGGGTCGTTATAGACCCCACCATCAACCCTCGCCACATGGAGATGTATGCGGATAAGGAAAGCCGGTAAGAACCAGTTTCATTTTTTTGTTTTTTTGTTTTGTTTTGTTTTTGTCATTTTGTGTTGTATCTTGTTTTTGTATTTTATTTTATGTAAATGTAACAGTTTATTAACACTGCATTGGTTGTGTTTATTTTTGGGATGTTTGTTTTGCTTTGTTGTTTTTGATTTTGATGGGTTTGGTTTTATTTGGTTTTGTTGTTTGGCTGTTTTGTATAGTTTTGTTTATTTGTTTTGTTATTGTTTTATCATTGTGCATTCTTTTATTTTATGTAACAGTGTATTAACACTATATTAAAACTGAAAACTAAGAAATAAAACACCACCAAATTAAATAAAAAAAAAATGTACTTTAATTAGTCGTGGTCGTGGAAGAAAATTATTGAATTTGTTTCAAACAAATTTACTTTAATAACCTATTTAATAACCAGATAAATTGATTGATCCGTGTGGTCGTTCTGCAGTGGTGGTGTGCTGGAGCCTGAAGGCACCGTGGAGATCAAGTTCCGTAAAAAAGACCTGGTGAAGACCATGAGACGGGTGGATCCTATATACATGGGGCTTGCAGAAAGACTGGGTATGTTTCTCACAATGCGGTCTCTCCCTTGAAATCTTGTTTAACTGGGCGTGTATGAGTGTTATATTAAACACTTCATCTCTGTACTCTGCTGATGGTGTCGACCCTTTCTCTCCTCCCTGAGGAGAAGTGTCAATCACAGTAGTCTCAGATCAATCAGTTGGCATTGTTGTTCTGTACCTTCTTCGATCGATTACCCCCTCAGCAGTCACTAAAATGGACTGTGCCACCATAGTGGCCTGTAGTGTTGCAGGCAACAACGCTGAATGATTGGCTGTGATGGGATCAATCTCTTTTGAACAGCCACAGGCTGATGTGAGATTCAAAAGAGCTCCTCGGTTGGCAGCACTCTAGCAGTGTGATTCTTCCTGATTTTCATGTACAGAATGAGGGACTTACACATGGATTCCAAAATTGCAGAATTGTGTTCATTAACTTTAGCCAGCCTGAAATCAAAATTGACAAAATTTTAATGCACATTTATTTTACACTGTTTACCAGTAGGCGTTAAATTGTTTATCAAAATGGAATAACATGCTTCCCAATGTTTTTATAGTATTGTTTATACATTATTATAGTATGTTTATATTTAGCTTTTATTTTAATTAAGTTTCAGTATTTTTGTATTATTATTAAATGCAGGACAACGTTTAATTTTCACTGAAATGTAAGTTTATAAATATTTGATCTAATATTTATATTTTATTTTATTTCAGTTAATAATAGTTTTATTTTTAGTTAAAAACTGCACTGTTTGCTTTACTTTTCTCTTGGTTAATACCACCTCATCCAAAAATATAACAATTAACATAAAAAAGCTATTCAGTTAACTATTGTTTTAGGTAATGCAGCTTTTCTAAAACCTAGTCAAAAATAAATCCATTATAATAATGCATTATTAAGTTATTTATAATAATTCAATTAAATTCATTAAAAGTTTATTTGTATAGAGCTTTTTACGATACAAATCATTGCAAAGCAACTTTACAGAAAATTAAGTTTCTACAATATTTAGTAGTAGCTTATAAGTGGTGACTGTCAGTTTGTGCACTGGATTTTTCAGAAATATTGATACAAGACATAGTCAGCCAGACGATTAACATTATTAACAGCAATTATTATATGATGCAATCACACTTGTAGCAATATTTGTTAGTTCTGTTTGTTGATTCAGGGTTAGCATCATCTGAGGTCCTCTAAGGGTCAGCATCATCTCTTCTCAGGTGTTCTGGATCCAAACTGGAGCTTGTGTAAATCAGTGAAACAAATAGAGACATAATTGTCGTAGCTGCTGTTCCAAACAATTAAAATTAAATAGTTTAACCCAAGCTAAAGAATAATAATGCTCATTTGTCACAAATTATGAGATGCATTATTTAAATGCTTGGTGAAAGAGATGTGTTTTTAATCTAGATTAAAATAGAGAGTGTGTGTGAACCCCGAACATTATCAGGAAGGCTATTCCAGAGTTTTGGAGCCAAATGCGAAAAAACTCTACCTCCTTTAGTGGATGTTGCTATCCTAGGTACGACCAAAAGTCCAGCGTTTTGTGACCTTAGGGAGCGTGATGGATTGTAACGTGTTATAAGGCTATTTAGGTACTAAGGAGCTAAACCATTTAGGGCCTTATAGGGAAGTAATAATATTTTGTAACTGATACAGAACTTAATAGGTAGCCAGTGCAGAGACTGTAAAATTGGGGTAATATAATCATATTTTCTTGACCTGATAAGGACTCTAGCCTCTGCATTTTTGACTACCTGTAGCTAGTTTATTGAAGATGCAGGATAACCAACTAGAAGTGCATTACAATAGTCCAGTCTAGAGGTCATGAACTAGCTTTTCTGCATCAGAAACATGTAATATGTTTCGTAACTTGGCAGGGTTTCTAAGATGGAAGAATGCTGTTTTTGTTACATGGGAAATATGGTTTTCAAAAGACAAGTTGCTGTCTAATATAACACCCAGATTTTTGACTGTAGAGGAAGTAACAGACTACAGTTTGCAACTAGACAGATGTACTATGAGATTCTGTGTACTGTTTTATCTGAATTTAAAAGGAAATTAAAGGAAGAAAATTATTGGTCATCCAATCTTTTACATTTTTACACACCCTGTTGGCTTAGATAATTAAGAAGTTTCATCTGGTCTCGTTGAAATATATAGTTGAGTATCATCAGCATAACAATGGAAACTAATCCTGTATTTTCTAATATTATTACCGAGGGGCAACATGTATATTGAAAATAGCTGAGGACCTAGGAC
Source organism: Carassius auratus (assembly GCF_003368295.1). Classification (NCBI taxonomy): domain Eukaryota; kingdom Metazoa; phylum Chordata; class Actinopteri; order Cypriniformes; family Cyprinidae; genus Carassius; species Carassius auratus. The sequence continues at coordinate 26,832,754 of NC_039272.1, forward strand.
AGTTCTTTGTGGCACTCCATATTTAACTGGTGATAAATGAGATGACTCCCCATGTAAATAAAAAAAATGGTAGCTAATGGATCTAAACCATCTTAGAGCCTGCCCTTAAATACCTGTAGTTTTGTAATCGATCTATGAGTATGTCATGATCTATGGTGTCGAACGCAGCACTAAGATCAAGTAAAACTTGCAATGAGATGAACTTTGATCTAATGCAAGAAGCAAGCCATTTGTAAATTAACAAGTGCAGTTTCTGTGCAATGGTGGGGCCTGAAACCTGACTGAAATTCTTCATACAGATAATTTTTTTTTTTGTAGGAAGGAGCACAATTGAGCAGACACAACTTTTTCTAAAATTTTAGACATAAATGGAAGATTTGAAATAGGCCTATAATTTGCCAGTACACTAGGATCTAGTTTTGGTTTCTTAATAAGAGGCTTGATAACCACCAGCTTGAATGGTTTTGGGACGTGTCCTAAAGATAACGACGAGTTTATGATATTGAGAAGCGGTTCTTCGGCTACAGGTAACAACTCTTTCAGTAATTTAGTGGGTACAGGATCTAATAAACAAGTTGTTGGTTTAGATACAGTGATACGTTTATTTAGCTCTTCCTGTCCTATAGTTGTGAAGCACTGCAGTTTATCTTTGGGTGCGATGGATGAAACTGAAGTATTAGACGCTGTAGAATCTACATTTATTATTGTATTTCTAATGTTATCCATTCTGTCAGTGAAGAAATTCATAAAGTCATTACTATTAAAGGTTGATGTAATATTTGAATTGGGTAGCGTCATGTTATTTGTTAGTCCAGCCACTGTGCTGAACATACTGTTTTTCCGCGCAATTCTAAAAACTAAAGTTAGTTTTTCTCCATTTGTGCTCAAGACTACAAATTTCTTTCTTGAGAGAGTGAGTATTACTGTTATAAAAAGGCAACGTACATTTTTCTCTAAACTTTTTTTAATTTGATGGGGGCAACCGCTTCTAATGTATTCAAGAATATAGGGTCAGTCACTTCGTCTAGTTCATGTGTATTTTGGGGTACACATAGCAGTTTAGATGAATCAGGCAGGTTATTTGCGAATCTGTCTTTGGTGGCTGGAACAATAGTTCTGCCCAGACGGTAACGCTGAGCCATATAGTTAATATCAGTGATACGCAGCATGCAAGATACAAGGAAATTGTCTGTAACATCATCACTTTGAGGTGATGACCGATTCCATGCCATATAATAAAAACAACAACAGCAAAAAGTTGATTTTAAGTTAAAGAAATGTTAATTAAATGAACAGACATGAAATTACCAATTAACTTACAAGCACTGTGAAATGGATAAATGTAAGCTGATGTATCTGTTACTTTTTTGGTACTGTCCTCATAATTTTTTTATTTTTGCATTTGTCCATTCTCTGTGTTTGTGTGTGTGTTTTCAGGCACCCCAGAGTTGAGTGTGTCTGAGCGTAAAGAGCTGGAGAATAAACTGAAAGAGAGAGAAGAGTTCCTGCTGCCAATATATCATCAAGTAGCCGTGCAGTTTGCCGACCTTCATGACACACCGGGCCGCATGCAGGAGAAAGGAGTCATCACTGTAAGTACTCAACTCTTATTATTATGCTCTGCTGTTACACGCAGTGGTTGTTTTTTGATAGTTCATTGATTCACATCTTTTCATTTGAGCTTTCTGATTCTTTAACTATGGAAAAATATGAATACAAAAGTACCATTTCATAAATGAATCTGGACTTATGTGTGTTCAGGATGTCCTGGAGTGGCAGACATCTCGACTGTTCTTCTATTGGCGCTTGCGGCGGTTATTGCTGGAGGACACTGTTAAGAGGAAGATCCAGTGTGCTAACAGTGAGCTGACAGATGGGCAGGTTCAGGCCATGCTCCGCCGCTGGTTCGTGGAAGCAGAGGGAACGGTGAAAGTAGGTTACCAAAAACTATTGAATAAAAAAATCTATTTTCTTCAGATCACCAATAAAAGTCTTTTACAAATATGACAGTACAAGTGAGTAGTATACATTCGTGTGTGTGTGTGTTTTTATATATATATATATATATATATATATATATATATATATATATATATTAGGGGTGTAACGGTTCACAAAATTCACGGTTCGGTTCGATACGATACACTGATGTCACGGTTCGGTTCGGTTCGGTTCGATACGTTTTAGATACAGCAAAATGTAAAAACATCTCAACTTTTCAGAATGCCGCAAGCGCACCGCGGGTCATGTGACAAGAACCAACCAATCAGCTTCATCCTTTCCCGTAACAACGTTGAGAGCTCAGCCAAGATGAAGGAACAGCTGATCATAGTTGTATATGGATTGCAATTTTGAAATAAATTCAGTAGCAGAGCTACTGCAAGCGATTTTTAGAGCTGCAAATCCATTTATCCTTCGCTGAAATTTCCGCGTCTCATGGAGAGAGCACGTCATTGTTGCTTAGCAAAGACAGACGCCTCATGAGCGCTTCTGCCCGAGCGCTTTGGAAAGGAGGAGAAAGACGCGCTTAGCGTTTTCCATGCGTTTTTAGGCACGATATGTGAACGGCCCCTAAGGCGCTCGCTCACTCAGCACGCGCTGAAGGCTCGTTGCAAAATGTCTAATGCATTTAACAGACCAGAAATATAAGATCCTAAAATAACCAACAGGTCTGGTGTTTGGGTTGGATTCCCTGTAAGCTATAGTGTCTAAATGCTGCAGGGATAGTTTGCTGCGTGCATGTTTCTCCTTTTTTTCGTCTTTTCCCAGATAGTACCGACGCATATATCCCAGATATTCCCGCTGGTTTTTTTTTTTTTTGTAATCCCGCTGGTGTACCCTGTCATGTTGCAGATGCGACATACCGTTGTTTTTTTATCCACCACTCTCTTGCCATCACCATTATAGCTTAAAGGGAATCCAAAGTGCACCCAAACACCAGACCTGTTGGTTATTGGGGGATCTTCTCATTTCTAGTCTGTTAAACGCATTGGCTATTTTGCAACGAGCCTTCAGCGTGTACTGAGTGAGCGAGCGCCTGCTGAGTAGCCTAACATAAACATATAAGATGGTGTTTTTTTCTTCTTCGGGAGTTTCAGGGGCGTTGCCTGTTACGTTGTTTGGGTTATTGGGCTACCTTGTTGAACGCATATCATTATATTTCTTTCTCTCTCTTTTTTTTTTTTTTTCAAATATAATTAATTACTCCAACGAACCGTTCGGTATACATAATGCGTACCGCGTACCGAACCGAAAGCGTCGTACCGAACGGTTCAATACGAATACGCGTATAGTTACACCCCTAATATATATATATAAAATATATAGCTTAACCATGTGTCCATATTTAATAAATCATTTTGGGTTTGAATTGGATGTTGTCTTAAACTTTGACCGTTGGCAGTCAATTGACAATACAGATTTCTCAAAACATAAAGGGATAGTTCACCCAAAAATTTAAATTCTGTCATTAATTACTCACCCTCATGTCGTTCTAAACCCGTAAGTCCTCTGTTCATCTTCGGAACACAATTTAACACATTTTTGATGCATTCTGAGAGCTCTCTGACCCTCCTATAGACAGTAATGTAATTAACATGATTAGAGTTGTTCCGATTCCGATACTAGTATCGGAAATATCTCCGATACCACAACAAATTCTGGCATCGGCATCGGCGAGTACATGAACCCATATACCGATCCGATACCATTTTCTTAAAAAAGACCTAGTTATGACCGCAAGCTTTGCCTAACCGCTGCACGGTTCTTCTTCGCTGCTCAAAATGCATTGAAAACACAGGAAGTTGTGCTGTGTTGCCACAAGCAACCCCTGTTTAGAGCAGCGAAGAAGAAATGAAAACGCGTTAGCAGCCCTTATCTATATATGACTGGATCACTCATCACATTCTAAACTGCCAAAAGACAGTGAAGCCGCTACTATATTATAGATCAGTGGTTAGCAGTATGTCTCTGTAGTACCGGTAGTTACAGACTCTCAAGTATATTCAGTACCGGCAGCTGCGTTCAGTCGCTTCCGTCTAAGTCAAAGCGCAGGGCTCCAGACAGTAGCCGAATATATACTAGTGTCTGTGAATATTAAACTGCAAAATACTATTTAAATATTACTCCCGCAAAATCTACATCTCTGTGGGTGACTGGCACAGATGCGCGAGAGCTCGCTGTTTTGTAGTCTCTGCTGTGTGTCATGAGGACACGAACGCATAAACCGTCACTTCATGAGAATTTACCGTTTCATTTGAGAATACTGTCATATCATAAACACAGACACTCAAAGATCTTCATGGCAGCCCATTAAAATAAATGTTTGGTTTACATGAGTAAATTGACAATATATAAAGCTACTGTTGTAGCCTACAGTAATAATAATACATCTCTATAATAATAATAATTATGCCTAGATGGTTGCTTGTTTTTTACTTGTTTTTTACTTGTTAGAGATTATCTGATTAATAGATCTTTTTTTATATTCCTAGACTTATTTGTTGCAGTTTTTTTATACAGTTATATTGTAAAACTTAAATACCTTTTTTAGTTTGCGGTGTTAGATTTTTGGCTGCATTTGAAGTTCTTTTTTGCATAAGAAAATAAATAATACTGTCAAATTCATGTTAGATAATAAAAATACTGTAATAAATACAGTAGTTCACCATGTATTTGTTCATGTTTTATTGAGGGATCTGTCTGAAGCACACCATAAAAAGAATTCTAGCAATTTACACAGGGCTAGTAGTATATACAGCTGTATATACAGATATACACCCAGGTATCGGATCAGTACTCGGTATCGGCCGATACCCTGAGCCCAGGTATCGGAATCGGTATCGGGAAGAGAAAAAGGGTATCGGAACATCTCTAAACATGATCAACGTCCAGGAACATAGCAAGGAGTCCGGTAAAATAATGTGACATAGAAACCATGTGACATCAGGGATTCAACCGTAATTTTACGAAGCTATTAGAATACTTTTTGCATGCAAACTTAACAAAAATAATGACTTTATTCAACAATTTGTCTCCTCAGCATCACCCTAGCACCATTTTGGAGAGTATTCACTGAACTCGAGCAGCGTATGCTGTTCTGTTTCAGCTGCACCACACGGATATGTTGTTTTCGTTCAAATCAAAGCATAAATACCACGTGTTTCCACGTGACGCAGATGGTTAAATTAAAATATCTTAATTTGTGTTCTGAGGATGAATGAAGGACTTACGGGTTTAGAAAGACATGAGGGTGAGTAATTAATGTCAGAATTTTAATTTTTGGGTGAACTATCCCTTTAAGTCACTTTTTTTCTACACTAAAATTTTTCACATTTCTTCACACAGTGAGCACAACAGCAGTCTATGTGGGCCAAACTGTGGATCATTTTCCACTGCTTTGGCACGAAATACATTCATTGACTTGTAAATTACTGATATTATTTTCTCACTCATACACAAAACAAAAAACAAAAACAAAATGAGACACTATTTTGTTACATTTCTGTAGTAATACCAGATTGAATTAAATACTAAATCAAAAACATGAAATATTATCAAATGCCAATATACCAATGTTAGTCATTCAATTTCATTGCCATATATCAAAAAGAAGACAAGTTAGGAATAATCTTGTACTGTTATTTTAAAAGTTGATCATGTAACATAACAAATATAGATATGTCTGCATATGTATAAAATGTTCTTAGTGTTTTTAATCACTGTTTTAAGAGTGATCAAGTGTAATTAGTGGTTGGCAGTAATTTTTTATGGAATAATGACTTGATTTGACACGTAAAAACATAAAGGGATAGTTCTGTGCCAAGCTGAAAGTTGGTGAGGAGAACTGTATGAAGAGTTTTGAAAAACTGAACTGAGTATGGAGAACCTGTAAAAGCCGTAGCAAGCCTTCCTTTTCCTGAAGTGGTGTGTACAAGAAAATATATGATATTTAGAAGTGATCACAGTGGATGAACGTTCCCGAGCTAGCCACACCAGGTCCTGGAGCAGAGCCAAGCCCCCAGGGCAGGTTAAAGTATCTGAAGAAGACGGTGTCTGGACCACTAATACATTACTCTAATCAGAGCGAGCTATCTTAAGCTACAATTAATCTCCACCCTGCCATGTGCAGATAGCAGAGCAACACGCTGTTTCTTAATTAAAAGCAAACGGATTAAAAATGATTAATATGGGGCATTAAATGTTCTTGCCGACTACAAGTGCTTGCGTTTTTTAGAAGTCCATTAATGCCTGGACAAATCTTCACAAGCACAAGTCCAGCTTTGTTTCAGATCAGCCTGATGTTATCGGTCTAAGCCTAAATGAAGAGCCGTTGATTAGGGTTGTGATTTGGTTTTCAAATAGAAACATTGTCAGAATTGTTTCAAACAAGCTCCATGCATTAAACACTTTATGTATTATTCTTTTTGTTTGTCTCTCCCAGGCTTATCTGTGGGACAGCAATGAGGATGTTGTGGATTGGTTGGAGAGGCAGCTGGCAGAAGAAGAGGGTGCCAGATCTCTCATCGATGAGAATATCAAATATATCCGTAGGGATCACATCCTCAAACAGATCCGCAGGTAACATCCAGACACCAGCCTTGGAAACATATATGCACTTGCAATTGTAGTTTTATATTATGGCTGTCAAAATTAAAATTTTAATTGTGGGATTATTAACACAATTAACGCAGCATCCTTTTTCTTTGGCTAGCGTTAAGCTCTGTTCCCACCAAGAATGATAACTAGTAAACATAACGATATTAGCGTCCACACCAGCGAACGATATTATCTGTTTATTCTTAGCGCACGTGTGTCTACCACTTTAAATTCTCGAGCTCTTATAGCAGATTGGCTGCTAATGTTTTTTTTTTCATTCATCAGCTGGAAGAAAATTGTTCTGAATGTGGTTCCAACGATATTGTTTCTCTGTGCCTTTATCGTTTTAGTTGTGGTGTGGACACTATTCTTTAATATTGAGAACGATTTTTAGAACTATATCTTTATCGTTTTCATCTTTGGTGTTTGAACGGGTCTTTACAGTAGACTATATAAACATGCTACCAAACAAGCATCCGATATGTATGGATAGTAAGCCAAAAACACAAAATGATGTCAAAATGACATTTTTGGCGAGTCACCTCATATTCAAAATCTTAAATGAGAGAAAATTTGATGCGTGTCTAAGGCACATATTGTGCATTAGGTTTTAAGGAGACAGCACTGCTTTTAAAGTGAAATCTGCTACAGTCTGTCATTGATGTACATCTAGGAACAAATTAAAAATCAATCACTGCTCTGCTTGCAAGATTTTTAATTGAATAGAGACAACAGTAGTAAAAAGATGTCACTAAATAAATATTCAAAATATACCACCTTAGTTTTTTTTACATTTTGTAGATTGTGTTATTCAATTATGACAATTTAAATTTAATATTAATATGTGATTTATTAATGAAATGCAGAAGAAAAAAAAATGTTTAACTATTGACAGCACTAAAGTGTGTTTGTTTGTGTTATTAACTGGAAGGTGCTCAGCCTTTTTGACAATAAGGCCCGACATTGACCACAATAGTATTCAAAGGTCTGACACTCAGGTTTTATAAGCTTTGTTATTGTAAGAGTTCCCACTCTTTTTAATCATTTCCACTAATCTAAGGGATAATGTACAGTCAGCTTCCATTATCGCAAAATTATTACACCGCTGCCTGAAATACTTGATTCGTGATGCAACTGTGCATTAAGCCTTAAATGTCTGACTTGTCTGAACTTCATCTAGGCTCAAAGCTGTTTGTTAGGAAGTTTTTTTTTGTTTGTTTTTTGTTTTTCTGCCAGCTTTGTATTTAAACAGTTAATAAAATATGAAGGATCTGTGTAATCTGATGTATTTTTAATCAATGCAAAAATAATTGTTTTGTATAAGAAATGGTAATTTCTACTGATCTGGTATTGAAAATTCAAAGCAGTTATTTAATTATAAAAGCATTTTAGACCCCTGTTTATTCATAAATGTATATTTTGTGTTTTTAATAATCTGTTTGTTTTCATTTCTTAGCCTGGTTCAAGCTAACCCTGAAGTGGCCATGGACTCCATTGTTCACATGACTCAGCACATTTCCCCCACGCAGCGTGCTGAGGTGGTCCGAATCCTATCTACCATGGACGCCCCTGCATCATCATAGAGCCCTGTTTACACAATCATCTCAGAGGCATGATGTTACTGGAAACTGGAACTTGAGGAGCCAACATGGCGGTGCTGTGATGTTATGTGACAACATTGTTGGCTATGATTCTAAAAGAATGCTATAACAGAGATACTCAGTGTCAGTACCTATGAATGCACATAAATGCGGACCTTTAGAAACACTAAAAATGTTCTAGTGTTGTTTTTATAGTTTTGCAATCTAGTCAAGTGCACTTTGAGACTTAGATGGAACAAAGCCCAATTGTAGAAACAAGCTTTCCAAAGCTGCTGTTAGATGATCTTACTCATTTTTTTTTATTTTTGTTTAAAAGGCAGAAGATTAATATTTAAGAGAGAACTTTGCAACTTAAAAATCAACTTTAAACACTCACCTACAACTGTCAGGTGATAACACAAGTCCACACTGAGAGTTAAGCGGTCACATCCTGCATTCGGTAGTGATGTACCTGTATTTTGTTGCATCACGCTATCGCTCTGTAGACGTGGTATTATTCAGATGCAGGATGGTTGATTGAGCCGTATGACCAGACCAGATTATGACTGCGCTTGATTCATTCCCTTGTGGCTTAACCAAAAAAAGGTTATTTTTAGTTGTTTGTTTTTTTGTTGTTGTTTGTTTATCCACTGGTATTGACTTATGACATCTATTTTTTTTTTAGCATAGATAATTAAATGCTGAGAAGACATTGATAACTTAAACTTGTCTAATTGATCTAAGTGCTGCACACTGTAATTCAACATGGTACACTGTAAAGTAAGTCTGTAACTAGAACATGATTATTACAACATATATTCTGGAAGAGTGCAGTGCAGAAATATATTATATGAAAACATTTGAGGTGGCAGAGGATACTTAAGCAAAGTGAATGTAGTATTATGCACAATCTACACTGAGGATCTAAAAAAACATTACGTATGCCAGTGTCTCATGATGGTTGTCTCCACTACTGAAGAAAAAAAGACTGCCACTCTAATGCTAGCACTACTATTTGATTCGATGGAAGGTGAACATTGTGACATGCTGTCACCCTAACAGTTGGTGGAATGTCTCATGTGTCTATAAGTGTTGCGAAACATGTTACTGAAGAGATCAAAAGCTGTCTCCATTGTCAAAATTGAGGATTTCCTGTTTACTGTGTTTGCCTCTAAAAAAAAATAACTGAATAAACTCAAATTCTTATGTTAAATTATGTTTACTTTTTGTGACTCTTTCTTAAATACATGTACCAGGTCATATCATAGAATACAGGACTTTTTATAATACGCTGTACAAAAGGGCCAAGCACCGAACCCTGAGGTACCCCAGTGGTAAGTTTATGTGAGACTTTGCTCCTCTCTGAAATATTTATGAAATCTATACATACATACATACATAAAAAACAACAGCCCCTTAAATTCTAAGGATCAGAGAGGATGGGAATAATACACATTAAAAGTGTGCAAAAGACAGCTGCCTGAGATGAAATCCTAAGTATTGGTGAGTTTCTACCAACAAATAATCGGTGCTTGTCTTCATGCTATTCTTCAGTCCTGAGAGACATCAAATGGATGACAGAAGGATCCAGGAGCACACTTCCATTGATTTATCAATTCATCAATCATTCTCTCATTCAGTCCCCTCAGTGTGGGTTTCACAGTCGATTCTTACATTACCTACAAACAACGACAAATTTAATCACGACAATTCAATACCCAATTAAAATTATGGAAGCCACAATAGTAAAAGCTTGTAGTACTAGTGTATAATTGAAGGAGAAGGTTTCTGATACCTTTAATCAGATTACATTGCAGAATGTTTCCAGAAAGGGTAAAATAAAGGTGCATATTAGTTTTAATATGTGTGATCATGTACTAAGTGTAAAATTAAAGCATCAATGAAAACATTTTCTTTGTTGACAAAATGGTATTTTAATAGAAACGGGCACTTAAATGTGTCATTTTTACAAATCAAAAGTTCAGTTTCATTTATCGGTAATATCAAAAACCTAGGTTTAAGTCTGGGTTCCCTGAAGGATTTCAACTGCAGAAGTGTGTGAGAACAATGCATCACATACACTGAAGTTTAAGCATGTTAGGCCGATGTTTCAGTCAGCGTGCCATCACTGGATCATTCGCAAACAGGGAACGAAACAGTTCAGACCTGAAAATAAGCAAAACACAAAAGTTTAAAAACACATACATTAGTTTTACTGTTCTGCTGAAAGCAAAAGAAATCATCAATGGCCAAATAATGTCATTTAAAAAAGTTAAATTTTTGGATGGGGTATTATAATTACATCTTAGACATGTTCATATGTAAACACCATACACCTAGTATTCACAGTATACTATTCTTCATTTTGAACTTTCTATTAAATCAAGGAATCCTGAAAAAAAGCATCACGGTTTCCACAAAAATATTGAGCAGTCAACTGCTTTCTACATTGATTGTAAGAATAAATATCTAAATCACTAAACTAAATCAGCTTATCAGAAAGATCATGTGACACTGACGACGGGAGTAATGGTTACTGGAAATTCAGCTTTGCTAACGTTAGAATAATTAATATTTTAAAAAACTTTAAAATAGAACATTGTAAAAAATATTTCACATTACGAAATTATTTTACTGTATTAAAAAAAAAAACGATGTATTTTTTTTAAAATACAATAATTATACGTAAATAAAGCTAATTAAGAAATGAAATGTTAAGCTTATATGTGTTGCATTAATTCTACGGTTATACATTTTTTATTTTATTTTTTTAGCCGTAAACTTGTTCTCATCAGGCATTCCATGGCATCAAAACGGTGAAATTAGAAAATAACCTGGTATAAAACAAGAGAATAGAATCTATATAAAAGTGACATGAGGAACTCAACAATCTCCCTTTAAACCATTCGTGACTAAAGGCCATAAATCCCAATAGATAAACTGTGGCCCTATTTAATGCACAGAGGACAAAAGCACACATGCACGGTCCTGAGACAGAGGTGCTAATGTCCCTGTGGGGCAGGGCTGGGGCCAGGCTAACAGGACCATCCTTAATCCAAAATCCCTGTTAGAAATGCACAGCCAGCATTCAGGATTACAGCACACAACGCATACATTCTGATCCAAACAGAAGATAAGGGGTAAGGAGAGATGCTCAGGATCAAAGAGGAAAGTTGAGAACCATCTCTGGTTTACCCAGAATCCTACCATCACACCATCTGGGGCAAATGCATTGTGATTTTTCCTCAAGCCCTAGCAGAATTGGTATTCTGCATGTCTGCTTGCTTGCCCTTGTGCAAGAGAGAGAGAGAGAGCGTGAGCGCACCCCATCCTGCAACGTCGGCATTAACATTCATGGGGCCAGTGGTGCGTGTCGGGGCTATGGAGCCAGAGTTGAGATATGGCAGAGTGGCTGTGTAAGCAGACTGAGGGAGTGTGTGTTTGTGTGTAAGAGTGTATCTGGCTGCACAAAGAAAAGGTCGCCTGCAATTCCTCATCGGCAAAGGTCATCGGTCACTCTCTGATGCCATCGGCATACATCATTATTACTGTAGTTCACCGATTGTTATGTAAATAAGAACAGTCCATCAGGCATGTGTGTTACGATGTGTGTGTGTGGCTGACAAAGGTCAGGCTTTAGTTTGTGTCATCTAGGAGTCTGATTACAGTCCCAGTGTTATTGTTTTGTTTATGGTTAAAATCAGACCACTATCATGATATACTACCATGTACCCTTTTTGCTGTGCTTTATCATTGGACTGGAACAAAGTTTCACTTTATATAATTTTCAGTCTATTTCAAAATATATTTTATCCCTGGTATGGCAAAGCTGAATTAACAGCAGCAATTACTTCAGTCTTCAGTGTCACATGATCCTCCAGAAATAATTTTATCAGACAGACAGATAGGTGTGTGTGTGTAATAAATATTACATATATAATATTTAATTTATATATATATATATATATATATATATATATATATACATACACATATACATACACACACACACACACACACACACCATGATATACATTGCAATGTAATGCAATGTAGAGATTGCAATCTCCATCTTTACCATAAAGACATCACAAACATAACATCAGTTGCTCTAGTGTAGATGCTACCCTGAAATGACCTACTGAGGAACTCACACACACTACAAGGCAAATAGTTTGACATATGATGCTTTATGGTTGTCTCCTGGTCTGCTTAAAGATAAGTGTACATGCATTATATTTCAGCACAATTGATTGCGGTCACCTTGTTGAGTGCTTCATGTTTTTGTCCGTTATGTGCTCAAATAGCAGAGCACTGTGACCATGATCACCAGGCCAAGTCTATATATCACCTCCACCTCTTCATCAATCCATCCTCTCCTCTCTAATCCTGCATTTCTTTCCTCTACACCTCTCCAAACCCAGTGCAGCATATGCTAGAACCCTTAAAACATCCTCAAGAATAACCAATGGGAGTGCAAGGAAAACAAAACAATAGGAAGACTACAGAGGGAAGATCAGTGTACTCAAGTAATCGTGCTTTTAAGGCTTTATTTTGTCTTACAGATAGGATTTCCAGGTTTTATAAAAGGAAGTTTACATAATGAAATTGTCATTTACTCTCCTTTCATTCCAAACCTGTCTGATTGTCTTCCAAGGAACACAAAAGTAGCTATTTAGAGGAATCTTGAAGCTATTATTCATTTAAAGTTAATACTGACAGCTCTCTGATGAATATCATGGGAATTCTGTGTAACATAACCCAAAAAGTCTAAGACAGTCCAGATAATATATATTAAAAAAAAAGTTTTTTAAGAATTAAACGTAAAATATATATTAGGTGAATGATATTAAAAAACCCTCTTTAAAAATCTACAACTAATTTTGAGAAAATGGATGTTAAATACATGTAACTCAAGTCGACAGAGCCTAATACAGTGTAATGAAATGAACAATTAAATATGTATTTTGGTTGTTTTCTTTCCACTACTTTCCATCCATCCATCAAGTCACCTGAGCAGCAGTGGCTCATAGCGCCGATTTCATCATGCGAAGTGAGCCATACCAGATCTTTTGAACTTATATTCACCAAGGGCAACCAGGTGGTCTGGACGTTTGATATCTTGCAGTTGAAGAGACCAGGTCTCTGAACTATACAGAAGGATTGGCCAAGGATTGGAGAACCAAATTTTGTGCTAAGCTGAGTCCACTGTTGAAGCCAAAGATTCTGAAAAGACCTCATTCGTGAAGCATCCTGACTAATTTGTGCGAGATAATGGCCATGCACCTTCAGAGCTTTGTACACTCCCCAGATACGTGAACTGTGTGGCATTTTCCACCTTCTGACCCATGACAGTAATATTCCTGATATTGTATCCACTGCCCAGGATTTTCCATTTGTTTTCCCACCCATGATACATGTAGGCACAGGTGTGAAGCCTCCTTAGAGATGCTCAAGAGATTTTACCAATTTTATCTGCATTGTCTAGGTCAGTGAAATCAAGTTCTGGCAACTTAGCACCATTCGGTGATGCTACACTCCAGGATTCAATCCATGGCTCTGCAGAAGTGTGCTTGGGCCAGAACACATCCCTGCCTTACTCCAGAGGCAGTTGTAAGCACCTCGGAGAGTGAGGGGTTAAACCTCACTCTGGCAGTAGTACCTGAATGAAGGTCGTTAATGAGACCTAGCAGGATTATTTGGAATATCCGCCTGCAGTATGCTCTACAGTGCTTGATAATCCACAAAGTCAAACACTGCCTTAAGATCGACACAGGCTACTATGAGTGGACGATTGAACTCGCAATGTATTTCTGATAAGAGCCTAAGAGCAAGGACGGCATCTGTTGTCGATTTTCCCGGGGTAAAACCTGATTGTTCAGGGTGACATTGAGACACAAGAAGGGGTTGAATCCTTGCTAACAACATGAGAAAACAACTTTCTTGAAACTACCAATAGTGTAATGGGTCTATAGTTACCCTTGTACAGAGCCATGATTATGTCTAGGGACTGGTAGTATGCTTCACAATCGCACTTTGCCTTGGCCCTAAAGATGCCCTGGAGGCACTTATATACAACTAGTGTGAAAGAGGACAACTTATGGAAGCAAAATAGCCCAAAATCTCAAAATTGACCAGTGCCTGAAATAATAAAATAAAAAGTTTTGACTACAGGGTTGTTTTAAAGGGGTCATGACATGAGAAATCTAATTTGCCTTGATCTTTTGGCATAAAAGAGGTCTTTGTGCCATGTGTGCATCTGTGATCTGGTAAATTCATAAGAATTTATAAATTAAAACATACTTGCAGGCTATGAGTCAGAACAGCTGGCATTGTAGGTTACTCTCCCAGGAAACAGTCCTCCATAAAATGCGCTGCACACATCTTAATATTTGGTTTTAATTGTTGTAAAACAGTGTTTTATATACAAATTAACCACTGATTTCTAGATGTGTCCTCTTTTGGTAGGCCAAACAAAGTAGTTTCGCTTTCACAATAAAACACATCAGTCTGTGGCACTTCTGAGGCACTATTGAGCCTTAAGCTCATCTGTATTGTTGGATCAGCGGTTTCTCATCTTTCTCTTGAAAATATCCCATTAAAGTTCATATGGGGTTCAGGTCAGGCATGTTGGCTGGACAATCAAGCACATTAAATATCATGGTCAGCAAACCACTTGGAAGTGGTTTTGGCACTGTGGGCAGGTGCTAACGTCCTGCTGGAAAAGGAAAAAAGCATCTACATAAAGCTTGTCAGCAGATGCAAGCATAAAGTGCTCCAAATTCCCTGGTAGACAGCTGCATTGACTAGACTTGATAAAACACAATGGACCCAACATCAGCAGACGTCATGGCAGGCAAATCATCACAGACTTCAGAAACTTCACACTGGACTTCAAGCTGCTTGGATTCTGTGCCTCTTCAGTCTTTCTCCGACTCCAGACCTTGATATCCAAATGAAATGCAAAATTTACTTTTATCGGAAAAAATAACTTTGGACCACTGAGCAACAGACCAGTTCTTTTTCTCCTTAACCCAGGTAGAATGCTTCTGACGTGGTTTCGGTTTCAGAAATGGCTTGGTAGCCCTTTTCCTGAAGACGACTGAGCATAGTGACTCTTGATGCAGCTTCAGTCCAATCCTCGTTAAGTTCTCCCAAGTGTTTGAATTGATTTTGCCTGACAGTATTCTCAAGCTTGCGGTCATCCCTGTTACCTGTGCATCTTTTCTTACCCAATTTCTTCTTTCCAGTCAACTTTGCATTTAATATGCTTTGATACAGCACTCTGTGAACAGCCACCCCTTTCAGTCAGTAATGACCTTCTGTGACTTGATTGTCTTATGGACCATTGCCAAGTCAATAGTCTTCCCCATTATTGTGGTTTCAAAGAACAAGAGATACCCAGAATTTATACTGTAGGGATGGTCATTTAATGAAATTTAAATGTAAATATTCTAATATTTTGATACTGGATTTGAGATACTTTTTGACTCATGAGCTGTAAGCACTAATCATAAAAATTAAAAAAGAAAAAAAACTTTTTAAACGTTTTACATGTAATGAATCTAGAATATATGAAAGTTTCACTTTTTGAAACAAGTTACAAAAAAGAAAATAAACTTTAACAATATTGTAATTTTTTGCGATACACCTATATACAGATTAGTTTCAGTCCACACTCTAGTGTCTGTCATCAAAAGGACAAATAGAGTGAAAGAACATTCGCTTTGATGGGTTTCGTTTAAACAGCTTGTTCGCATCTTTGCACAGATATCAGAAGGATCCCAGCATAGCGAACAAGTGGATAGTTTATTTTTATCGTATTGGAGGATTGATAGCATTTAGTTTTGTAAAAGAGGCACAGTGTGATAGAGTTCACAAAGAAACATTTGTTGAAAGTAGGGCTGCACAATATTGGGAAAAAATGACACTGTGATATTTTATTTTTCTGCGATTTATATATATATAGCGATATGAAATCTAATTTTTTCTTACAAACAAAAATTGGGTGAGCACACTTACATTCTCATTTTAAAAGATTGACAGAGTATTATTTAAATTAGAGTAAATTATTTGTTTTTAACTTTATAATATGGTTTGAATTAACATATTAACATGAACTAACACACACATATATATATATATATATATATATATATACACCTACCTGTAACCCTTAGGATGATTCTTGAATAATCAGTGTTGCCAGTTGTGCTGCTTAATATTTTTGTGGAAACCATGATACATTTTTCAGGATTCTTTGATAAATAAATATCATATGTTTTTTGTTTTTTGTTTAAGTGTTTAATTTTTATAACTAATGTCTTTACAGTACTTTCAATTTTGATCGATATAATTTGGCCCAGAGAATAAAAGTATAATTTTCTAAAAAAAAAAAAAAAATCTTAAAGACCCCAACTTTTGAGCAGTAGTGTATGTATGTTGTTTAATATGAACAAATTATGTTTTGATCACTCATGTGTCAATAAAAAAAATTTAAAAAAAGCCTGATATGCACAACTCTCTTTGTGGAACCAATGGAACACAAAACAAAATAAAAAAAAGGAGAAGGGGGATTAAAAGTGAAATCTTTGACATGTGTGAGTGTTTGTGTGCATATCTCCACAGTGTGTTTGATTAGCCTGTTCTCTGTTTGAGGAGGATTACTGCTGGCTGACAGGACAGAGAAACACACAACTGAACCATTAATTAAACAGATGCACACACACACACACACACACACACACACACGCGCACAACTACAACTTCCTGCTGGTGTCCCCAACGGCATAAAATGCCCACTCAAATAATTTACATACCGAAGATGCTTTGACAAAAAGTGAAAGTTGTTATTAACCATTGTTGTTCCAAACTTTTTTCTTCTTCTATGGAACATTTATAAAAAATATTCTAGCTGTTATAACAATATTATAACAGGTTCCGTCTATTCATCTCATAACTAAAGTATAGCTTCTGAATACAGCACACAATTACACATTATGTTTTGGGTGCTTCTTTGTTTTGGGGTTATTTTTGTGTCAACATCTGCTTTTGTTATATGGAAAACAGCAGCTGTGACTTTCTGCTAAACATCTTTGTGTTCCACAGCGTTAGAATGAGGAAATGTGACAGATTCTCATTTTTGTGTGAACTATGCCTTTAGATAACTATACATCTTAAGTGTATGATCAGATGCCCGACTGATAGTTCAGCAGATAGAGAAAATCAGACATGAGGAGAATATAAGAGATCACTCACCGGGCCTCATCACTCATGCTGCTGTTGTCTATTGGAGCCATGAAATTCATCAGCTTACTGTGAACATGAAACCTGGCAAGATGTTTGAAAAAAATGACAAGTATAAACACAAACAGATTTGAAAATTTAATTGTGACGTTTCATTTTGAGCACACACAGCCTGACTGAATCTGAACTCATTTACATGACAAATACACAATTAAAGAAGATGTTTGATAAGAGATGATTTCTGCTGCTTATTCAAAGGAAACAACCCATCTCATTCCAGATGATTTATGGATTTGTTTGGATGACATAAAAAAAAAAAAAAGATTTATTTGAGTTTCCTTGTTTTTTTGGCTTTTAAATATACTTCTAAATAGGTATGATTTATTAAGATTTTTATTTTGACTTTTTTAGTGGAGTAAAAACTAGTAGTAAAAAGGGCTTGGGACGAATATGTTTTTATGTATTTACACTGAACAAAATTATAAATCGCAACCGTTTTGTTTTTGCCCTCATTTTTCATGAGCTGAACTCAAAGATCTAAGGCTTCTATGTACACAAAAGGCCTATTTCTATCAAATACTGTTCACAAATCTGTCTAAATCGGTGTTAGAGAGCGCATATTTGCCGATGTAATCCATCCACCTCACAGGTGTGGCGTATCAAAATGGTGATCAGACAGCATGATTATTGCACAGGTGTGCCTTAGACTGTCCACAATAAAAGGCTACTCTGAAATGTGCAGTTTTACTGTATTGGGGGGGGGGGTCCGAAAACCAGTCAGTATTCACCATGTGTGACCAGCATTTGCCTCACTCAGTGCAACATCTCCTTCGCATAGAGTTGATCAGGTTGTTGATTGTGGCCTATGGAATGTTGGTCCACTCCTCTTCAAAGGCAGTGCGAAGTTGCTGCATATTTGCAGGAACTGGAACACGGTCTCGTATAAGCCGATCCAGAGCATCCCAAACATGCTCAATGGGTGACATGTCTGGTGAGTTTGCTGGCCATGCAAGAACTGGGATGTTTTCAGCTTCAGGAATTGTGTACAGATCCTTGCAACATGGAGCCATGCATTATCATGATGCAACATTAGGTGATGGTCGTGGATGAATGGCACAACAATGGGCCTCAGGATCTCATCACGGTATCTCTGTGCATTCAAAATGGCATCAATGAAATGCACCTGTTTTTATGCGAGTATTTGACCACTCAAGTCGGTTACGATGACAAACTGCAGTCAGGTCGAGACCCCGTTGAGGACGACGAGCATGCAGATGAGTTTCCCTGAGACGGTTTCTGACAGTTTGTGCAGAATTTCTTTGGATAATCAAACCGATAGTTGCAGCAGATGTCTGGGTGGCTGGTCTCAGATGATCTTGGAGGTAAAGATGCTGGATGTGGAGGTCCTGGGCTGGTGTGGTTACACGTGGTCTGCAGTTTTGAGGCTAGTTGATTGTACTGCCAAACTGTCTGAAACGTCTTTATAGACTTTTGCATTTACAGCATTGTGCTGTGATAAAACTGCACATTTAAGTGTGGCCTTTTATTGTAGCCAGCCTAAGCAAAAGGAGGAGTGCTCACTAACACCGATTTAGACAGATTGTGAACAATATTTGAGAGAAAAAGACCTTTTGTGTACATAGAAAAAGTATTAGATCTTTGAGTTCTATGTTGCGTTTATAATTTTGTTGAGTGTAGTTTTAATTATAATATCCTTGCATGAAAGAACTGCAATACTTGTGCTGTAGCATTAAAAACAATGCAATTGCTGTAAATAATATTATAATGTAATATAATATATAAATAAATATATTTTGTTTAAAGCAAAAGCCTGTCTCATTCATGAGAATCAACCTTTCTGACAAATGAATGACAAAAAAAATAAATGAAATCATTTTTTTCCTTTTAAATTTTGGGGCGAAATATTACTCGTGTGGTTTCGTGAGATTCACCTTTATATGCTGAACACATCTTGATCCTTTTAGAAGAATAACACCTTACCTGACCTTCCTGCCTTTGCTGGCTTTGGTGTCCACCTTCTTCTTGATTTTACTACGTAGTTTCTGGATGGCAAGCCACTGCCTGTGAGAGAGGTTGAGTTATGATGATCAAATGTGAACGACACATGAAACATGTATACACACGAACATACACACACACTCACTTTCCCATGGCCACTTGATCATTGGGGTCTGTCGCACTTGTTTTGCGCTCAATAAGCTCTCGAAGCAGCTGTGAAAAACGGGAAAGAGACATAACTCTACTACTTTCTTTTTAACTACTCAACTGCATCAGCGTTGTTGACAGTAACCACACAATAACAACTCATCCTGCTTGTTTTCTTACCTGGTGGTAAAAGTCATCATCATCAAAAATCTCCTCGTCCAGATCTTTAAGGTGTATGTTAGATTTCAGTGCCAGTTCAGCTGCCTGAAAAAAACAGAGAGAGCTCAACGAGTCTTCTAGCATGATGGGGAATGTTACTTTTAAATGTAGTTTTAAACTCTACAATTAAATCAATACATATTCACATATACACATATATATATACACACTAGGGCTGCACGATGTGTCGTTTTAGCATCGATATCGCGATGTACGAATCCCACGATAGTCACATCGCAGGATGTGCGATGTAGGCTGTCGTATTTGATCTGTTATTCATTAACTGTACGGGCCAGCTGCTCCCCGGCCCTTGACGAATGTGATGTGAGAGAGAGCGCGAGAGAGAGATCGCACAAGAGAGCGAGCGAGTGAACCCCAGTCACACGTTCACCATATTCAAACAGAACAGCGCTGTCTTGCTCGCTCTCCCTCAGGCATATTAATCAATTGACACGATGGTTTCGATGTTTAAATCATTTAAAATGAGAATGTAAGTGTGCTCACCCCATTTTTGTTTTTAAGAAAAAAATTGATTAGATTTCATATCGCAATATATATATATATATATATATATATATATATATATATATATATATATATATATATATATATATATATAGCAGAAAAATTTAATATCGCAATGTCATTTTTCCCAATATCATGCAGCCCTAATACACACATAAATATACACACACATATAAATAGCCTACTGAAATGGCTGGGTTGATTAAACAAAGTGTTTTGCACTGCAATAACTCTATAGCTAATGTGGTTTTCTTACAACTACAGAGCAGCAGATTCAATTAAAAGTCTCACCTCTCCCTCTGTGATGCTGCTGTCTATTTCAGGCGTGATGGGCTCCGGCTTCCCCAGAACTCTGTATTCAGACCTGCGCGTCTGTGTACGTCTCACCAGCCTCTCTTTGTCCATTAAAACCTGCTCCACCTGTGTAAGAATGTTCCTGTCAAATGCTCCAAAACCCTGTTTGATGGGAAATACAAAGAGATAGTACATTAGTGAAGATATTTACACAATCCTATTTAGACATCCTTTGCAGCAATAACAGTTTCGACTCTACTAGGAAAGCTTTCTACAAGATTTTGGTGTGTTTTTTTTATTTTTTTATTTAATTTGTCCTTTTTTGTTTTACCTTTTTGCTCTTGCCCGTTGTGAGTCGCGTCTTGTCGTACCATTTCTGCAGGGTGGCATCACGGTAAGGCAGAAAGGCAGCAAATCGTTTGGCCATAAAGTTGGGATACTCTGCCATTTCCAGTTTTCGCTTGGGGGGTCCATTTCGCACTGCTTCCTGTTCTTCCACTTGGCCATCATCCCCAGTTTCCATCTCATTCTCACTGTCAATCTCTTCATTATCTTTAACACTGCTGCATGTGGAAACAGATTTAAATAAGAAAACTGAACACACAATCATTTCTTTTTCCATTGATAATCACAATTTCCATTTGTGGGAAGAAGAAAAAGAAAGGCAGTATGTCAAAATTATGAAACTATAGTTAATTAACATTACAAGATATTTAACAATTTATACAGCACAATTATTTAGTACTCCAAAGTTATCTGAAGAATACCCTTAGATAGTTTTTAAAGGGGTAGTTCACACACAAAGAAAAATTTCAATCAACATTTTATTAATACATCTTATTTTAAAAGCAGAATTAGGTACCTGCTTGCTCCCCATGTCTTTCCCTGAGAGATGACTCTGGTTTCAGGGTTTTGGTAGAGCAGCTGATCTTGGAGCTCCAGCAGAGACCTCTGTAGAGCCTTTAGGGCTTTATGACCTACCACACACAGATACGAGCTTATCATACAGCACATGTCGACCGCAACATCAATTCAGCACACTTCTGTAAATGCAGGGTCATTACAACTTACCTCCTCTGATCTTAAGTCATTCCTGCACTACACTAGTTAAAAGCATCAAAACGCATGAAGAAATGAACTCTACAGCCCACGGCACGCAAGCCATCAAACAAGATACTGATTCCATGGCACAGAAAACAAGCTTAAGTTGAAGTGTGTCATTTTGATTTTAAAATGCTGTAAGGGACATGCAGAAGTTAGCCGTTGTGCTTTAGGAGAGTTATGCTATCATTTCCCTAAACTATCAGACTTAAGATTTAAGTCAGCAACAGTCAAACCATTGTGAAGTTAACCATTTTTTTTTTATATTTTGAAGAAACATGCCTCCTAGTATTCCTGCAGAGCCTGCTTACGAAGCAGGGCTAGCACAACCAAGCCTATGCTACAATTCATTTTACATAATGAGAACAAATTAATAAAAAGAGTGAGGGGGGGGAGTGCCAGAGATTGTGCCATCTTTACTGCTAATCAAAAGTACACATGCACATCTCCTTCCATCCCAAAGCAACGCGCTGTTCAGAATTCAGGAGGACGCCCCACATCAATCATTCACTGGCTAAAGGACCAGTGCAATAAATATGCAAATGAGAAGCAGGCAGTCTCTCTCAGCAGCCAGATATGCTTTAGAAAGAAGGTGCACATATTAATTGCTCAGAGCCAGAAGAATCCTGAATTTAAAACCACACGTGATGTTGGGACTGGTTGTTGACTGCACAGAAGATGTGAGGTTTAAACGATGAAAAAAGTAGAAATTCAACTGCATGCTCATATGATCCTCAATTAACTAACTAAAGAAGACACAGCATGGGAGAATTAAAAATAAGTTTTATGCCTTATCCATGTCTGATTGAGCCATCTTTAGGAGAACTCCAGCATATGCATTACTGTTCCAAAGTTTGGGGTCAGGAAGACAGTAAGATTTTTTTATATTTAAAAAAAAAAAAAAAAAAGTCTTATGGGTTTACCAAATACTGAGATTTTTTTACCATGAATTTTACTCTAGTTTTCGGTGTCTTCAGAAATCATTCATATACACCTGATGCTCATTTTCATATCACCATCAATGGTTGTGCAGAAACTAACATTC
Organism: Carassius auratus; assembly: GCF_003368295.1. Classification (NCBI taxonomy): domain Eukaryota; kingdom Metazoa; phylum Chordata; class Actinopteri; order Cypriniformes; family Cyprinidae; genus Carassius; species Carassius auratus. The sequence goes on from NC_039272.1 coordinate 26,855,527, forward strand.
TCAGACAAAGAACATTTGTTTGAAATAAAACAAAATTGCAACATTTCTAAAATCTTTAGTGACACTTTTGATCAACGTCATGCAACATTGCCTATTACTTTCTTTAAAAATATCTTTACAGGCTTTATTTGACTTTACGGACTGCAAAATCTTCCAAAACACTTAGCAATAGAACATCTTTATGGTCAGAAGTAGAAAATATCAAGTATTTTTCATTGTATTCACTCACTATTTTTTAAAGCGTCAGCATACTCAGTCCCTCCCCTGCTCTTGAACTCTGGGAATGTCTGTGGCTGTGGAAGCTGATTGGCCGTCACAAGAGCTTTCTGCATTTTGATTCGCCTTTCAAGCATCTGGTCCCAAAGAGCTGTGGAGATTTGAAAACAGCATAAAGTTGAGTAAATTTTTTTTTTTTGAGTTTCTGTTTGTCTTATAATAGATTTCCATGAATCTATTCTTGTTATTTATTTGTTGTAGAGTGCACATCTGAATGTGGGCAATTATTCATACCAAGCTGATTTTTCACGGCTTTCCCCTTTTCAACCTCTTCATCAACTTTCTCTTTAGAGAAGGTCTTCAAGGCTGTTTCCTCCTCTTCATCTTCCTCCTCGTCCTCAGAGCCTTCCTCACTCTCTCCTTCACTGTCAGCTGATTCTTCATCTTCCTCACTTTCTCCCAGATCATCCATTCCCTCTGTGAGTTTCATAAGGTCTGTGCTCTTCATTTTAGAGACTAAGCTGGACATCTGTGAGCCATCATCTGCATTAAGATCCTCCTCATCATCGCCTTGTTCTTTTTCATCTTCCTGATCATCATCATCATCATCATCGTCATCATCAATGTCGTCTTCATCCTCATCCTCATCATCTTTTATGCAATCCATGTACTTGTCCAGCATTCCATTTTCTTCATCATCATCATCATCATCTGTTAAAAATTTTAATTTAAATGTTAGTAATCAAACCAACCTTTTAATGCACATTACTAGTTAGCTGATTCAAAGTGTATACAATGTTGGTCATTCCTTTTATTGTTTTTCAAACAATCCGACATGTTCACCCCACCTAATCCATCCAACTCTTTCTGTAGATCTTTTCTGGATGTAGCCTTGCCACGATATCGTCGATCACCATCAGTCAGAATTACAGAAGAGCGCTTCCGCAGATGGCCAGATAAAGGCGCTTCATCATCATCATCACCACCTTCATCAAACTTCTCTATGACTTTGGCTTTCGTCTCTGCAGTTCACAAAAATTATGTATTGTTGTTAAGCTTAGTACACAAGGACATTTACAGTCAGTCACATAATCCTGTCAACAGTTGCACAGTGAAACCAGCATGTAAGTTAAAGATTTTGACTATCACCAGATAATAACAATGTCTATACCATAAACAATGAATACAATTCATAAAATGCCTTTCACAGCTGTCATAAAAAATATACTGCAATTAACAGCAAGCCCTGCTCTAATACATAAGATGTCTGTTAAAAGATATAGATATATATACACATACACAGAGCTTGACATTAAATGGTTAACCCAAAATTGAAACTTTATAAATTACTCATAAATTACACACCTTGAAGTCATCCTAGGTGTATATGGCTTTCTTCTTTCATACGAATCTAGTTGGAGTTATTTTAAAAACTGTCTTTGATCTTTCAAGCTGTATGATTCCACTCAGTGGGTGTTGCAGTGCATCGATCCATAAGAAGTTTAATAAAAAGCGCATTCATAAAAAAATAAAAAATAAAGTGTCTCACATGGCTCCAGTGAATCGATGCGTTTTTGTAAGAAAAATATTCATATTCAAAACTTAATAATCCCTTTAATCTAGCTTGCACTCACAGTTGTTAATGAAGCCGTTCTGGAAGCATGACGTATGAGGTCAGCGTTGCACTGGGGAGTCTTGTGAAAACCAGCGTTTGTTAACAGGAGCCAAGGAAGCAAAGTTTCCTTACTTTAGCAAAGGAAAACCAGTCTCCTCTTGGATTATATCGAAATCCTCCAACATTCTTCTTTACAAATCCTCATTTTGTACTTTTAATTAGTAACCATTCTTTTATTTTGATCTCTCTGCTGTGTTTTCGTGTTCGTCAATTCTGAGCAGAGCATGCAGAAAGCCGACCTCATACGTCATTCCTCCTGAACTTCTTCGTTTACAACTTCGAGTACAAGCTAAGTGATTATTACAATTTGCATATAGATATTTTTCTTGCAAAACCTCATTGCTTCAATAAAGGCCTTTTTTTCACGCAGAGCCATGTGAGACTCCTTTTTTTTAATGGATGAGCTTTTTATTAAACTTCTGCCCGACTTATGCAGTGTAACATCTGCTGAGTGGCATCAAACAGCTTGAAAGGGGGTTAAATTCTATATACAGTAACAGAGCTCGACATTAATGCTTGTGTGAAATAAGTTTTTTTTTTTTGAAGGAATAAAGGAATTTTTTTTTTGAAGGGCCAAGTGAAAGATGATATTTTTATGATATTTGCCCGACCGGACGACCAATAGGATTTAATTAGGGAAGCAACAAAATTTCAGCAAAAATTATTCTGATTATATACATTCGGTGAAAATAGCGATTGACAACAAGGTCGTGCCAGTTGAGGCTCACGCAGCCTGTCTGTATGTGAAAACATACTCGTGGAGAAATGAAAACAAATCCAACTGCACATAAAATTTTAACATATTTTTCATATCTATAACAAACAGCCTAGTTAACCAACATGACACGACTGAGAGAGTGTAGTTTTCCCTGAAAACCATGACAGCTAATTTGACATAAAAAAAAAAAAGTGTTAAAATTAGTAGGCCTATTTAATAAACATTTTAGTTCAATATTTGAATTAGAATTTATTGAAAGAATATACTGTCAATGTTGACTGTTTTTTCTAGATTTGGTTAATGAAAATACAAAAACAAAGATCACAGCAGTATAGTCATCGAGCATCTTTGAGCAACACACAGGTGGTTACTGAATTATTCGGGGTTTTTTAATTTTGAAACATTCGAGTTAATGATTGAGTGGTCCACTCATAAAGACAGGCCCCTACATCTCAATATGCATTGTATCCATGCTAAATTCAATGTGATGGTAATTTTCAATACCATTTAGGGCAGAAAGGGTGCACAGTATGCACATTGGGATGCAGGGAGGCACTTGCTTCTTGTCGAATTAATCAGCTGTATGAATGAATTGTTTGAATGGATGCTTCAACGACTCATTAATTAAGACAGTCCCTTGCTGCCACCTACTGGTGGTGTACTTTCATAATACCTTATCCTTGCTTATATATATATATATATATATATATATATATATATATATATATATATATATATATATATATTATTTATTTATTTATTTTTTTAAACTGTGCTCATAACATTATTGGTGCTGTTATAATTTTGCTACGTAAATGCATGGCATGCTATATTTCAGCTACATTGAACTGTCTGTGTAAATGCATCCAAATACCACTTCAGGCATCGTTTTTTTTTTTTTTTTTTTTTTGAGATACTGAATTCTTTTGATTGATAACAGCCCTATATTGTCTTATTATACTAAGTGAAATCATTAATAAAATGTAAGAATTTAATATGAAAGATGATGGATGCATTTTAAAAAGTTAGTGGAAAATGCCCTTTAAATAGGCCAATATGACCGGGAAATCATTTAAATTAAATTTTTGTATGCAGTATTAAGTCACATTAAACGTAATATGTGTTAGTTAAATGGTACAGTTATGGTTTCATATGCTACCAAGTAACTGAATACCACATTCATACACTGTACCGTATTATTTACAAGAATAACACGGTACTACCACGGCAAACAAAATACACATTTATGTACCATTGATAGACGGTTAACGTTAATTCGTTTATCTTAAATTAAGGTAACGTTCAGTAACTCAAGAAAGAAAATCTTACAGAAAATAGCCAGTAAAACAAAATTATCTTAGTTGTTAGTATGGCAATCATGAGTAATACTAGATTATATTAAATGTCATAAGTCACTGGTTTAAAATAATAAGTTTAAAGTAAAGCCGCTTCTCAGTAACGTTACATGTGCATGCGAATCGTGCTTACGTTAGAGGTGACAGATTTTCTGTTATAATAACGCTAAAACGGCTTACAACACATTAGATCAAATGATAGTATTTTAATGTATGATACCTTCATCTTGGTCGTCCTCTGGATCCACGAAGTTTGGTAAAGGATTTAACAAATCTTCGAGCTGCTGTGATATGGAGGCTGCCATGTCTGTCCCACGATGGAACTTCACCGTGACGTCATCAGAGCGCGCCACAGGAAGCGTGAAGTGAACTTTACTGTCTGTGGAAGTGAAGTTGTCGTTTAAAATACTCAGAATACAGTCGTTTTTCACATTAAATAGCTTTAACAACGTGACCAAATGTAAATTCACTTAAGTTGGATATTATGCCTTAGATAAACATAGTAAATTACGTGATCAAAACGGTGGTTTTGGAGAAGTTTTTTTTGGTAAATTTTATTTTTTATCACTGTTATGCTAATATAAACAGACTTGTTGAAGAAATATGTTTTAAGGTTACTCGGTATTGAAATAAATGTAACATTTTATATTACATTTATTTAAATTGTTTAGTTTTTACTGCCTACGTGTCTGATTTAGTTATTATTATGTTAAAAATAATACAATGGCAAACAAAAATTAAGCAGTATGACTTAACTGTTTTGGAACAAATACTGATCATCCGACATAAAATCAAGAGATAGATAGATAGATAGATAGATAGATAGATAGATAGATAGATAGATAGATAGATAGATAGATAGATAGATAGATAGATAGATAGATAGATAGATGATAGATTGATTGATAGAGATTAACTGAAATGTATAGTCTTCTTTATATTGTGATGTTTTTTTTTACATTATTATTTTTGTATTGTTACATTTTGCTGCAAGGGGTACTTCCTAACACTGACATTAGCAAGTCATCAAAAAGAATGAACACAAACCTCTCTTTTAAAATTTTTTGTTTCACAAGAATGCCTGTATGTCCTCCCTTGTTCTCCAGACTCTGCTCTGGGTGTCTTTCTTTCTTTCTTTCTTTCTTTCTTTCTTTCTTTCTTTCTTTCTTTCTTTCTTTCTTTCTTTCTTTCTTTCTTTCTTTCTTTCAGTTTTATTATAGATTATACAATTCCACACAGATTATAACCCTAATTCAGAGACTAATCATGTAAATCAATTTGAAGACTAGCGCAAAAAAAATGCAATTTATGTATTTGTGCTTCATTTGTCAACATGTATTTATGGTTTTGTTTAGTGTATTCTTTGTGCAAACACAATATCATACAAACTAGTACAGTGAATCACAACTCAAATATAAATTGAATTAATACAAAAGTTTGGTTTCTTGCTTGAAGAAAAAGTTTGTGTCAGTATCAAGAGGTTTTTTTTTTTTTTTAAAGTCATTGTTGATATTTAAACCCCTGAAGAAAATACATGTAAACAATTAACTGCTCTCTGTCCACTGACTAGGATATATGAAATCATTTTAGAAGGTAGACTTTGTCTTATAATTCAAGTCATATTTCATTTCAAACAAAGGGTTTGTCCCAACAGTGTTAAGTTTCCCTTTTAAAGGCAAACGCTGAGATTTGGTGGAACTCATAATGGAGCCATAACTCCACCACATGGAGAGCAGTGACAGATTTTGGTGTGAGATGATTTCAAGTGTCATTATGGCAAAGCCTCAAAAGGCAAAGAGGTCCGAGTGATCAGATTATGATACACATGTGAACAGACACACCAGGTGTTGTAAATATAAACATTCTGTTTCAGCTTTTCTAATACTGTCGTTATCTATAGCACAGCTATAAGGTCTGCAGACCAATATTTGACATTCCACTTTCAAAATACACAAATGGTGCTTAAATAGATAAATACATTAAATAAATCGGTAAACGAATCAACCAATAAATAGACAATTATGTCAATAAATTAACTAAATAGAAATATTGTCGCTAGAAAATCACACATGAACAGTACATATCCACATCTTTGTATCCTGAATAAGTCTGTTGTTTGCTACCAGACTGTCCCCTCGCTCATCTCTGAGGAGAGTTGATTGCTGTATCCATTGCCACTGAGAGAGTTCAGGGATGTGAAGGGTGGAGTGGAGTCACACATGTCAGTGGAGATACTGTGGATGGAGGTGGGTGCGCTGGGCTCTGGGCTGGGAGAGTCCCCTGGGTGATGCGATATCATCTCGCTGAAGCATTGTGTCTCATTGGAGGGGTGATGGGCTCCATGATGGTGGTCCATGCTCCCTAGAGGGGTTCCAGCTGGGCCAGAGGAGGGCATGAATCCTAGATCACCTGGAGTCTGGGCTTGAGAGGATGGTGGACCTTGAGGAAAGTAGTCGTAGTTTGATCCTGGGCCATAGTATTCACCTTGATAGTCTGTAACAAAAATGGTGTAAAAAATGTTAGCTTGAATGCACTGTAAGTCGCTTTGGATAAAAGCCTCTGCTAAATGCAGAAATGTATTTATTTATTTATCAGTGGGTCACTCAAAGATATAATTCAAGACTTCAAATTATACCTATAATACAACATATAGGTAAAACACAGACCATTTGTCAATTACTGTTTGAATTTGTAGAGCATTATATGGTGGAAAAACAACATCAATAGGATTGCTCAATATTTTGTGTATTTTATTTTTTCTATTAATATAAAAAAACAACTTCAAATATTATATAAGCTTGTATTTATTTATATTAAGTTATTTTTATTATTTTGAAAGGTCAATTGTGTAATAATTGTTTTAAATAAAGATGAGGGTGGTCATATATATAAAATTTTGATTGTCTTAATAATAAATGATCAGTATTAAATTCATTTTTAAAAACTGTTTTAGGCTATGTATGGTATCACAGCATGGACACAAAAATAATATTAATTGTTACATACCATTCGGTTGTGATGCATTTTTTTTTTTTTTTTTATTAATATTCATGAACATGAACTAACCTCCATAATAAGAGAAATGGCCGCTGGCCATGAGCTCTCCTGGTTCCATGCGATCGCCCAGCGCTCTCATTCTCCGCGGACTGCGGAAGAACATGTGTCTTCTGGCGCCCAGCGCGCTCAGCTGCTTCATGCGCCTCTCTTTAGAGCGCCGATTCTGAAACCACACCTGCACGACAGAAAATACACAGACGAGACGGGACATTAGTTTCCAGATTAATACAGGCCTACCCCAAAAATATCATTATAGAGCAACGTTGTCGTCTGGCATTAGGCTACGTGGGAAACCTAAGATCTAAGCAAGCAAAATAATTATATTTTAAGGCGGGCATTTAGATATGCACATATATCGCTATAATCCATCAAAAAATACGTTAAAATAAAAATGCGCAAAAAGGAGTAGACTACTCGGTGTTCATGCCCAAATTACTTGTCATTATGCTATTTTGTGCCACATATTTCTTTCCATGTTTAATAGTCCTTAAAACCCCATTCGTTAGGTGTTACTGCCGAAAGACAACCCCCCCTGAACTTATGTAGCCCTGTTGTCATTGCAGTCATTATAACTGGACAATTAATTAATGCGACTTGTTGTAAATTCTTCCAAAATGTGTTCATAGCTTACGCTATTAGTAAGTAATGGCATTTTAAACGAATAGTTCCGGGCCGGCTCTAAAATCTGATTGGACGAGCCGCGGACGAAGCCAACATACACCTGTGTCTAAAGATGCAGTCTATGCGCGAGGATGCTGAAACCGTACAAGGCTACACTTTTAAGGTTTAGCCTACTTGAAGAGACAATTGTTAAAATTATTTATTATTTTTTTTTAATCATTTGTTTTTTTGAAAATGGATGTTTTATAATATTGTTGTGGCCGCGGTTCAATAAAAAACTATTGGCAGCACGAGGCCGCACGTCAAATGTTTTGCAAAGGTTTTATTAAAGTAGCTATAAAATACTGATAAATCGTTTACACATGTAAAAGCCTATCCTATATAAAATAGCCTAAATCCGCGATTATTTATAGGCCTGTATAGGCCTATTATAGCCTGTAACCTATTTAGGGCTACTTTTCCTTATTTTATTTATTTATTTATTTTAGCAACTTGCCTGAATTACTCTCATACTGAGGCCTGTCTCTTGTGCCAGCTGCTCTCGTATGTGTCTGGTCGGTTTGGGGGTGGCGGCGAAAGCAGCTTTCAGAGTCTCCAGCTGCTTGGCTTTGATAGTAGTCCGCGGCCCGCGACGTTTGCCCCCCAGATTCTGCTCGTCGTTTTCATTGCTGCAGACCTCCTTGTCCGACATGTGTCCAGTCTCCGAGTCTTTATAGTCGTCCTGTGGATCTTGAGATTCTGGAGATAAGCTCGGGTCACTGCACGCAACTGTTAAAAGCACAGCCGTTTGTTTAAAAAGCTGTCAAAATGCTTTGTGCCACACATTCGAAGACGACACGTAATCAGACAGCCTACTGAAATAACAATAGAGTCTAAAAACTGCATAGCCTACAGAATCAGTATTTGAGAAAAAGAGCAATATTTATCTCTTAGACTACAGGGCTTCAATTCCCCAAATTACTCACTTGACAGAAGGTTTGTGTCTTTTCCGATGCTGTTATTCATGTAATCCTCCTTGCAGACAAATTTATTTTCATCTAGAATGTACAGTTCTTCGCCAGTGGAGAGCTGTTTATTGCACATGACGCAGGTGAAACAGTTCAGGTGAAAGACTTTGCTTCGCGCTTTCCGAACTAGATCACTGGGCGAGATTCCCTGCGCGCAGCCTCCGCATTTAGTGCCATAACGTCTGCAGAGAATTAAAACAAAGTCAAACAGACACATTATTTTTATAGTTTTTGTCTTTTCACAAAAAGAAGGTTTAATAATTGTTTTTTTTAAATAAAATAAATAATAATAATAATGATAATAATAATAATAATAATTGCAAAATTGCACAAAAAAAAAATATAAAAAAAATAATGCAACATTCAACGTAAAAGCTTCCACTATATTAAAAAGATAACAAAAATAAGAAATCCAAACAAATGTGATAGTTCGTGCAGGGAATTCTGGGAACGACCTTTAAAACATAATGGTTTTATCATGTTACACTAGCCTAACGAATTATCTGTAAATTATTTCATACATTTACATCTAAACATTTTACAATATTTTACAGACAAATTGCATAGTGTCTTTATTTTCCTTGGTAATTTAAATTAAACAATTAACATGCACTTTTTTTTTAAATTGCATTTTATAATCATGCTTTTTCCACCCATGAAGATGCATAGACTACTGTAGTCTACTGAATTATTCTATTCTTTCAGAGTTGCTGATATGTTCAGTATTGCTTTGACAGAATGCATTAACAGAATATCCTCTTTCAAACTTCTCAGGCGACAATATACATTCTTTTGTCTCTGGGCGTGCATGTCAATGCAGTTCACTGAAATGGTTATCGAATGCGTGCTAACTGGATGTCTGTGGCTTTCCTCTCGAGCTCATTCATTATTCAAATCCACTTATCGCATCTTTGCTCGAGCTTTTGCAAACAAACGCATGTGCTAAGAAAGATTGAGGCGAGGCAGGGCACACATCCGTCAGGTACTGGTGCAAATCTCATCCCCTGCCTGTCTGACACTCATACCTTGTAAACAAAGAGAACTGTTTTAGTCTGTCACCTATAACAAGACGTCTAATATTCGGCAGGTTGTAAATGTAAAATGTTATGCGCTCCAGTTGTATCGATTTTTTTTGTGTGCATTTATTATTATAGTTATGTTGTGTTTTATATAGTGTTTACATAAATGTGTTTTAACGAATTATTATTATTATTATTACGTACGTAGCATATAGAAGGGGAAAAAAATCTAGTTCAAGTATCTTAATACAGAAAGGTCCGTAGCCGCATTACAAGAGCTAAAAATGTAATTTGAGGCTTTTTTCGATTCAAATGCTCACCTGAAAAAGTCGCTTTTGCAGTAGAGTCGTCCTTCTCTTGAAAAGCATCTATCAGTTAAATTGCATTTACAGTCACAACATTGCACGCATTTGGCATGCCAGGCTCTATCCAAGACGTTGAGCAGAAATCTGTCCAGAATAGGCCTCTCGCATCCAGCACAGTGGACCATATTTTGTGACTAGCCTACAGTCACCACGTTGCTGTCTTCGATGAGAGGCAAAAATCAGCTTGTCTTCCCCCACAAGTTAGAGAACCTTGATCCAAGTAAACAAAAGTCACCAAAAAAGGCAGGCATTGGATATAGCCTAATACAGCATCCCAAATTTTGCCTGTAGCGCAGAAACGGACAAGTGTCAGCTCCTCTTTAGACGATTGGACCTACGTTGATGCTTTTTCATTAAGATGAATAAAAACAAACTTTAGCTGAAGTGTTAGTTCAGTCTCATGGAATGGTTAGACTACTTATTGTATAGGCTATTTAAATCGATACATGCGCGCGGAATCTCCAATGCTCCCAACGCTTGAACAGTAATGATAATAATAATAATAATAAATAAATAAATGAATAAATGCGTTTAATTCGTTTTACAAAAAGTTCAAATCAACTATTTCGAAGCATATCACATATATCCCTGGTCATTTGTATGTATTTTCCAGTTGCAGCTCGCTCTGCTTCAGTCGCTGGCAGGCGCTTGGATGCTGCCGTCAGACCTTATTCCCTGCGATGTGACGTCATGTTGGAACAGGACCAATCAGATTGCAGTAATTTAGGTGAACGCACTTTCCCCTGCAATTTCTGCTGTCTGCAGTCCATTTGGAAACAACCCATTATCAAAGCAAACTTGAATGTTGACTAATTACATTTCGAAATGGAGTGTAGGAGAATATATACAACTATTTTGACCGCGGAGAAATGATAATACATTGTAATGTTCCTGTTTTCCGTTATGGATGAATTAGTTCATTGTATTTAGAAATAACAATTCATAATTAGTTCTACTTATGACACATATCTGACGGAATGCAAGACATGGATATGAGTAGACTAATAAAATTTTGTCGTGTTATTTGCAACAGACAGCCTATTTTTATTTTTATCTTTAGAAATTAACTGGTAAATAACTATAAAAATGTTCCTATATTGAAGCTCGTTTACAAATTCTAAGCAAACCTTAGGCCATTGGAAACACAACTGAATACGTTATTTGTTATATTTGTATTATTATTAGGCTATAATTTTAATTTTCACTGCAAAATAAAATATGCCTCTATTTTCCAGGTTCACGTAGGCCTAATGAGGTTATATTGTTTGGCAAAATTATTCTAACTAGCCTACATCAAATATATTTATATAGCTTATTATACATTTTGTCTACAGGTTAATGGGCTATATCATATGCTGTATAGGCTATTAAACATTTTATATACAGCACTGTAATTTCGTTTTGTCAGATACATCCAGTCGACTAAATCCTATTAACACAGGGTCATTAATGAAATATTTTAATTAAGCGGGTGTGTGAATTCAGCCACAGTGATCCAGAAATTATGCACAATTCAAAAAAAAAAAAAACAAGACCTGGACAGCCATGTGGGAAAAGAGGGACACGGCAGTTTCCAGCTCAGATTAATGTTCCTCTACGATTGTTCTTCAGCACGGGTGAGAGGGCAAGGATCACTAATGATTATAATATAAAGTCTCCGGCTGCTGGGAGATATTATCAGCGCGCGGGGAGCCATCAGAGGAGCTGCAGTGAGAGATACAGCAGACAGCGAACAAGCCTCGTGCCTGTGTGCTACAGATATCATTTGCAGTGAGAGAATGTCTTCTTACGAATTTACTGTTTAATCAAATCATATGTGCTTGGTTTTTTTGCGATAGCCAATCTTACAGAAAAAGTTTGAAAAACATAACCATTCAAAACCTGACAGATTTAAGGTTAACCTCTAAATCTATTGAAACACTACCATTCCATAAAAAATAAAGGTTCCAGTGGGTTTGCGCTTTTCTATTCTTGGAAACCAGCGATGTCTCGGTGTTGTGTGAAGAATCCAGGGTGCCTTAATTTTCTGTTAATGAATGCTATGCTAATATATATATATATATATATATATATATATATATATATATATATATATATATATTGTAAAATGTTCTAAAACCTTTTTTTTTTTTTTTTTTTTTTTTGAAGAACATTTTTATAATCTAAAGACCGTTTTTCTAATGTAAAGAGCCTTTTATGCAATGGAAAGTTTCCATGGATGTTTCAGGTTCTTCATGGATCCGTACACGCCATAGATGGACTCATAGATTTCAATTTTTGTTGTTCAAGCCAGAGACAAAGATGCACTGAAGTCCCACTGAAGTACATACTTTAATTTACAGCCTATAATTGTGAAAGAGGAAGTGACTTTATTCTCACTGGGAAAGTGATATCTCCCCAGTGTCTGACCCGCACTTTTATGCCTGGAATATATGTCAAGCAGATGAAAAATATAGTCAGTACACAAGAATTGTGCTCAGCCTGTGCATTCAGCTTGAAAGCATACAACTGATAGTAAAACTTAATGTCTTTTGTGCTTGAATTGCTGTAAAGACATGATGAGTTACAGAGCCACCCTCAAAACAACCAATTAAATAAGAAAAAAACAGAAGTGCTTGCACATCTTGTTTATTTGCCATAGCTTCAGTTTGGATTGAATGATTTGCATGAATCCATTTTCCTTACAGTCCTGCATGCCTGATATTGTCATAGTCTGCAGAGACTGTCATTGTGAACCTGACCCGCTGTATTCAGTCTCTGTTGCTGTTATATGAGGCTGAGCTCCCACTGTTTGTTTTGGAATCCACTTCATCTCATTAGCACGTGTTAATTACTGCTAATTGAGTTCAACAAGATGAGATGGCAACCCAGAGGGACCACTCATTCACATAATTTGCCGAAAACATAATTGATTATGATTCGCCAAATGAAACCACTTAGCACAGTTTTAGACACATATGAGTAAATGTGTTTTCTGACTGTGCACATTTATGTGTTCCGGGGGATGTAAATAAGTTTATAAAACATCCAAACTTCTATCCAAACTCTAATCTGCTACACGCAACTCTATAAGGCATGTAGAGATTATGAATATTAACATAATGATTTTCTGTATCCTTTACTGTAAATATTTGTCTTAGAAGTACACGTCTGATTTTATACACCTGTTAGTAATGAAATAGCCAAACCTATTAAATAGAAAGGCATGTTCTCATACTTGTTCCTGTAGTGTAGTGGAGTTGTAACAGTGAGACTGCAGTCTGGGCTTGTTGTGACGGAGAGGGAGCTTGAGGTGCAGGCCAGTTTCAGTGTAGGTTTAGGAAAGTAGGTTTAGTTTTATGTTATTTATTCAGAGTGTCCCTGGGTGGATGTTATTAAATTTCTTTTATATTATTTATTTGATTGTTTTATTTAACAGGGACAATGGACAGCCAAGGACTGCCCCACAATTAGCTACAGAGATAAATTTAATCAGATGCTAATGCAAGGTCTTTCTGTCTCTGAATGTATGATATGATATGATATGATATGATATGATATGATATGATATGATATGATACTATTAACCCAACACACTCTTGTGGAAATTAGTTACTATTTTATGTATAGGGTTTTAAATAAAATGTATTCACATAAATTCACAAAACAAATACTAATTTATACGAAACTGTTATCAGTTAAGTTATTTCCTATATAATTAGTGTTCTTAATGTGCTTCAAACAAGTAATAAGGCACTTGCGATGCAGGACATGCAATACTGTATAAAGTAAATTCAAAAAAATTTCAGAACCTAACTTTGTGTCTAACAAAGGCCTATATAGCATAATATTTTGTAATTTATTGAAAATGAACAAGTATGTTGAAGAATTTCCAGATATGAACAAATGCTAATTCCTAATTTATTTGTAAAAAAAAAAAAAAACACATGAAAAAAAAAACAATTTCACTGATATACTATCACAGTTTTTGTTAATATAGAATTTTATGTTAATATTTTGGTTTTCACTTAATTTTTAGTTAGGTTTTATTATTCAGTTTTATAAATGAAAATATCTATATAAATTGTATTAATTGTATGTATTACGTTTTATTTCATTTTAGTTATAAATGAAAAAAAGTTTTGCCTTGCCATACATGTGTGTTTATATTATTTCAGTTAATAATAATTTTGTTTCTAAAAACAAAAATATACCAACTTTAGATGAAAACCACTTAAACCATTATTCTACAATAGCATACATATTTCGAAAGCATGATGGCTGGTTAAAAAGTTTGTCAAGCTTCCTTTTCTGTGTGAATGTGTGAATGAGGCATGTATCCATGTGGTGTTCTGTCCAAAGACCCTTCACACCGTTTCTGCTTCACCTACCTTGATTGACATGCTAGACTGTCTAAAAATGTAAACAATAGGGAAAGACTTCACCCTAATCCCTATTGACTGTCTCTCATTCAACCTGCCAATTGGTATCATGGATTTGTCCCACTCAGTGATGTCACCACATCAGGCCGGGCCACAGTCAAATGATATTCAGTCATGCCAGAAATGCTGGAAGAACTCAAACCCGAAGGCATTAGCTCAAATATATGCTTTTGAAATTTAAAGTGAAAAATTTTGTATTTATTTATTTTTTTACAGAAAGATGCTGGGATATTACATGCTATGATGATGAACATGAGTTTTGCTGGTTGGATTTGAAAGGCATAAATCTGAATCTAAATTTACTGTCTCAAACTTATTAGGAAAAAAGGAGAATCTGAGCATATGAGATGGTGAACTCTAATTCTTGCTGTACAGAGGAAGAGAAACACTCTCTTTTGCTGTGTGCCCAGAGGGCTCTTCTGGCAGTGAGAGGACCCTGGGGACTCAGTGCCTGGAGCCTGCTGATGATGGAGATTGATGCAGGCAGAGCCGCAGATGCCCCAGACGTTCAGCAAAATTAAAAGGCTATTTTGTCAAGTTGTAAAAGAACAGAATGGAGCAGAGGGTGATGGGCTTCCCCTCCTCCTTTCTTCTCCGTGTCTCTTTAGTGTCATCAAGCCCTCAGGGACAAGAACCGTTACATGCCTTTTACTGTCTCCTTCTCTCTCTCTCACTCTCTGTCTCTCAGCCTCATTCTCTCTTTTAAACATATAGTTCACTTCAGCAAAACTCACTGGCACAGTTCTAGTGTGTTATGGGTAATTCCCAGGACGTTGCTATGCAGTTATCTAGGTGCTTGGTGATTACGTTTGCCAGGCATTAATGCTTTTAAAAAGTAATAGCACATCTCCCTTCAAAATATCATATGATTTAGGTGAAACAAGGGGGTTTTGAGTGGGTACACAAAAATTTGAGATAAATTATTATTTTTATTATAATTTTACAACATGTATTTTTTGGCTGTAAGCATACATAAAAATGCTAACTGTAGCTAATGGATTTTCATATGACATTATCCAGAGAAACAAATGTTAATGATAAATCCCTTGTGATGTTAATTCTTCGTCATCAGTTAGTAACAGCTGTGATATTTGATCGCAATCTTTCCTTAAAGGGGGGGTGAAATGCTAAAGGGGGGGTGAAATGCTGGTTTTCACTCAATATCCTGTTAATCTAGAGTACCTATAGAGTAGTACTGCATTCTTCATAACTCCAAAAAGTCTTTAGTTTTATTATATTCATAAGAGAAAGATAGTCTGTACCGTTTTTTCCCGGAAAAACACGACCGGCTGGAGGCGTGACGTGTGGGTGGAGCTAAAGAATCACGAGCGCCAGTAGGCTTTTGCGTTGAGAGCCTGTAGAAGCTGTGACATTACCGTGAGGGAAAAGCCATCATCCAAAACAAACCATGGCTTACAGTCAGATTCAGCCGTTTATTTATGATCAAGAATCAGATCCTGAGGCTGAAACTGAACGAGAGCAGCAGCAGCAACGTCTCCGGCATGGGAGGGGACGCACTAACAAGGAGGCAGAGATATTTGAAGCAGTTTTACTCACCGCCTGCGGTTCCAACACACGATCGTGACCCTTTTTCATTGGGATTGCATCATCCTTAAGAAATAAACGATACGCAAATCCGGCGTCAAACTGGGCCTTGTTTGTAAAACAAGCATCTTCGAAATGCAGGGAACAAACAAAAACACTTGCACAACTCCGTTGATGCTCTGTAAAAATAAACTCCATCCACTGGTCCCTTAATGCTGTTTTTTTTTGGTAATCTGTGCAGGGTTGTCTTGCCCTGGCAACCAAAAACACATTTCTTTTGTGACTTTTCGCGACGCTCTCGCTCTGATCAGTGAATCGCTCTGATCAGTAAAATGTCTGTGCTCAGCCTCGCTATACGGGAGCGCGGGCTCTTCCGGCAGAAGTGCCCTTAGCACCCATATAAGGAAATTCCGCTCCATCTAACGTCACACAGAGCCATACTCGAAAAAAACTTTCAGAAACTTGTGACAAACCGGAAGGAGTATTTTGGGAACAAAACTTCATTTTTGAAACTTTGTCCATATTAAGCATGGGAATCCAACTCTTTAACAGTGTAAAAAACTCAGTATGCATGAAATAGCATTTCACCCCCCCTTTAAAAAGCCAAGTTTTTAGCATTTGTAAAACTGCATTTTTCCATCTCAAAAATATATCTAAATTACGGCCTATGCTCTCAATGTCAAATGCAGAAATGTTAATCCATGCATTTATGACCTCAAGGTTAGATTATTGTAATGCTTTATTGGGTGGTTGTTCTGCATGCTTAGTAAACAAACTACAGCTAGTCCAAAATGCAGCAGCAAGAGTTCTTACTAGAACCAGGAAGTATGACCATATTAGCCCGGTCCTGTCAACACTGCACTGGCTCCCTATCAAACATCGTATAAATTTAAAAATTTTGCTCATTACTTATAAAGCCCTGAGTGGTTTAGCACCTCAGTATTTGAATGAGCTCCTGATACATTATAGTCCTCCACGTCCACTGCGTTCTCAAAACTCTGGAAATTTGATAATACCTAGAATATCAAAATCAACTGCGGGCGGTAGTTTTCCTATTTGGCGCCTAAACTCTGGAATAACCTACCTAACATTGTTTGGGAGGCAGACACACTCTTGCAGTTTAAATCTAGATTAAAGACCCATCTCTTTAACCTGGCTTACACATAACATACTAATATGCTTTTAATATCCAAATCCGTTAAAGGGGGGGTGAAATGCTATTTCATGCATACTGAGTTTTTTACACTGTTAAAGAGTTGGATTCCCATGCTAAACATGGACAAAGTTTCAAAAATTAAGTTGTACGTTTGAAGGAGTATTTTTGTTCCCAAAATACTCCTTCCGGTTTGTCACAAGTTTCGGAAAGTTTTTTTCGAGTATGGCTCTGTGTGACGTTAGATGGAGTAGAATTTCCTTATATGTGTCTTAAGGGCACTTCGTTGCTGCTGCTGCTCTCGTTCAGTTTCAGCCTCTGGATCAGATTCTAGATCATAAATAAACGTCTGAATCTGACTGTAAGCCATGGTTTGTTTTGGATGATGGGTTTTCCCTCACGGTAATGTCACAGCTTCCACAGGCTCTCAACGCAAAAGCCTACTGGCGCTCGTGATTCTTTAGCTCCACCCACACGTCACGCCTCCAGCCGGTTGTGTTTTTCCGGGAAAAATCGGTACAGACTATCTTTCTCTTATGAATATAATAAAACTAAAGACTTTTTTGATTTATGAAGGATGCAGTACTACTCTATATGTACTCAAGATTAACAGGATATTGAGTGAAAACCAGCATTTCACCACCCCCTTTAAAGGATTTTTAGGCTGCATTAATTAGGTAAACCGGAACCGGAAACACTTCCCATAACTCCCGATGTACTTGCTACATCATTAGAAGAATGGCATCTACGCTAATATTAGTTCCGAGGTCACCGTGGCCACCAGATCCAGTCTGTATCCAGATCAGAGGGTCACTGCAGTCACCTGGATCCAGTACGTATCCAGACCAGATGGTGGATCAGCACCTAGAAAGGACCTCTACTGCCCTGAAATAAAACGGAGACCAGGACAACTAGAGCCCCAGATACAGATCCCCTGTAAAGACCTTGTCTCAGAGGAGCACCAGGACAAGACCACAGGAAACAGATGATTCATCTGCACAATCTGACTTTGCTGGGCCGGAATTGAACTACTGGTTTCGTCTGGTCGGAGGAGAACTGGCCCCACAACTGAGCCTGGTTTCTCCCAAGGTTTTTTTCTCCATTCTGTCACCGATGGAGTTTCGGTTCCTTGCCGCTGTCGCCTCTGGCTTGCTTAGTTGAGGAAACTTAATATCTAGCAATATCATCAACATGATTGCACAGATACTATTTAAACTGAACTGAGCGGAATGATGACAACATTGAATTCATTGATGAACTGCCTTTAACTGTCATTTTGCAGTGTTGATATACTGTTTTCCTGTTTTGTTTAAAGCGCTATATAAATAAAGGTGACTGGACTTGACTTTATAGGCTTGTCAAAGAGAGATTAATAGTGATTATTTTGTTGACATGTTGAAGCAAATCTACATATAGTTTTTAGTAATTTAATGTAGTAGCCTACTATATTACAATAATAATAAAGAAGTCAAATTTTAAGAAAATTACTATTTATTTATTTATTTATTTATTCATTCTAATACATGAAAATAAATATTGACTTAATATTTTTGGAAGGTATCATTTATGACTTTTGTGCAAGTTATAGACCAAAATGTAATACTAAGGTACGTTATTTGAACAAACTTTTAACTATACACCATGCAATAGTAATAGTGAAGCCCATTGTCAAATAATATTAAAATACAGACAGACTGTCCTGCATACAAACTTAATTTTGTATTTTGACTTTATCTAAAAAAAAATGTGTGCCTTGTTTTTATGTGAAGTTTTGTTAGAGAAACTCTGCATCCTCTGGTCCTCTGGACATAATTTGCAGATAATTTATCCTCAATTTGAATTTAATTGACCGGGTGACCTGAAGATGCACCCCGGCCCTGGATGATCACCATACTGTGAGCAGTTGGCACAGAGAAGAAACACTGAGACAGACTGCAACAAGGAGGGGCTAGACACACACACACACACACACACAAACACACACACACACACACACACACACACACACACAGGTCATGCTCGTGTCAAGTATAGGGAGTGGAGACCATCTGAGTTGTTCACTCTCATGCTTTGTGCAAATCTGGCCAGTTATTGTGTTTTGTGTGTGAATGTATTGATGGGATGTTGAGAGATGTCCCAGAAGGGAGAAACGTGCAAGTATCATCTAAACATTCAAACACTGCTCGTCACAGTTTTCCCAGAGCTGTACTTGTCAATCACACAGACTTGGGAACCATCACTCAAATCCAGAATCAGTTACACTTTATTTTAAGGTCCAATTCTCACCATTAACATTATTTGTTAAATTTAGGTGTTGGGTAGGATTAGGGATGTAGAATATTGTCATGCAGAATATGTGCTTTATACATAAGTACTAATAAACAGCCAATATGTTAATAATAGACATGCTAATAAGAAACTAGTAAATATTGAGAACTGGTCACTAAAAGTGTTACCCAAGGATCTATCAGTGTTAAAAAAAAAATCGCACCTTAAGAAATGGCAGTTGTTTTAATATTTTAAAATTCAAAATACATATATACATTTTTACTTGTTGCTCGAGTGTCCAAATAAACTGTGTTCTTTGCAAATCTTTATTACAGTCTTTCTGTTTTAAAAAGTTCATATTATATTCAATGTGTCACTTGCCATTTCTTTGTAATTACTTACGCAAAATGGTGAAGAAATAATATCCACTCAGAAATCGGGAGGACATTCCACAGTTAATAGGAAACAAATCACAATACATTGACATAAACATGCAATTATAAAGTAAAAAGACTGAAATAGAATTTTCTTGTAAAATGTCCTCCAATAATATTTATTTTATTTACAACATTTTTCCTTTACATTGTAAAAACACTGTACAAGTAAAACCTAAACTATTTTATAATGTACATTTTAAACAATATTATTTAATGTATTATATTAATGCATTCACGTCAGCTCATGCTAATGAAATTATATGACACTTCTCTTTACAGCATCCACAGTGGGACAACTATATTTTACATGGTAGGCTATTTTATAGAAGTGTATAAATGCATATAATGGGACTTCATGAATACAGCATATCCATAATATAATTCATTATAACATATAACATTGTTGTGTGTTTATTATATAGTAGCCACTTAAGAAGAGCAATAAGCCACTTTAGGCTGAACTATATTGTGACTGCACTGTGAACAACATTCAGTCATGTAAATGTATGTTTAAACTGTACTATGTAATGTCTGTAATAGCAGTTGTCTACTGTACCCTGGCCTGGCTGTTGATTACTGGTCTTCCCTGTGAACCTGACCAGCAGCAGCAGTAATCAGCTCAATTTACGGAGGGGTCCTGACCCCAGAACGGTGATAGCCCTGTTCAATCTCAGCTTATCATCTCCTACAGCCTGACCCCGCTGATCCCTGCAGAGGAAGCCATGGGATCAATCAACCATCACTCTCACTCTCAGATGGGTCTCAGTGTGGAGGTGGCACTGAATGTGCACTCAGCGAACAAGTTAGTCAATATGACAATAAGAAGTTTTCTGCTAGAAGAGGAAACAATGCATGCACATCTCTGAACAGATCAATATGTATTTTAAGCTTCTTCTAGGTTAACAATGATAAACACTGGCTCACAGTGAAAAGGGACACTTTCTCTGGAGGGTAAGTGCAAAATATACATTGCAAAAGTTTAAGACAGGTTGTTCAATACACCCACACATCCGGACGTATCAGCTGCTTCTGTGTTGCCCCTTCTCACACCCACCATTCATAGACATGTGCCAGAGACCTCCAGGCCAGTACCCCCCCCCCCACACACACACACACACCGCAGTCACAGATGGGACCCTCATAATAGCCCCCAACCCTCAGCAAGCTGGCCTTTCTCATGCCCGA
This sequence comes from Carassius auratus, assembly GCF_003368295.1. NCBI lineage: Eukaryota > Metazoa > Chordata > Actinopteri > Cypriniformes > Cyprinidae > Carassius > Carassius auratus. The sequence goes on from NC_039272.1 coordinate 26,876,569, forward strand.
TTACACTTCAATAACAGCACTACAATTGATACAGTGAATTCTGGGGACCCTGCGTGAGCAGTGTCAGAAGACAAGACAGCCAGAAGACCTTATTCTTCTGTGATTGTCTGAGCTTTCTGCAATCTGTGTAGTTGAGATTAACATGAAACTGAAAAACTCAAATATGTGTAGATGTCTCGTTCTCAGAAAACAGCGTCATTTGTGACAACCAACAAATCAATAAATATTTTTTTTTTTTCAGTACATATTTATAATATATTTTTTGAAGTGGCTGTTGTTAAATCTAATAGAAAATCATATTTTACCACCAAAATTATTACCGTATCTTTGATGGCTTGGGGGATCTATGAAATGTTGTAATATTCCAATAAATCATCAAAAAATATAGACTGTTCAATGGAAGACTGAAATAAACCTGTATGTGTTTACAACGGTGAAGTAAGTTATTTATCTATATAAATTATGTGATTCTTCGAAGAAGAATTCTGGTCAAATCAACCAGTTTTGACCTGCTTTGTAATAATAATAAAAAAAAATATATATAATATATAATATTATAAAGTAGAAACATTTTAAAAACATCTTTTGTGGAACAATAATTCAACAGTGTTACATTAAAAATATGAAAAGGTTAAAGGTCAACATAAAAGGGTTAAACCAGCTAATCATAACCTTGAAAATGAGAATGCATGAAAATGCAATGAAAATGAGTTGAAACTGACTTTTGTTTGGTTAAAAAGGATTTTGTAATGGTACTCTTTTAAATATGATCAAAGAAAACACAACATAACAGTGTCTGAAAAGATACATTTGTCACCTTTTTCATGCTTGAAAAAGAACTTTTTTTGGAATATAAATAAACCTTTCAGAAAAAAGGCACGAGGTGAAAGATGATTAAAACATTTTAATCTTAAATTCAAATTCTAAAGTAAATTCAAATGAAAAGTTCAGTGGTGTTTCATTATAATTATATCAGTGGAATGTCACAGGGACGAGACAGAAATGTACAGATTCCTAAGAATGAACCAAAGGCATAACTTGATTGCATGCAAAGGAGGATTTAACACAGTAAAGAACCCAGCAGGAGATATATTAGCATTCCCAATAATGAATATAAATTTGTTTACCATTTGCACTTCTGCCCAATTATCTCTGACATTTGACATATGTACATGCACTGCTAGTCAATACAAATATAGAGGAATATTATCTTGCAATGATGTAGCTGCATGATATATAGATTACATGGATTGAATAGTCCTATAAAGGATAGGTTATCCTCTGTGCAAGCCACAGTACATTTATTGTTGCAAAAGAGATTTCGGCACTTCCAGTGTGGTGTGTAGCCAATACAACGATTGATTCTGTACTGTTATAAGCACCAGCCAAGCATATATTATGAGACAGGGCGTCGGTGGAGAAAAATCAACAACATGTGGCAGATTCAGATAAAATGATGCATGAGGCACACCGCAAAGTCTATGTGTGTGCGAATGCAAAAAATACCTCCGCATAACATTTGCCTTGATTTATCAGTGCCCTCACAAGAGCCTACAGCCCACAACAGACTGCATTAGACATAGAGATGGTCCAGCAAGCCATCTACAGTATGTTATCTGTGACAAACATACTCGGAGTGTTTTCGTGCTTGTGTGTGTGTGTGAGAGAGAGAACCAGTGTCCATATTATCAGCAACATTCAAAGGTATAAAACACCCCACAGTGTCTTATCGGCATCCGCTGGCCTTCATTTCTACCTCATGGCCTGGCACACCTGTCAGCACTTTAAGATATGCAAATGAAGGAGGAGGAATACTACTGTCGGATCATTACCATGCATTACCCTGTGCTTATCTCCACATTAATCCCTCGTCTACATAATCGCATTTAGGCTTTCTTCTCTGATGAATGGGAACCGTGGGTAAATATAATCTTTGATTGAATATCAAGGAAATTGCAATACATTGACAACAATGAGTAAAGAACATATGGATTATGCGATTCGCCAGTTAGACTGTAATATTGGCAACATCAATATGGATAAAATCATCCCAGTTTGAATTGCATATTTGCATGTCTTTCAGAAGCATTTATTTAAAAACAAACCCACATTATGGTATTTTGCAGAAGTTACTATGTCTTTGTGACTAAGTGATAGTTACCAGTACATACTAAGGCAGTTATCACTTTAACAGTTATTATTAATATTTGTGCATGCAAAAACAAAGCCTGTGAATTAGTGGCGGGGATTTTTAACATCAAAAATCCAGTAGGTGGCAATAAATGACTGTCTTTATGAGTAAGTCATTGTATCATACACCCAACCATTTCAATTAAAAACACTGATTTGTTTAGGAAGAAAACATAGGTGGTAAAAATGGTAAAAAGGTAAAATCTTGCATTTTTTTGTATGTTCTTCAGCCTTTAGTAAGATGAATATAATAGCCTTAACAATCTAAAAAAAAAAAACAAAAAAAAAACATATCACGGCATCTCTCCTGGTGACTTTCAAATAGATATATCCTGCCACATATGGATTACAGCAGAATGGCCAGGCGGCGTGTTTGTCAAAGGAAGAGCCAGTCAATGTGTCTTTGTGGAGAACGGGGGTCATACCCGGGTAGGTGTAGAGAGACGTGGGATGGGGGTGAAGGAGGAGGTGACAAAGGGCAGTGCTCAGCACGTGTGAGTGGTTAAAGTGACAATAAGAAAGATGCAAGCGGAGAAATCAGCTGAACCTCTCAATCCCAGCAACCATTTCTCCGCTTCATTGCTCCTGAATCAGAAACATTTACCTCCTCGCCACCTTTCAACTCAGAAAGACCTCTGGAAATGTCTTGAAAAGCCAAATGGTCGAATCACGTGACCCCCTTGACATTATACAAGGATTTGATGTGCCTAAAAACATATTAAGTGTAATATCCAAACTGCTCTTTTCCACAAAGTAGTTTAAATTCATCACAAAAGTACTATAAAAGCATCACATTGCGAGATATAAAAACACAGTTAGAAAAAACTGTCACAACTGCAAGATTTAAAGACAAATACAAGACACAAAGTCAGATTTAAATCACATTGCATTATATATTTCAACAAGTGGCAATTACAGTAAACAGACATAATTGAGCTATAAAATATCAAACTGTGAAATTTAAAATTACTTCGTGAAATACGAAGTCGCAGTTAGAAACAAAGTCATAAGTGCAACTTATAAAGTCAGAGTACACTGCAAGATAGAAAGTCACAATTCTAGTAAACAAAGTTTTATTTCATTTCTGAGAAATAGAGTTGTAATAGTGAGAGATATAGTCGCATTGTTAGATGCCGAATAACGTTGTGAGATATAAATTCACAGGTATCAGAAACAAAGACAAGTAAAAATTTGCTAAACAGCTCATAAAGTCACACTGTGAAATGAAAACGAAAATAATGCAAGATTTGAATTCACAGTTATGATAAACAGAGTCACAGTTGTGAGATATAATGTCACATTGCAATATATAAATCATATGGCATGATGCAATACGCAATTAGTCAAACATGGGGCAAACATGATGGCACACTAAGCTGATGATGACAGTAATATTTACACTCTTTATTGACCCAGAATGAGATTAGTGTTAGATATCACTAAAAAGGACCTAAAAATAGCTTCAGAGATGTTCTATAAATAGATGCAGTTTTGTTGGGTTAATGGGTTGATTACACGGCTCTGCTATTCTGGTTGAAGCCAGACTGTGCTTATTTGTTATGGTGAATCAGTCACGTCTCTGCATGCATCTGCATGCGTCCATGACGAAAGATAGACAGGTGCCGAGCTGCTCAGGAAAGCCCCCATCTTGAGGAAGTCCCGCCCCAGCTTTGCATGTCTCATTTTAATATATTGAGTAGGCCATCTGTAACCCATTCATCTCATTCAAAAAGCCGTTAGAAGAGCTCATCCCTCCCTCTTTGCCCTCTGCGGCTCATTAGCATAAACTCAGAACGACATGCACAAACACACTCCAGTCCTCCACGAGTGTGTTTACAAATGCATTCACACTCACACACACCAAAGGATCGGACATGACATGAACTGCTAATATTTAAACTTGTACTCCGAATACATTTTAGACGAGTGTTTATATCACAGCAGGAAATCATTTTTGAGAGTTAATATTCCTCATTATTTCAATACGCAGTTTCAATGAGCCAATCCCTATTCTGTTTAATTCAATATATCACATCAATAAACATTTAACACCCATAAACACATACACAATGTGTAGCCGCTCTTTTTTTCCCCCACTCAGTTTTCATAAAGCTCCCTGATCCTTCAACAGAGCGTGCTTGTGTTGACTAGCCATTAATCACAAGTCTTATCTCTCACACTGGACACTGTTTTTATGGCATCCTCAAGTCAACATGACAGGTTATATCAGTGTTTCAGCTCCTGTTTGCTGCTGAAAGCTCACTTCTGCCTGTCTGCTCTAGAGAGAGATATGGTGAAAAACAGTAGATGAAGTACTCCACCAACTCTCTCTGTAATTCTGTCTCTCTTTTTGTCTTCGCATCTCTGGCAGGTAACTGCTAGATCAACCGGAGGTCAAGAGCAGAGAAACATGTCTGTAATGGCTCTTTCACAATGATTTCATTAATTGCAAACTGTGTTCTTTTTTAATATTTCAGGAGACTTCTCAGTACTCGAACTGCATTACTATTGCTAATGAATACAAAATGTAAACAAAAATAAATTAAAAACTAATGTATATTATTATCTAGGGATGCATTAATCCACAGTCTTCCACTGACTAGGATTGCCAAAGGGAATTTCATCCATATTCTGGAATTGTGTCTTTTAGGATGCAATGCAATGTTTTATATTTAAGGGCTTTGGGTCGATGTATCAATATTTTTTCTTCATAAAATATTTTATGTAATTGGTACTGCCTAAAGCATTGCAATATTACTCTACTTTGAGTTACTATTTGTTTGGATGTAATATGCTTTAATATATAGTTTGATGCTGATCAAGTTGTTTAACAATCCAGCAATTAAATTTAGGGACGAATAAATTTTGATCTTTGTATGCAAAGTTGTTTTGGGTTAAAATGCCAATGTGTCGATGTAAAAAAAAGATAATAAATGTAATAATAAATAACTGGATTTTATTACACTTGACTTATTTTCTATTACCCTGTTACTATCAAAATAGTATAGGGTTTAAAGTGACAAGTTCAGTGCAAAAAGCTGCTAATAGTGGCCTTAGCTGGCAAATATCATTAGACAATATGTATTTTGAAGTCAGTATTCTTGTGCCTAAAAAAAGTAGAAATGAGCATGAAAATATCAATATAGGTGCATAATATATAATAAATATAACATATTAAAATACTGGTAAATTATTTAACATTTGAAAATGCTTTAAAAATGGTTAAAAAAATTGTCATTCCTTAAAATTTGGAGTCTTATAAATAAATATTTTCTATAGAGGGAGGTTTCATAATCAGTGAAAGAACGATTTAACTTCAGTTTATCCAAGTTTAGATAGATTTACAGTAAAAAAAAAAAAAAAAATTCTATATCATGCATCAAAATGTAAAGGTCTGCTCAAAAGAATGCATTTAAAAACACACAAAGGCATTTGAATTCTGTTGGTAAGGACTGGAAGGGCTGTTCCAAGCTGTTGCCTCTCATTTCCCCTCTGAATCTCTTACTGCTGTTCCACTGCCTGCTTCCATTTCCTCTCCTCTGAGCATGTCGTGTGTGAGAGAGAGAGAAAGTTGGGAATGAGGGAGTGATGTATGGAGCCGGAGTGTGTTTCCTCAGCTGAATCACTGTTTGATGATCTCTGTTTTGGCCCCTCATTTAGTCAGAGGGTTACAGTCGTGTCTACAGTCTAAAAGTTGTGGAAACCAGAGCTGGACATGTGACACTGTTGTCATTTTCTTGCGTTCACAGTATGTGCTGCATGTGATGTCAGAAGATGTATTAGCAGAAAAAGAATGGCATGCGGTGGAAAAATACACTTAATGAAGCAAATATTTCATAAGACACACATAAATGTTTCTGTAGCTCAAACAGTAAAGCTTGGTGCTGGCAACTCCGAGGTAATGGGATTTCCAAGGAATGTATACACTGAATGCACTGTGGATGGATGTCTCTGCCAAAAGCATGAATGTAATAAGATATCTCTCAATATTCCCATCCGTCGACCCCATCGCCTTTTATTTCCTTGAACTTTTCTCTGCTCCAGGTTTATAACTGCTCAGTGCCACACAGGTCTCAGGATCATTAATGCAGCTCATATCCAGCAGAGATCTCAGTTTCCATCTCACAGCTCATTTTTCACCTCCCAAATGTGCTCTGATGGTCTGCAATAATTCAATTAACAAATGACCATCCATATTTGATTAAGGCTTTAATAATTGCCAGCCATGGCTAGATAACTTTTGATAACTAGTGCCCTGTAAAAGATAATTCACTCGAGAAGTAATTATACTTTTCTATTAGAGTTCCCATGATGGACTTCTAGCACTCATTTGTAGGGAATTTGTAGAATATTTAATAGGAAATCACTTAAGCTTGTGAAATGAAACTGTAGGATAAGCAGAACTGTAATTTTGATATAATTAAATAAAACGGTGTCAGTTTAACTCTAAAGGAAAGTGAATTGTGAATTTGCTGTCAGGTTTCATTGCTTTGACTGAGCTCTTTTGAAATATCAAACAATATGGAAATATATATATATGTTAGCCAATACTTTTAATATCAAAGGTGTTACATTATTAAAGAACATTTATTCAATCAGAAATGCAATAAAAAAGTATTTTTATGAAATATTACAATTTTAATATAAGTTTGGTAGCACTTTATTTTACAGTCCTGTTCCCCATGTACATACTATGTACTTATTATAGTAATTACAATAACTATGTAATAACTAGGTAGTAACCCTGAACCTACCCCTACCCCTAAACATAACCCTAACCCATGTAGTTACCTTGTATTACCAGAACTTTCTTAGATAAATACTGTAAGTACATGTAAGTACACGTAATGTAAAATAAAGTGCAACCAAGTTTTCTATTTTAATATATTTTAAAATGTGATGTGTTCCTGTAATGATGAAGCTGAATTTTCATCTTCATTACTCTTTCATGATCCTTCAGAAACCATTTGGTGCTCACGAAATATTTCATATTATTATCAATGTTATTGTGGAAATGTCATTTTATGCCTTTTTCTTAAAAAAAAAACAGTATTCTTTGATGACTAGAAAAGTTCAGAAGAACAGCATTTATTTGAAATACAGATATTTTGTGACATTATAAATGTCTTCCTGGCAAAAATGGAAGCATCTTCTGCATATTCCAACATTGTCTTTATGATTTTGAAATCCATCTTTTAACACTGAGGTCAATTGAGGGACTCATACATTACAAAAGGTGAAAACATGTACTGATGCTCAAGAAGGCCACACAGTGCATTAATTTGTGCATTTAAATTGGATTATCAGGGGTAATTTGTACTTATTTTGTCTTCTGGAAAACATGTAAATATTTATGCAGCTTCTCAAGTCCAGGACTAAATGAAAAAAATATGATAATTAAACAAAATGAGAAGAATTTACACATCATCATCCTGTCATGTCATATATATATATATATATATATATATATATATATATATATATATATATTATTACAAATGCGTTTTTTTATAACAAATTTATCATTCATTAGCATCTTTAAGCTTTGCACTCGGCTCCAATGACAGGCGAGCCAAGCTTGATTCTAGATGCTGAGGTCCCGGGAATAGAATATTTCTGCGTGTCCCCGCAGGCCTCTTGCAGGCTGGAGGGCTGGTTTCAGTCTCCTGCTGTGTAATGTATTGAACAGGAGCGTTGAGCTGGACTCAGGAGGAGCCTACGGCTGTTGTCGATTGGCACCATCATATTTGTGATGATTTGTCCTGAGCATTCGTGTCAGTCCCAGCCTAAAGAAGTCAGAGTGTCTTAACAAAGCACTGAAGAGAGGGCCTGTGTTCTCCAACTCTGGGATCAGCTGTTCTTCACTACAGCTCCATTAGCACTAGCCCACTGTTCCTCACACCTCGGCCTGGGGTCAGCGGTCATGGAAAACACAATGGTACGCACAAGACCATACTGTCTCCTCAAATACAAAGAGCACACTTCATTATGCTCCTTTTGACATCAACAACCCTCACAGGATAGTAAGAGTTACTTGCAGCATTTGTGTATTTGATTGCTGGTTGGTAATGACTTTTAATAGTTTTATTTAGCACTAAAATAAAAAAAATTCTATACTTTTTTTAATTAAGAAACTACTCTGCAAATGCATACCAGGGGGCTAAATCTCAATATATATATATATATATATATATATATATATATATATACACACACACACACAAACACACACACACACACACACACACACACAAAATTATAGCCTGAATGCACTGTAAGTCACTTTGGATAAGCGTCTGCTAAATGCACAAAAGTAAAAGTAAATATTTGCATTATATTCTTTGTTTCTGACACTGTGGAAAGTTTAAGGTTTGATTTCAATTAATCCAATTCACTTTAATTGCATTCACACAATTTCGATTTTTGAATTGACTTATTATTTGTTTTTTATGTTTTCAATTTTTTTTATTTTAGCTTTTATTCGTTTATTTAGTAATTTACAAGCTTTTGTCATTTTCACTAGTTTTTGTTTTTTTAAATTACTATATTACAACATTTTGTTTTGTTTTTCACCTAATATTTAAACTTTATTTCACTTCGATTTCAATGAACAAAAAAATAGGGTTATTATTGTTAACTAAAGCTAAAAACTAACATTAACTGTAATGACACTAATTCATACATGCAGAAAAGGTCATTAACTAAATCTAATTTAGGTGCAGGAGATAAGTTTGAGATTTCTATATAATATATGAACTAAATTCAGTGGCTTTACACCTGTGTTTTGACAGAGATGGAAGGAGCTGTGAAAGCCCTGGAACATTTGTGTGGAAGTCTGTGGAGATTGAGAGCAGATAATAGCCTCCGTGTTGACATTCCCTCTCTAACTGTGACCAATTAATGACGGCTGGCTAAAAGAGCATTTCATTACTTTTTGCCCTTGGCTGTTGCGCATGCCTGCGAGGGCTCTGCTGAAAACAGATTAGGACATTAACTCATGAGGGGCTGAAGGACTTGTGGAGTCATGCCTCCAGGCTCTGCCAGGCTTCAAAAAGCCCAGTGCTATCGTATCGCTCGCTCCACTCTATCATCCACCGGCCTGCCAAACGCATTCATCATGAGGCTGCTTTAAAGGTCCAGACCCTCGCTTTCACCTTGGCTTCCTTTTTATGCATGGAGGAGAGCTTCGTGTTTGGAGCGGCCAGGTGCACTGCAACTGTATATACAAAGATTTCTTTATTGTATGATTTTATCATGACACGATGACAGGAGAATTATTCTTGATCTGGGGGTTGTTCCGATCCTGTCATCCTGGAGAATTCTATTCTTTGTGTTTTAATGGAAGTAATGAGCCACTCTCATTGATCTCTTTCAACTGTTTCTCCTTGACAGTTATGAGATTATAAGTGAGAGCAAAAAAATCCTCTTTTCCATCTTTTAAATGTTCTTATCTAAATGGCCTACCACCTACAGACATTCAGAAAGCAGTTTTATGGACATTAACACAAAGACCAGTCACGAGTCAGGTGGCTACAAAATTCATTTCAGGTTTAAGAAGTGTTTCACCATTGCACTGTTTCAATTTTTTTTTTTTTTTTACATTTTATTTAATGGTATGTAATGGATGCTTTACTAACTAAAATATTTGTCATGCAATTTTCAATCAGTAATGGATTACAATTTGTAAGTAATATACCCAGCTCAGACTGGATGTCAACAACTGTCACATTTGAATATTTCTCCTAAAAGCTTTTAGGAGAAATATTCAGCATTTTTTTTTCCTAAATCAATGCAATTTGCAAGATGTTTTACTTCCATAATCGGACATATTAACGAGTGAAAAGTGTTATTCAATGAGAAAAAGTGTAGGGTGGGATGGGTTTTACCCACCAGTGATTATACTGTAAGTGACATGAGAAAAAGCATTTTAATGAGAAAAAGGCACTCTGGAGGTGATGCAGATTATTAGATTTTCATTAAATATTATCATTTTTTTTTTTTTTTTGCCATTTTGAATAACATAAACTCGTTTTTTTATAGAGATGCAATAGAAGAACCCATTTTGGTCCCTCAAAGAACCTTTCAGAGCTTACAATACCTAGTCTGACTATATGCATTACCTCATCTGCATATAATTTCCATATGTATATTACCATCCATTGTGATAAGCTACTACCATGTTCGAGCTTACAGAACACTGGGAAAATATGAGCTGTAAATTACACACCCGTACAGTAAATTCTTGTCCTATTTTAAAACATATCCAAATATTTATAGAACAAAATACATTTTTCAATATTGTAACATAGAAAGAATTTTCAAGGAAAAATTATAAATCCTGCTGGACAATGCCTTTTGCATTCGTAATGTTCTAGTCTGTAGTTCTAATGGTAAATACTTGTTTACATATACATTTAATAATGGGTTTCAAGAATAACATCTATACAACAGTACATAACTTATCTACTGGTCATAGTGGTGCACATATAAATATATATGAAGATAGACAGACAGAGAATTTGGGACCACATACTTGCACTACTCTTACTATTTTCTTCCACAAGCTTTTTTACTATTCTTATATCAGTTCAGCCCAGAATCTAAAGTGTGTAAATGCTTGCACTGTACACATGCCAATGTTTGTGATGCCTTTTGTTTTATGAGTTTCTTATTTAAGTTTCAAACAAATATTCAGAGCAGGTGTATATTCAGTCCTTTTCTCTATGGTACACAGCTTGTCCAAATCTGTTCTGGAGATGCAGATGTAACATTTGTCATGTCAATAAAACTATTTGGACTGAATTGATTAGCTGTAGGGCTGAGGGCCTCTCTGTGGGCTTTCTGACAAGAGAGAGCGAAAATATGCATGTTTGTGTGTGTGTGTGTGTGAGGAAGAGAAGCAGCGAGAGCTGATTCACCAAACACAGATTGTATCAGTCGTGTCACTGCTGATGGGGCTGTGCTGACTGTGTCTGGGCCAGTGCTGTTCGGGGCTGATACTGCACCCTGGAGATCACCCAGATAACAGCACTGACATCCTCTCTCATTCACACAGCAGAGGAGGAGGACAGCCTCTCCCCTGGGACAGAGGACCGCTGCATCGAGGAACAGGAGGGGGGCCTGAGAAAGGGCAACTGCAGGAGGAATGGAAAAATTCTAATAATCTACATTAGGTCAGACGTTAACAATTAGTAACATTTAATTTGTGAAAGAATTATTACACATTATTTTTCTGAGTTTTGCATAGCACTTTAGGACTTAAAAGACAGAAAAACAGAAACAGAAAAAAAATTGGTAACACTTCATTTTAAGGACCAATTGTTGCTATTAACTACCATGCATATCATTAGCATATTAGCTGTATACTTATAAAGCACATAATAAACGCCTTATTCTGCATGATCATATTTTAGATCCTGTAATCCTACCCTATACCTAAACTTAAAGGTTAGTTTACTCAGAAATGAAAATTTTGTCATTAATTAATCACCCTCATCATGTCATCCCATCCCAACTTGTAAAACCTTGATACATTTTTGGAACACAAAATAAGATATTTCTGATGAAATCTGAGAGCTTTCTGATGCTGCATAGACAGCAATGCAACTACCATGTTCAAGGTCCAGAAAGGTTGTAAGGAAATCATTAAAATAGTCCATGTGACATCACTCTTCAGTTTATCAAGCTGTGGGAATACTTTTTGTGTGCAAAGAAAACAAAAATAACGACTTTATTCAACAATTACTTCTCTTCCATGTCAGACTTCGACATGCGTTCACGATGATACCAGGACACATGCATGTTAATTCCTCCTCTTGCAAACAAGGAGTTTATATTAGCTGTAGCTAATAGTTAGTAATAGTTAGAACTGGATCTTAAAATAAAGTTTGATCATGTGTAAGGTATTGTAAAAGGTCAAAATGTGCATTATAAAACAGCTAGACTCCATTCGGGTACTGCATCCCATAATGCATTGTGCTTGATTTGACCTATCAGTTCCTAATGAATAAAGTTGTTAAAGTTTATACACAAAACTGAATAAAAAATATTAAATAACCATCATTTGTAAGAGAGTCAAGTGTGCCATAACCACTGATCTATATTATAGATCAGTGGCCATTACAGGGGGATGGATAATTCCAAGGGCCCGGCAAGGGAGAGGAAAGGCCCGGGACACATATTTTATACAGAGGGAGACCCCACCCCACCCACCCCATTGTGGGGGAGGACCAAGTCAATGATGTCCAGGGGGTCCAAAAATTATAATGACGGCCCTGAAAGCCATTTAATATTCTGTGTACATGTAATGATCTTAACTTTTGTGTCCACAATGCATTTCATTTTGCAAATGACCTCAGTTATTAAGATATGGATAAATACTCACTTTCACTGGAGAACACAGAAAGACAGTTATTGTAAGTAGGGCTGCTCCGATCACGATCGGCCGATCGTTAATGCGCATCTCGTCAGTAAAGCCGGTTTTCTAATCAGCGGTTAATTCCATCAGGTGTGTGATTTCACATAGAGCAGCTGTTACTACACAGAGCCGTTGTTAACTGAGAAAACGCTGAAAATGAAGTGGATTTGCGCATCTTCTCTATTAACAACGGCTCTGTGTAGTAACAGCTGCTCTATGTGAAATCACGCACCTGATGGAATTTACCGCTGATTAGAGAACCGGCTTTACTGACGAGATGCGCACAACGATCGGCCGATCGTGATCGGAGCACCCCTAATTGTAAGTCAATCTTGCATATAGGCATAAGTAGGAAAGAGCAGATAGTGGTTTTCCATGGAGAATGATATTGCTTGATCCATAACCTCATATAAAATCATGTGTAAGTAACAGCCCAAGCCTGTTCTTGGTTTCTCTCATTCATCTGAGTATTTATAAAGACAGGCAAATTCCTCTGCTTAAATCTGTCACTGCCCACAAAATGAGTGTCTGCCTTTGAATTTAGAGTGTTCATTAATATGATATTATGTGCTGCAGGAGTCCATAGTAATGGAATATCACACACATGGTCTGAGGGATTCTCACTGTCTCTGGGCTTGATGAAATATCAATACACTGACATCACACATGCTATAGGAATTATAAAGTGACAGTGAAAATGGCAACTGTGCAGTGAAAACCTACATAAAGGCCAATCAGATTCAGTACAAAGCTCAAAACATCTCTTTTGCTTAACAATATCTTTTTTTAATGGTGCATCATATAAGTATTACTATTACTGCTGCTCAGAAAAAAATATAAATAAAATAAAATCTCGTTAAACTTTGTCAGTCATTTGTGTGGTGGCACTTTATTTTACAGACCTGTTCTGAATGTATAGATCTGTTATATTTCCATATGCTAATAGGCTACAGACAGTATTTGATGTCTCCTACTGAATGGTAGTTGAATTCACAGCATATCTGCAGGAGACAGACAGGCTTTCTGCCAGCCAGAAGACAGGTGATAGTCCACAGACAGGTGGAGAACAAATAGAGAACAAGGATTAGAGAGCCTCTTGAAAAAGACGGGAGACGTGGAGGGAGGGTGAATTTTGTGAAGGGCTCTCTGAATCCCAAAGGACATGTGTATCTCAGTCTATCTAGGGCTAATTCATGTCAGAGTGTGTATCTCATATCTTGGGAGAGGCCAGAGAGAGCCTGATAAAAATGGAAGTGGAAATGAAGTTGGATACGGGGGACAAGAGGTCCCTCATGCTTTTCCTCATGACCTTATGCTCTAATCCTAGAACACGCTTTGCCCTTTTCCATCTTTCTCCACTCTCTTTAAATTCTAGAAGAACACGGTGGATTCAAGCACATCTTTCTTTTTCTTTTTTGCTGTTGTTTTTCTGTAGTTTAAGTCGTCCTTTGCAAAATATAAATAAAAATGTGTGTTTCTAGGAGACCAGTGTGATTATAATATAATATAATATAATATAATATAATATAATATAATATAATATAATATAATATAATATAATATAATATAATATAATATAATATAATAGTGATTCCCATTTTTTTTTAGTACCCCCTAACATTTAAGTAATATTTTACAAATTTAACAAAACATTCAAGTTTTCTTTTTCTTTTTTCAAGTTTCTGATGTTGGTTAATGGTAACATTTTTTTTGGTAAAAAATAAAAATAAAATTATATATATATATATGGGATTAGTTCCCTATTGTAATTTCAATAATATTTAAAACATGACACATAAGTTTCAATAGAAAATATTCTTCAATGTCAATTCTGGGTAATGGCACAGTGAGTGTCCCGGTCGTCTGAGAGCCCTCACTAAATGACTTGTGAGGGCAATAATTGGAGAGGAGGGAGAGAGATGCATAATGAGCAGTGGTATCAAACAGAGAGCAGAATAGAGGTCAATGTAAAGGCAGACACACAGGATGCCCACCAGCAGATTACATTCACAAAACAGGAAGTCCTGCTGAGGAAATTAAGTAATTTTAGAGGATAAACACTTGATTTGATTTAAAGGAACAGTACAACCAAAATATTCTCAACTGGTTTTGCTTCAGAACCAATATATATATATATTGTTAGTTTATCTAAAGTCCTTTATGCTTATTAGTATAGTTGAACTGGATCATCAAAGGTCAGCAACAAAGACATTGGTTAATAATACGGGATTAGATACATTTGTGTTGTTTAACATATTTAATTATTACAGGTTTCCGTCTTATTCTGAGTTTGCATTTTCCTGTTTTAATTCATTTTTGATGAATACTAAATCTGTTTTTCTGTGAGTGGGATTAATTCATGCTCATTCACATTTAGTCTAGAACTACATTTCTGATTTCTCCCAATATGGGGACAGGAGATTTTTCTGTTAATAAATGGGGAAACAAAGTAACTGGCGTTACTTTTTTTATTATTATTAACTATTTTCTTATAAATGTTTTTTATAAAATATATATATATTTTTTAATTTACAAGATATTTTCATGTAAATTAAAAAGTAATGTGTTACTTTATTAGTTACTTTAAAAAAATCTGATTACGTAACTCGCGTAAACTGTAATCTGTTACCCCCAACACTGCATTGTAGTAGGCACAAACAATATAAATTCCACCTGGGTCATATTTTCCTTTACTGTAGGCCTTTGTTGGATGGTTTTTGAGAATGTCGGCATGTCAACATTTTCATAAAATAAATTAGTTTCTATGAAGTGACAAATCAAGTAACAATCTAGTACATACAGTGAGCTTTTCCTTCCTTATAACCCCGCCCATTTAACATCTTATTATTTGCATTTAACAATGTATTTTCCCTGTTTTTCAATGGGTTCTGACCCACTACTTCATGGTGTGCTAGCCATACACTTTTGTTTTTTGTGGTATGCAAAAGAACAGTTTGAACATTCTTTAAAATAGCTCTTTTTATGTCCAACACAAGGTTTGAAACATAAAATTGAGTAAATTCTCTCTTTGGATCTCAGAATCTCAAATTGGGCACAATAAACACAATATATCTTCATGAGTTTCACATCTCACACCACACTAATCTGATTCATACGAAAAGCTTCATGCGTTACAAGATGGAGAAATTAAACAATGGCCCTTCAATAAAAAAGAAGTGAAGAGAGGGAAGTGAGGGTAAGTAGCAAGCTGAGAGGGGTGTGGGTGAAAAGAGACAAGGCAGATGGCAGAAAGCTGAATAAAATACCGCTGTAAGATCTGAGCCTGTATTCATATGAGCCGCCTTCCTTTGATTTTCAAGAGGATTACACCTTGTGCTCAAACACAGAGCAGAGACAGAAGGAGAACGAGGAGGTGCAGCATCCATTGACTGACTGCTTAAGGAGGTCTTCATTCAAACTTAATTCCTTATGTCTCATTAACACTAATCCTTATTACTCTGTGAGTAAAGCAGGTCTGAATGAGCCTGCGCTGGGTAGGTGGACATGTGCCCCTATTGTGACGGGGCATAGGGGGTTAATCCAGATCTTAGGCTGGGGTTGAAGAGGAGAAGCCAGGTTACTCCCATCCCCCTATTTCCCTTACTGAGGTCAGGGAGGGAAAAGACACTGTGATGGTGGTTGTCATAGTAACAGGCAAGTTTGGCTCCGAACAGCAGCAACATGCAAATATTGCCCCGAGGTGATATTAAGGTGTAAATGCTACAGTGAGTTTATTAAAGGCAATTTCTTTGTCACTATAATACCATATGGTATTGCAAAAATAATGTTTACAAACAGGTTTTCCAAACCCTCCCCTGTCTGCCATCAGACAAACTGGACTTCAAGTGTGTGATGCACTTATGCATATATATATATATATATATATATATATATATATATATATATATATATATATATATATATATATATATATATGTCAACATTTTCATAAAATAAATTAGTTTCTATGAAGTGACAAATCAAGTAACAATCTAGTACATACAGTGATCACATACAGTGATCACATACAGTGATTTCGGTACTCAAAAATCATTTTAAGTATTTGCATCCTTTTTATTTCATTCAAATCATTTTCAAAATGCCTTTATCCTAATAGTTTAGAATTAGCATAAATCTGTGAAAAATTTATTTACGTTAAAAAAGTGTCTGTAAACTTGCATAGTATTCTGGCAGCAAATCGGCAATCCATTTTCTGTTTTCTGTTTACTACAGATTTTTTTTCTTACAAAGTAGGACAAAAGAAATACAGGACAACAATAGCTGGAGATCTATCAATTAGAAATACCCCACATTTGATTTTGAATGTAACACATCATAAAATCGCTGAAAGACAGAGAGCCACATGGCCTTTAGCCACTTTTATATGCCATCTGGGACCTGAAGTTCAACCCTACGGGTTCCTCCAGAGTTCTTACTAGACAACCTCGTTAACGCAGGTCAGAAATTAGCACCTGCTGTTCTCTCGTTAGCGTTTGTGAGTGAGGTGTTAATGGAAGCCTAACCTGTTGAGAGATTCCGGCTGTGAGAAAAAGCAGAGATGGATAAGGTGAGAACATTGTATTGGAGGAAGGAGCACTTTGTATAGTGCCAAAAAATCATTGGCTTTGAATTCTTTACTGTTTGCATACAGCATATTAAGCATGCTAACTAATTTAGCAAACTTAGTAAAGTTGGAATCTTATGTAAATTTAGCTAACTTTGGGTAATACATCAGAGCAAGGGTTTTCAAACCTTTTCTGGAACCTCCAACAATGCACATTTTGGGTTTACTTGACATCAGCTGATTAATAGATTTACTTTATGATCTGAGCTGGGAGACAATGATTTGAAAACATCTGCATCAGAGTGTGCCCCAAATGTTTGACCAACACAACAAAGCAGTTTCTCATTTGAGATCAAAGTGCTCATTTTATTTTTGTTCAAACCACAGCTGCCAATAAATGATAGAATATTATTACTTGATAAAAAAAAACCCCATACAGGCTCACATCATAAAATGGTATTGTTTAAGGAGTTAATGTTATGAAGCCTGCCAAAAACAAGTTATAAATGGGTCAAGTTCATAGTTCATCCCATACTCAAGAGAAAATATAATAAATCATTTTCTGAATAGAGAAAATGTTATCTACTTTTACTGTAGCAGGACTTTGTTAACACTACTGCAAATGTAATTTTACTTAAAAACTATAAATATGCTACATTAAAAAATCCTGTGAAAACTGGCTACTTTAGAATATTACAATATTACAACTTTTACTTTTTTGTTTTAAGAAATATATAGAGACTGACCAAAATAAAATGAATCAATATATATATTTAAAACAATTACAGGAGTACAGCATATTCTACAAGTATGCATATTTTATATAACTAATTTATATATAATTTTCTTATGTTAGAATTATGGCAGTGTATTTTGCAGTAAAGTAACAAGTTAAATGTTTCTAATAATAGAATATATCAAAGTATAAGATTTTTCAGCAACAACGAAATGACTTAAAAATGACCGTTTCGCAAACATTTGTTTAAAGAAAATGTTTCATCGTAATAAAATTTTGGAACTTAAATGTTGAAAACCTTATTTACGTTCTATATACACAAGTTCTTATCGCTCACATCATCTTTTGTGAGTCATTAAATGATTGCTGGACATCCAGACACCATCCTTCTGCACATTTCCTTTATTAAGTTTGTCACTGCTTCAGTAAAATCACCCCCTGCCAGAGTTTAAACATACACTTCAGCTCACACACTGCACCATATCAAAATGTAATTAAATTATGAAGAGATACGCATCAGACCGGTCACGCTTATTTGTTTCTCCATTATTAGAGAGTGAGCGCTTCATGTGGTGAATATGAAGTAGGGTTTGTGTACTCTTCTCTCTTTGCTGTGTGCCAGGGGCCATCTACTCCAGCGAGACACGCTCATGCTGGGAAAACACATCTTCTGCTGGGAGCTCTGCTCTTTAATAGTTTTACCCTCTCTCCAGAGCATATGCTATATTATCTGTTGTTGTGCTAACTGAATTGTGGGAAACCTCAGCGAGGTTATTAAACTGTATGTGACAACAGGAGTAGATATAATTGCTAACAAGGCTGGTTGATTGTAATTATAATTATTGGGGGAAATGCATATATGAAACTATGATATTCACTGACCAAAAACCTTTAAAAAGCCATGGAGAGTAAAAGAAGAGGCAAAGAAAGCTCTGAAACTATCCTGATAATCTGTAAGTGAATAAGTACAACGGAATGGCAATAAACACAGTTTTTTTAGGGTTTTGAAAAACTCCAGGGTCATTTGGTAATTGAATTTCCATCCAAATTGGAATAGTTTACTGGGAGGAAGTCATAGCAAAAATAGTTCAAGAACAAGTTTTCTATTACTTGTAGAAAAAAAATATTATTTATTATTTATTTTGTGCCATAGCTATATACTACTAAAGTTTAAATGAGAAGAATTGAGTGTATTTCGGATAAAATAGATGCTTCTATGGGACAAACATTACAAAAGTACTTCTTAGGAACATTTAAGTGACCACCTTAAAACAGTGATTGAGATTACAAGACAAAAAGAAAAGAAAATGAATGTAAATGTAAATGTAAATGCATTATTATAATGCCAGAAACAGGTGTATAAACACACACACACACACACACACACACACACACACACACACACACACACACACACACACACACACAAACTAACATTTTATGCTTAGCTATATTGCTATCAGTAAATTTCAGGTGACAGGTGAACACGACATGATTATTTACTATTTGATATATAAACATGGATTATATGCACATTATATGGATTATAAGCATTTTGTGAAAAATATAAAGATTCTCCATTATTTGTGGTTGATTATGTGACTTCTTTGTACAGACAGTCAGATGTTCTTCCTTCCTTTGAAGCACAAGATGCTCTTTCGATCATTGTCAAGTCTCATTTTGAATTAAATTAGAAAAGAATGAATCTTATCACAAGTGAATTTTTACGAGTTCTCACACTGGCTGTGTTTCTAAATGAAAACAGACCTTGAACAATTCAGCTGTTTTGTTCAGCAAAGTGGATTGAGTGTTACCAGAATTATTCTGGCTGTTTTTCCAGTATTTTCCCTGAACATATTTATAGCAGACGGGGCAAATATCGCCCTACTTCCATCCTTTTGATGAGAATGACTGTTTTGTTGCTGTCTCCTTTGTACGCACACTGAATCTGTGAGGCTTTTGTTGCGTACAGAAATTGGTGTATTACATTTTATGTGTTTTGCCTTTTCAAATTGGGGACACATTATTATATATAGGACTCACAGCGAGCGCCACTGAGGTGAGGGCAATTCACAAAACGCTCACCGTTCAACAGCTTTAATGACCGCCAATGGGTGATGTCTGTACGGTTTAGAACGTGTCTGAATCAATATGAGGTATAATTGGCTCTGATGGGACTTTATGACATGTTAGTGGTGGGACATGACAGCGTAAACACTCATTTGTCTAAAGGAGGCTTTCTGAACACAGTCACATGGTGCTGAAGGTACAGATGAAGAGGAAGTGTGGAGAAATACAGCAATCTACCATAATCACCTCTCCATTTGCTAAAGAAGAACAGCTCTCTCTGTATTTCAGCAGTAGCCAATTTCAGGCTGTTTGCTTACTTGTTAACGTGCTTATGTGCTGTTCATTTGGTGGTGCTTACAAAATGATTGTGTTAAATTCTTTCTTATCATATTGAAAATTGAGTCCAGCAGGTCATTTTGAGATGTTTGCATACAACGTTATAATTTAGTTCCATTTCTAACGCTTGGGGGAAAATGGCTTGGCTTGTATTTGCATCTAATTTTGTTTAAATAATGATATTTTCAAAATGTCTTTATCGAAATTCTTTAGAAACAACATGAATCAGTTAAAGTATGAACATGGTTTAAATATGATTCACTTAGTTAAAATGCTTAGTCTTGTTTACATATGATGCACTGTATTTGCTGATGTTAAATATAAAAATAAATAGTCTATTATTGTAGTTATTAGTATTATTACATGAAACTTGTTCTTGTTATGCATGACTGATAAATAAGCATCACATAACGCTTATCAGATTTTGATAAAACTCCAAATCCAAATGGATACATATTTATATGCAATTAAAATATTACATTTAAATATGTATAGGCATTTTTGTGTGAAATACAAATGTTGCATTACATGTGCTCTTTTAGCCAAAATAGTGTTCCTTCATTACTTACTTGTGTTTGCTTTACATAAACATACAGATTACAAATTTGTAAAACTTGTAAAAATTTGTAAAAATTAAGATATCAATATCGAGCTTTCCTGTCACCCAAAATCTGTGTTTTGACTTGATATTTATCAACTGACATGTAAACCTGTGGTGAATGTGTATGTGAAGTGGATGCATAGTATATCAACATCACTCTGGTCAGCTGCTGAAATCAATTCAGGCTAATTAACAGAAAGGGCTCTCCAGGGTAGACACTGTCTCATTGACATGATGATGCCACTCAACCTGATATGAAGTTACCACAATTATGGCAATTACACGTGGATGATTGCACTCAAACTGAGCAGAGCTCTGAGAGACTCTCAGCTCGATTATCACTCGATTCCTCCGAGCTCTCTGATGGAGGGCTGTGCTGAGGATGCATCAGGAACCCCCCTTTGACACATTGCCCAAAATCACTCAGAATTACAATACGCAAACATATTGCATTGTATTACCCTAAAATTAAAATGACGATTGAGAATCTCTATCAAAGACTCCCATATAACACACATATTTCTCCAAGATAAATGCCTTTAAAAAGTCAGTATTACACTATAAATATAAATATCTTAAATACATTTTCTAAATGTCTATTTAATATCTGGCAAGTTACATCAGAGATAGCTAAGCAAATACTATAAAAAATATATCTTACAGATGTAAACACGCACATCAAATAGATGTCTCTGAGATGTACATGTGCTATAAGGGACTGTTTAATATAATGTTTCAAAACCTTGTTATTTGGCTTGCTGTTTACTGATTACACAAGAAGCTGCCAATTAAAATAGACCTTTATAATTGACTGATTTAGAACATTTGCTCTGTAGTCATATCCGCCGAGATGAGCCTGGTCAGTACCTGGATGGGAGACCTCCTGGGAAAACTAAGTTGCTGTTGGAAGAGGTGTTAGTGAGGCCAGCAGGGGGTTCTCACCCTGTGGTCTGTGTGGGTCCTAGCGCCCCAATATAATGATGGGGACACTATACTGTCAAAAAGCACTGTCTTTCGGATGAGAAGTTAAACTGAGGTTCTGACTCTTTGTGGTCATTAAAAATCCTAGGATGTCTTTCGAAAAAAGTGTAGAGGTGTGACCTCAGCATCCTGGCCAAATTCGCCCATTGCCCTCTGACCATCATTGTCTCCTAACAATCCCCATATATCTACCTATGGCTTCATCACTCTGTCTCCTCTCCACCAGTAAGCTGCTGTGTGGTGGGCATTCTGGGGCACTATGGCTGCCGTCACATCATCCAGGTGGATGCTGCACACTGGTGGTGGATGAGGAGATACCCTCTGACAATGTAAAGCGCTTTGATTGCCTAGAAAAGTGCTATGTAAATGTAATGAATTATGATTATTATTATTTTTATTATTATTTATCAAGGGCTAGAGTAATGACATATTATTGTAGGCCAGACCTTATTATCACCCTCGACATAAACCCAATAAAGCAATAGGCCCCAAGAAACCAATTTCAATTTATAACTGCTAAGGGGGATTCCACTTCACGTGCCTAACAATGCCCCTTAGTAGTTTTAAATTCACTGTAAACCACTTCACGGGCTTATTGCTTTTATAGACGGTTTCAACGGCAGCAACATAAACAAACATTACTGCGCATGCGCGCTTTTGTGGCCCTAACTTAACTTCCGGTAGACTTCCAAATAAAATCAATAACAACAGCCAAGTCCCTCTAGAGTATATTTTTTTTTTTGATAACAAACAAAATTATGTTTGCTGCATAAATCAGGTGTACTTAATGAAAATGCAAATTAATTATTTCCGAGCAAGAGATGCATAAAGCGCAAGAAATAGAGGTTTCCCCAGTAAAAGCAGTAAACAAAGCAGAGCTACGCTCACATATGCTGCGTTATCAGGCATATAACATTCAAGTCTTCCTTCAGAAATAGTGATATAAAAACACCCGTGCCTCGTTTTCATATTTAAACATATAAATGTAAGGAATTATTATTATTAAACATGCAGTACGTAATGTTACTCATTTTTATTCAACAAAGCCTTTTTGAAAATCGATCAGTTTTAAAATCGTGGCGAGTCTCCAAAAATAAATAAATGTATGGGAAACACAACCCACAGCCCAACCACCTGAGCCCAACTTCACTCTACTCATCACCTTGACTTTAACTGCGTTTGTAAAAGGCACCGCAGCCAGACCGATATACTGTACACAACACAGACTGGAAGTTAACTTAGGGCCAGGCGCGTGCACCAGATGAAACAGTCTATAAAACAATTATTCCATTTACACGAGCAAATAAAGAATGATTTAAATAAAAACAGTATTCTTCCAACAAATTGTAGAAATTTTGTGTGAGCATTTGGCTGGATATTGTCTTTAACTAACTAGAAACCTGAAAAGAAAGCATGGTCTGGCTTCATAACAACAACATTTTTTTATTAGTCAAAAGGCTGGTTGAGGTTAATGGAGCTTTGAGACAATATGTTGGGCTACAAAGGGAGAGGGGATTTATGGTTAATGGATCATGGCTGCCAAATGCTGGCAAGTCTTCTCTAGCTACAGACAGGAGTCATCTTCTCATGTTGGCAGCCCTTCAGCCACCCACCCAGAATCCTATCATTTATTTAACACCTAATCACCATAGAGAATATGCCTTACTAACACCGTTAAACACAAAACAATCACAGCAATTACAATGTCGTAATTGTAATTTCACATGGGAAGTATAGTTGATATAGTAGAATGTCGG
The DNA here is from genome assembly GCF_003368295.1 of Carassius auratus. Taxonomy (NCBI): domain Eukaryota; kingdom Metazoa; phylum Chordata; class Actinopteri; order Cypriniformes; family Cyprinidae; genus Carassius; species Carassius auratus. The sequence goes on from NC_039272.1 coordinate 26,900,221, forward strand.
GTTACTGTTTAGCAATTAACAACATGCTGTTGCATGACTAAAAACAGCTTGTAGGTACAGTATATGTAAATAAAATGTACATATTTATGGAAGAAAAACACATTTTAAGGTTTCATGGAAATAAAACAATGAAAGAGCGCCACTCCATAAATATTCTACCCCTCACTTTTATCTCCTGCAAGCTCTCTAGCCTTGTGTGTGGCCTTTCCCATGAAGAACTGCCATATTTTCTGATAAACTCACCAGATATTTGTCCAGATGACAGCTGTGTCGCAGCTATGTGTGAAGAACATGCAGAGGTCAGTGAGATATTGCTGGTCACATGACTAACACATAAGTCATTTTTATGTACATTTTTCATTTATAAACATGTGGCTGAAAGACAAAAGTCTTATTTTACTGCATGCTATGCATATTTTGTAACTTGCAAGATATATACAGTATTGGATACACAATACCCAATCTGGATCCTGCTTTTGAATGCAAAGCTCACCATCATTATTAGTCGATGCACAAACACAAAACCCTTCTGAAATGGGATGTTTCGAACATACACAAAACATGTTTTAAATAACATAATGGGAACATTAGGAAAAATTCTTAAAACATTAACTTATTCTTTAGATTTTAGTCATAGTCACTGTAAGGAATAAGAAACAAAAAACTAAATAAACACACAAACACACACACACACACACACACACTAAAACAGTATAAAAATAGAGTGATTTAGCAATATTTCATTAAAAACGTTTAAAGAATAAGAGATTTTTACACTGGATTCAAGGAGAGAAAGACAGCAGGCCATTAGCCTGTCCAGTATAACCTAAAAGAGACAGATTTGATGGCTAATTTAAAAACAACAGTTGCCTATAAATCAAGACTGAGGGAGAAATTGGATGATGAGGAATAATTAATACAGGGGTCAGACTTTACAACGGTGCAGGATGACACTCCATTTGTTACAGTGAGCTGCTAGAGGAAGCATCACTCATAGTGGAACCTCCTGGAATTGTAGAGGAGCACCAGTGATCCTAAAGTATGAGTCAGTGTGTGGTTACAGAGCCCCAAATGGGCTTTCATGTATCCAACAACAGCAACCAGTAGCATCATAATTGTCCAATTATTATAAGGGTGTTTTTTAAATACATGGATAAATAAAAAAAAATAAAATATAAAAAGGTTGATTCTATAAGCAGGTGTGATGTTAAAGGTGTTAAATCAAAGCACATTGAACCGGTTTTGTATTGCCTGCTGGCAAAATATTATATTTTAATATCTAATTATGTTATGTGGAAATTAATGTAAAATTAATGTGGAAATTAATGTAAAATTAAACACTATTTTATTGTTAATCAGATGTGTTAGGACACTATTTAATGTTGTGTCTTGATTGCTATCTGATTTCAGCTTCTACAATAACAAAATAATAACATTCAATAAATAGTTACTTATTAACATATAGCCTAATTTTGAGCTGTTGCAACCTGGTGCATTGAACAACTGCTGTATGGTTGCAGGTGTGCATATATATTTCAATCATGGCAACAAATATTATTTTTAGTATGTTGATGTATTTTGTCTTCCCAATATAAACAGAGCTCTGATATAGACAGGTGGAGCTGGCGGAGGTGGAGGAAGTAACTGATTATTTAAATGTTTATATTTTATGAGATTGAAATTGGTATTGAAATTTAACTCTCTTGAGATCCTTTGCTAATAAATCATAGCTATAATTAGTTAGTGCATCATTGGAGTTATATTACAAAATAAAATTCTAATATGTAACCACTAAAATGGGCTAGGGTTATATGTCAAGTTTTTGAAAAAGCACTGCATGTCATTACCAGGCCAAGCAGTAAAAAAGCTGCCACTTAAAGAAATATATCAAGTGTCCAAATGAGAAGAAACACCACAGAAGTTTAAAGTATATTGGCTACCTTCCACCCCACAGCTTGACCTCTCACACTGTTACTCATCTCACACAGTCTTGTCTCGCAGCAGTGGCTGTGGTGACACTGGTGGCCAACGTGGCCAATAATTGGGTGAAAGGAGAGGCCAGCAGCCCCTCTATTAGCCCTTGGCAACTCTGCTCTCTATCACAGGATGCTAATGGCAGGGGGCAGAGTAATTGGACCTGTCTGGTGCTTTCTATCTCTCTCCAGTCACCAGTTCATGTTTAAAGCGATTAACACGCTAAAAGAGAACACAGAGGTATATCTTGGTCATACTGAATGAAGAATGCAATAGATGATTTCAAAAGCTATAGGTACTATATTAGATTGAAATGCTTGTATTGAAATATTTTTAAATTCAACCTCAAACTGTGCCAGATGTTTTGTGAGGGAGGGGCACTGGTGGGAGCTCCTGGTCTTGTTTATGAAAACAGAATGTCTTTCATTTCTAGTGGTTTTCAAGCTAATTTTTTTTTTTTAATGCATAGAAGTGATTGTAAAATATGTACTTTAGGTGTGCAAGTGGCATATTTACAGTTTTGATACAGTGTAGAACATTAACATCCGTGGAACCAAAATAAAAGTTCTTTATAGTGGAAAAAGGTACAAAATGTTCTTCACATTAAGAAAAAAAAAGATTATTTTAGGAATTCATAGTTTCTTTTAGAGAAAGTTTCTTTTCTTCTAGGTTCATTGGGCTTTTTCAAACAAAAAGTGTTTTTGTGACAGACTTGGCAACCCGGTTTATAAGGGCAATTACTAAATCATTAACTCACTTAATATGTAAAAAAAAAAAGTCGATACTTTCAGTATCTAAACACTTTTCAGTATCTGCACAAAAACAGAGCAAAAAAAAAAAAAATCACAATTTACAATAGTACATTTATCACATAATATTAACTTTTTTTTATGTTTACCGAGCTGATATAATATATGGTGCTGTAAAAAGTCCTGATTTCTTCTGTTTTTGTGTATATCTCTTATCAGGTTGTTTCAGAAATGAAAACAAAATCTAATAAATTCATAATATTTTGAGCAGATTTTTTAACACATACTTTAATATTTATCATGGATCTAACTTGGCATGTTTAGAATGAGTTTGTTGTGTTAGGAATGACTGGTAGTCTAGCTTATGATCCATCTTGCTCATTTATTCCCATTTTAACCAAACCTAAATTTAAAATATTAATAGCACAACTACAGAGAAATTGATCAGCATACTTTATCCTCATTTACGAAGCCCAAACAAACCTACAGTATATGTGCTCAATTGATCTCATCTCCAAGCCATATGCTCTTATATTGCCCATTATTTCCCTTCCCATGCATCAATATTTAGGAAGGTTAAAAGATACTTCATAATGCATGCTATGAATCTGAGATCAGGTGTTTCTGTAATGATGTGGTATCTGTGCTGGTAAAGGGCTTGAGTGAAATCAATAACTGGAGACACCTGTCTCCTGCTCAGCCGTGAAAGGATCTATCATAGTGGAAACGTGATTTACGCTGCTAGAAGACAGATCAGGAGGACAGGCCACAGAGACAGATGTGGGTGGATGGAGAGATAGGGTGGATGCTGATAACGATGCACATCCTTCCTTGCCAGCAAGTGTCAGGGAACAAGACCGCTGTGTTTTCTTCTTCTACCAGCAATGAAAGGTCTGTAATCACCAGTGCCTTTTTATCTCAAGCAATGCGTGAATATACGTGCATTACTGACTGAGAAGCAGTAGCACTAAAATAAATTAAGACGAATCATTGTGTCATTGTGAATAATATGCATGCAGCATATTATTATTGTATCAGTGTATGCGGAAGGGGGTCTTACTAATATTTCAGCTTATAATGCCTATACTTCACAATATATAGTGTGCAAAAAAGTATGCCAAATGAGTAGTGTGTCTGTCTAAATACCTGGACTGCTTCTGAAATCACTATATGGACAAAAGTATACTTCTAATGTACAGATCTGACAAATTTGGTAACTTCCATGAGTACAAAACTTAATGTTTGAGAATAGAATGATATTCTAGGGAATTGTGTGCTTCTTATTTTATAGCAACAGTTTGAACAGGACCCTTTCCTATTCTAACATTACAATGCCTTTGTGTATAAGGTTAAAAAAAGAAATGATTGTTTCAGGCAGTGTGGAAGAACTTGACTGGTTTGCAGAAAGCAAAGTCCTAATCCCAACAAAACACCTCTGATGTGACATGAAATGCAGACCTTGAGCCAAAAGCTCATCACTGAACATCAATGACTTTAATAAGTCATTTTTTACTAAAGTAAGTTCTTCATCTCATACCAAGCACACTGATGCAGTTTTTCTTTGTCAAATGTTAGTGGATCATGTTCAAAGTCAGACTTCGTACAGTAATAATCTAGAAATGGTCCAACACTGTATATTCTCTCAAAGATTTCACAGGTTTATGGTTAGACACATACAACACAAACTGCGACTCAACATTTGTAGTATTAGTTCATGCAATGTGTCCAAAATCCAGTTTTCGATCGATTAGATGTATTTACTATTGATCACAAAAATAAACTTGTCTTACCTCTTACATGCAAAGATTTTTGAGAAAGGGGGCATTTAGTATGTTCACAGGTATGGAAATGAGGTTTGGAAGGATCCTGCAGGGAATATCCTATAGAAACTGGCCGTGAGCGAGTAGCCTACATGATGTAAATGCAAATCATTTATGGCACAGTCTGTCCTCTCCTGGCTCCGTGCCATAGCAACCACAGTCTCATTTCAGATGTGTCATGCTGCATTATCGTCATACACACACACACACACACACACACACACACACACACACATTTACAGTCCAGTGTTCTTCTTTTGTCTGACACTTTGACCAGAAGCCAAATTGAATGACAGAGCATAACTGATGTCTTCCTTGGTTTTCAGTGAAATTTAAGTATTAATTGTTTAATAAAACAAATGACTCAATACAGTAGAGTTAATGTTGGTCAACGCAGCTGTAACATATTGTCTAATAAAGAACACAATACAATAATATGCATTTTGGACTATTTTTTTCCCCACATAAAGGGGAAAAAGCTGTTCATATTAGAAACAGTTAGATACTTAAATATAATTCAAGTTAATTACGTCCAGGTATATTTCAACATTTGTAGAGGACTAGACCTATCATAGGCAATATTTATTTACATGTCTTTCTGTAATTTAGCATAATGAAGAGAGAGAAAACAAGGGAAAGAAAACGGATAACGTTAAACGTTAAAATTTGCATTTTGTTACAAATGGATGTGTTACAAAAGTAAGTGACAGTATACAAACACAGCAGGTCATCTGACTACCTAACATGTTCATGTAGATTATTTAGAATTAATATTATTCAATGCTAATATTATAATATTTATATTTAAAAACATATGATTTAATAAATTAAGGAGTATAAATAGACAACTATTATTAAACTGGATAAAACTCAACAGAACAATATTTTCAATTGTCTTATTAAACATCTCGATATGAAAATAGTAATTATACTATTACTATATTATCTTTTTAAACTCTAATTCAATTGTACTCCTCAGCTAAGCTCCACGTTTAGTCCAGTCATAGTACACCAGCTCAGTCAATTTGCCCTGCACTTTTAATGAACAAATTAGCTAATAACTCACGATCTGTAATGAACTAAAACAGTGTCATAATAAATTTATGAGGAATATTCATTTGTGCAGTGGAGTTGCCTCATTTACTAAATAGACCGCAAGGAGTGTGGGTGAACAGGAGCGATTAAAGGAGATAGATAGATAGATAGATAGATAGATAGATAGATAGATAGATAGATAGATAGATAGATAGATAGATAGATAGATAGATAGATAGATAGATAAATAGATAGATAGATAGATAGATAGATTTCACTCCATAAGATTTGTTTGGACCTGCATGTGCTAAAAGAACTAAGAATGTCCCTCAGCCTTGACCTCCATCTATCACAGCTAGCAGGCAGCTTTTACGCTCGGCTGTTCCATTACTTTGCTCCTTTCTGTGGCATATTAAACAGATTAATAGAAGTGCACTCCGGGGAGGGGGAAATGCCAGTCAATCTAACCTGCCGACACAAAGGCGAGAAAAGCAGACACGCCCGCGACTCATCCTGAGAGCCGATAAAAGAAAGACAAATGTCACACCAGAGGAAAGAGGAACTCCGAGAATGTTGACTTTCGGCTTCGATTTTGTAAACAGAGGAAGAATCTGAATAATTTGCTCACTGAGCAAGTACAGTGAAGTGGAGACTATAAGGTTCCTGCGAAGGCAAGCATAATTTCTATTGTTCTTACTTGTAAATACATACATGTTTAAAAATTAAGGTTCCTAAAGAGGGTTTTTGCAGCAAAGCCATATAAGAACAATTTGGGGTTTCTAAAAGGAACAATGAATTCCTAAAATAATCTTTTTTTTTCTTAATGTGAAGAACATTTTGTACCTTTTTACACTATAAAGAACTTTTCTTTTGGTTCCACGGATGTTAATGTTCTACACTGAATCATTAATAAGCAAAAATAGTGAACGGAATATTTTGAGAACAAAATGGCTTTATTTTTTTCGTCTTGTTCTCAATTAACCAATCAATCCAGTTTATTTCTATTTAATTTCTATAACATTAAAAAACAACATACATTGATCATAGTTCCATACATAACTACATATTATTTTACCACTACTAATGTAGTGTAACACTATTTTGAACATACCAATGATCAATACTACTAATGACTAGTAATAATGGAGCTTATACATATATGTGCGTGTGTGTGTGTCATATTTTTATGTATCTGATTTTTATTTATTTAATATTTATTTTAATTCATGTTTTTATTTTTATTGAAGTTTAATTAACTGTAATAACCCTGGTCTTACAAACACTCAAATGTAGACTATGAGATGACCTCAAAAGCCTTAGTTCTCCTCCAATGAGGTCTCAAAGCAATGAAATCAGTAACAAAATAAATGTAGCAATCTAATTTTAATCAAATTGAAAAAAAAAATATAATAATAATAATAATCCACATATCTGTCCATTTAACAATTGGAAGGATTAACAAATCGTCAGTTTTGTGAGACACTTCAGAGGATAGCTGTTCCTGTCACAAAGACCTTCAGATCAGTCTTCCCTGTAAAAACAATAGAGTGCTTCATTACATTCAATCTCATCTCATATCTCCCTCTCCCCTGGAGCTATGGGTGAAATGAAAGTGAGCTCTAACTGTCTATAGTATTAGCAGCTTAATCGTACTGTCCTGCCCCCCGCAGGCGTGCCAATCGTGCACGTTTTAGTTTAATTGTAAACCATCTTGGTCCATAACCTGCAGTCAGCATCTCGCTGTGAAGCGTGAAGGGAAATGGAGGTGTGAGATATCCATTCAGTGAACTTCACGTAAACGCTGTTAGATGTTACTGGTCTAGCACCAGCATCCATGTGTCAATCCCTCATCTTGACTGTCACAGAAAAAAAAGTGTTCACATGCTAGCTATATATATATATGCAGTGCCACCTGCTGATTGGATGGAACTTGCTCTAATTCTGAAGCGTATATACATGTACAGGCTGTAGTGCACACTGAAAATGTAAACTTTTTAGGTCCCACTTTATATTAAATGGCCTTAACTACTATGTATTCACATTTAAAATAATCATTTGGTACAGTGCACCTATTGTGTACATGTTTTTACATTGTACTTTTTTAAAAATACCTGAACATAATTACATCTGTAATTATTTATTTACATCTTAACCCACCCTTAAACCTACCCATACCACTAAACCTGTCCCTAACCTTACCCATATCCCACCTCAATAGCGGCAATTATGCATGCAATATGAACACAATAAGTACATTGTACTTATTATTTGATGCTATTGCACAATAGTTGAGGCCACTTAATTTAAAGTGGGACACATTTTCACCATACACGTGAAATACAGTACCTGGATGACCTACATTTAAGCAATACACTGTGAAAATACTGCATCCCACAACACACAGCCATGTTAGCCTACAGTTCTGTGTGTGTTGTTGTAGTGTTTAATCCATGCTGCTTCAAATACTGTTCATTATTATTGAGCATTCAAGTTTTTTTTAAGTAATATAAATATCATCAATAAAATTAGCATTACTTTTAATTAATCCGCATGTAGCAATTGTGTACAGTAATAAAGCACATGAACTAACTTCCGACATGAAGAGAATAAATAATTACACCTCTGTTTCTAAAAGCATGTTTCCCCCCAGTGACCCTGTGTAGCGAAGGTCTTGTCTTAAACAAGGTGGTCATAGTCAGTAACTGGTCCAGAATGCATCTACAGCCTCTCTTTATCTGATCAATGAGCCTCTCCAGACTCTCAGACTGTTAATTGATGAAGTAATCCAGTCATTAATCACTGTAGGGAGCTAATGAGAGACGTCTGAGTAAATAATGCTGCTGTCTTGTCGTTGTTGCCATCATCATCTTCTTCTTCCTGTGTGTGTGGACGGACGAGAGTGCAGCAGAATGCCTGGGAGAAGGAAAAAACCTCAATACATTAAAAGAAAATGACTGAACTACATTGAAATACATTATGAATTAACAATCAATATGTTTTATTGATCTATAGTCCTGAATCTCAATGAAATCTGGTTAACTATTTAAAATAAACCCTTTTTCTATATTATTTTTTAGCGGTTCAAGCGCATAGTGCTGAAATCATATTGTAATTGTTAGAATGACCAAGGATCAGCAATCTCCTTGTAAAACATGATCAAGCAGACTATAAACCTTCAGTCGTCATTGAGATGTGATACTTGGATGGATGGTGTACACACCATCTACAACGTCACCAAGGCTCGCTCCAGTCAGTCTGACGGGGGCGCTACAGAGGTCAAAACTACAAAATTGTTCACAACTCCTAAACAGTTCATCGCAGACTCGTGTTTTATGTCGTAGAAACCTTGGATTACGTCAACCAAAGCACACGCTTCGGATTCGGCTGTCATGTTGGCAAAATTTTCAAGTATTCTGGATTTTTTGAAAAACTTACTTTTGTGAACTAGAACTATTCTCTGGAGAACAAATATCAATAATTATATTTAAAAAAAGCTGTACTTTCTAAACCTTCAAAAAGGGCAGGGCCGATTTTACTAAAATGGCAATACTCTAACTTTTGAACAGAAGGAGAAATCTTCACCAAATTCACTTTACAATGTAAGATCTGAGGTCACATGAAAAACATTGTTGAGTTTGGCCACTTAGTGGGGCTATAAAAAACTAAAAATGGCCATAACTATGCAACCGCTTGTAACCGCTATAACATTGTGTCTATAGGGACATTTGTCCTTATAGACACAATGAGTGATGAATCGCACAATAAGCGATGAATAAACATCTATAAGGTTAACAGAGGCCGAGCTGAAAAAAAAAAAAAAAAACTCAGTGGGCCTGTTTGATTCACAACATCTAAAGCTCTGTGATAAATTTGAAAGAAATAGTTTTTATAAAAAAACTACATCATATCATCTACACATTCGATAACACTTGCCTCCTAGAAGTGAATAAAGTTATATGGCAGATTTCATTACAATGTCTGCAGACACACTGACTAAAAAAATAAACATTTACAAATGATTTTCATTTTTTTTATACAAACTTTAAAAATGTAAATTTATGTTTTTTAAATGTAAAAAAAATAATAATAATAATAATAATTTATGTTTTTCCTGAGCTGTGTTTAATTTTTAACAAATAAATTGTAAGGTTACCAGAAATTGAGAACGATATTTACTTATATTAACATACCTGTGGCTGCAGACACATTGAGAGATTATACTCCAGGGCGCAGGTTCCTGCTCGGAGGGATAGTGAGCAGGACGTCACACATCTGACACAGCTCTGGAGAAAGACCATCACCCTCTCCACCTGATAGCACACACACAGACAGACCAGTGTAACGCAAAGAGAACACAACAATTATGAGTCTAAATATGTCTGAACACACACTTGCTCTTACCCATTAACAGTAGTGTAGGTCTGGACATCTTGAAATCTGAACATGGCATAACTGTGGATTCAGGACCGTGTTCCTCTAACCCAACAGTGGCCTACCAACTACTTGCCAACCTTCTTCCGCTTTCACCTATAATATCAAGAACAATAAACAATGGAAATCCTGATAGTTAACTTAATTATGAGATGTGCTTCTCAAAAGAACTAGGCAGACGGTCTAAAACCTCAACAGTTTTCTTAAACTGCCCTCTACAGGCTACAGATGGGATTTTCCTTTCACTAAGCTTTTATGTTATGAAAACCTGTTTCATAACTCAATTAAGTAGCAAAAACAACAAATGAAGGATTTTCTATTTTGTTTTAGGCTACTTTTGACAACATTTCATAAATTCATTTTTCCTTAATTTCATCTTCATTTCTTTCTCTTTTCCCACTATAGTTTTTTTTTTTCGTTTTGAGAAGTATGATGCTCTCCTTGCAAATATATATATATATATATATATATATATATATATATATATATATATATATATCTTTTGTTACCACGAAACATAATTTATGGGACTTCTTTCAGATTTTTTTGCCCCAAAATTAAACTTGCTTCTCTTAATAATTGTACTCATATTTATACCATTTTGTGCTGATTTGCAGTTATATATATATTATTATTATTTATATAATTAGTGACACTAGTATCCACCTGATGGAATTCAGTTCACTTGATTACGTATTCATCAGTTTGTTTGGGCTCAATTGTTGATTTTGATGAGTTAGCATCGCTAATAAATAAAAATCGCCAGTAAATCAATCGCTATGGCAACCTGAACCAATTTGTAAAACCATGAGCTAAACCACGTGACATTTGAGTTAACTGCCCTCTACTGGCTACTGGAAACTTAGTCTACGTTTACACTGGCACCAAAAATCTGTTTTTACTCACATGTGACACAGATCGTAAACATAACAATCTGCACAAGATCCGATTTTTTGCATCCGTTCTGAGTCACTTCCATATGAGGTTTTAAATCAGATACACGTCCGATATCTGAACATCGGACCTACGTCTAAACATGTAAATCCCACTGAAATTCCAAACGAGGTGAAGCTTTGTAAAGCAGTTTTGGGCACTTGTCAACTGGACATGATTTAAAAAGAACCGACCTCAGCCACATCCAATACACTATATTCATTTTTCAACAACAAACAAAACCACGTGGGACAGCTTTCAGTTCACTAGCAGTGGTCAAATGTGAACGTGAAGCCCAGACTGTTTACTATCACTTCTGCTCCCAGATCAGAGTTATAAGCCCGTTTTGTGTAACTACTGAATCAAAAATCAGTGCTAGCTGGTTTGAGAACAGGGTATTTATATCCGCACCGAGCATGCGCATGAGTGACTTCCGGCTGCTTCCGGTAACGTTAGTGTGTTACTATGCAACGAGACGCTCTGGTGTGTTGTATTAACTTCCTACCGGAGGATTGAATTAAGAAGGAACTTAAATCAGTCAAAGCTGCTTATCCTTGCTCATGCTTGCTGTGCGTTTTTAATAGTCAACCGATGCAAATGATACACTGAACCTACAGACTTCTATCTTTTGAGGCCGAGTGTCAGACATGGCCGAGGGTTGGTGCACTGACACCGGTGAATCGGTTTACCGTTCCCGGGATGCAGTTAAAAACTTACGAATACGGTAAGTGACGTCGCCTGAGTGTACTTGACATATATAATAATAGTTAACGTACTATTAAGTGTACCAAACGTCTTTACCATATCAAATACCATGGTATTCTTAAAAACAACAAATCCATGCACCACTCTATATACTGTACATGACACTTTAAGTCACTAAATATGATAAACAAAACAACATGTATTACATATGATACTAGTGTTACTGTTTTGTTTCTGTTTTAGAGTGCGCATACAGCGTGTGACCTCCACAGCTGCTCTGTCTCAACATCTCCATCAGCAAGTGCTTTCTCAGCAGGAGAGAGGAGTTATAGAGCTGGACACCTTCAGCTCTCAGACACAAGCAGCTTCCAGTACGTGAAGGATGCTGATATAAAGCTGTCAATTCACTGGCATATGGTGGATAATCATTTTCTCTCTCTCTTTCTAACACAGCCACTGATGCGGAGGAACTGGTGGTTGGTTGGCAAGAGAAGTTCTTTAGTCAGGTAGGTCACTAGTGAGATCAAAGCTGTGTGCGCTAATAAACTGACCAGATTTCAAAGAAGGAAACTGGGGAGATTTACTATTTAAGTGGTCAATATTTCATTGAAATCTCACTTTGTATTATATTGTTATTATTATTTTTTTTTTTTTTTTTTTGTAAAAATGGGGACAATGTAATGTTTTGTTTAATTGTTGTGGGTGTTTCCTGTGCTTTTATTAAAATTAATAATTATTATGTTAGTTTGATTGTTATGATTTTTGGACTGGTTTTAATACACCGTAAGTCACACTATAGTTATAGTAACCATTGTGAATAGCGAGCAGTGCAAGACTAACAAGGCTTTACCAAAACACATTATATAAGAACATATGATAAATAACTATTTTAAACATTTTCTAGGGTACCTAACACTTTCATTTCCTTTCATCACTTTTATAAACTATTCAAATGGTAATTTAGGTTTGTGCATGGAAATGACTATTACTATCCTTAATTAGGCTTGTTATTTTTCATTTTAGACTCATTTTGAACACAAAGTGTGTGTTTTCTGCAAATGTAATTGTTGCAGGTGTTAATGTTTAGCCGTTCCTTTTTTTTTTTTTGACTCTTTTGGTCATCAATAATATTAGTGCTCCGCTCTCAACCAGGTCAAGTTCTTCTTAACTGAAGTAGCAGCGCATGACCAAGTGATTAATGTAGCTTGCAGCCGAATTTATTGGTGCAAATAATCACTACGTGATTGCTCTGATAACCAGCTGGCTATGTTAGTCAGGCTTTTTTGCATTGTATCTGTGAGCTGTTTCAAACATGCTCTAAAACTGGAACAGCTCCAATCAAGGGCAATACTACAAAAACTGGGAAATGAGCACATGTGGTCACCCTGTGCTAAATAGTCAGTTTTCTTAGTGTATCTGATGAGTTCTGCTTTGTCATTTACATGCAGTATGAAGTGGATCTTTACCAAACAGAGTCAAATTGTCAAACACCACTGGAGCGTCAGTATCACACAGAAATAATGGCAATGGAAAGATCCAGAAGAAGACAAAACCAGCGCATTTTCACCTACACAGACTTTGATCGCTTCTCCAAATGGGAAGAGGTCGGTTGACTCTACCGTTTTCTTTTTTAAACCTGACAGAAACATACCTAGGTCATATTTCATCACAAAATCAAAAAAATAAATAAATAAAAATACGACATTTTATTGCATAAAGAGAATCAAACATCATTTTAGGTCATCATTTGCTCACCTCTTTGTCATTCCAAACCTGTAAGAATGTATTACTTCTGCTGTACACACACACACAAAAATATATATTTTAAAGAAGGCTAATAACCAAACGGTTTCAGTTCCCAGTGACTTGAATTGAAATTGGAATAGGTTTCCCGCCAAAAGACAATTTGACAAATTAAGAATTGTCATGAAAACATCACAATACAGAATCTTCATATTTTGAAATTAGGCTTAATTTCCTTTAATCTAATTAAATTTCTTATTTATTTGTGTAATAAATATTGAATTGTTTGGTGTTAGATATGACCCAGATATGGTTTCGACGGGTTTGGTGAGATTCACCAATGGATGTTTAGGCTGCATGAGTTTTTCCAGATTTCTGAAGTTGTGATTGTATCGACAGCAAGCTCAGAGTCTGCTGATCCCAGCTCAGCCTACACCAACCTTTTTAGCAGAACGCATGGCCAATGTTAGGCACAGGAGACAAGAGAGACGTCCTGTGTAAGTGCACCTAGAAGTATAGTATATAGTTGTCTTTGAAGTGCTTTTTTTTTGTAAAGCCTTTATCATATTTGAAAAGTTGAGGAGGTTTACCTTGTTTTCATTTTATTTATTTTTTAAACACATCTAAGAGAGTCTAATGTTCCCAAGTCCCGTTTAATCACATGGGAGCCTTCGGAGGAGTTCATAAAGAACAGTCACATCATCAACACACCAGTGCAGGCCATGTACATCATGGGAGATCTGGGGCCTTCAGGAAAGTAAGTGTGACAATACTCTTCTTTATCCACTTAAACATATCATACATTGTCTTATTATTTATTTGACAGGAGGTCCATTAATAATGTTTTTTTTTTTTTTTAGGTTTTGTTTTAGTTTTATATCACCATTTTCCACTCTCTATCTTACCTATAAAATTAAACTGACATTTTTGTTGCTGCATTTTTTAGGTAAATAATCTACAGAAATGTTACGAACACCGTTATTTCAAAAATACAAAGAAAAATACTTTACTTAAACTATTTTATATGATATGACCCATTTAAAGTAATGTGACATAACCAGACATGTGACTGTTTTACAGGTTGGGCTTGAAAGAGAATGAATATGTATTATGCACCATAAAAGCAGACAGTAATGGAGTAATCACAATAAAACCTGATTTTAACAACAATAGAGGAGCCTACAGGCAAGACCTACCACTTCTGTCAACTTCTCTTGTGAATAATATTGGGACGAGTTCATTGTGATTACAGAAGGTGTATTTGACTGTCTTTCACACCAGACTGGAAACGCAGGGGGAGAAGAGGGAGGTGTGGAGGCTGTATCTGGAGAACGCCTCCTCACACATTCATGTGGAGGAGAACGAGAGAGAGCAGCACATGTACAGAGATGTATGTCCCTTTGTTCATGTCTAGGATTGGTGGTTTACTATCTCACTCACTCTCTGAGCAGCATCCTGACACAGAATCTCATAAGGGATGGATTAGAAACATTTGTGACCCTGGACCACAAAACCAGTCATAAGTAGCATGGGTATATTAGTAGCAATAGCAGAAAATACGTTGTATGGGTCAAGATGATTGATTTTTCTTTTATGCCAAAAATCATTAGGATATTAGATCATTGTCCATGAAGATATTTTCTAAGTTTCCTACCGTAATATCTAAAAACGTAATTTTTGATCAGTATTATTTATTGCTAAGGACTTCATTTAGACAGCTTGAGAAGCGATTTTCTCAATATTTAGATAGTTTTTTTTTTTTGCACCCTCAGATTCCAGATACTCAAATAGTTGTATCTCGACCAAATATTGTCCTATCCTCAAATCTGGCTCGCGAGATCCACTTTCCTGCAGAGTTTAGCTCAAACCCTGATCAAACACACCTGAGTTTGCTAATCAGTGTCTTCAGGATCATTAGAAAATCACAGGTAGGTGAGTTTGATCAGGGTCGGAGCTAAACTCTGCAGGAAAGTGGATACCGCGAACCAGATTTGAGGATCACTGTCCTATCCCAACAAACCATCAATCAATGGAAAGCTTATTTATTCAGCTTTCAGATGATGCATAAATCTCAATTAATAAAACTAATAATAATTCGGTATATGGTTGTATATTTTTGGGTTATTATTTTGGTATGCATTTATTCACGCTACACAAATAGCAATCACTTGCTGTTATTTAACAAAGTATATCACAGTTTTTTAAAAAAAATATTTAACTGTTTTCTATTGATACTTTGCAGCTCTGAATATATTAATTTAGTATAAAACTATGTTGGCGCCTGTAGCCTTGCTCTTGTGGGCAGTGTGCCGACATACAGCACTGTTGCGCCAAGGGCGTCCCGAGTTCAAATCACAATTCGATTACCTTTTCTGATCTATCCTATCATATTAAAGGCAAAATGGAAAAAATTACTATATGTGCAAAGGATATACATGATATTTTATGTCATGGACAAACAAGGTGTTTTTTTTAGGATGAAAAAATAAGCTAAACTGCACGGACCATTTCCCCAGAGAACTTTGGAATTCGTTGGCTGACCCGAGGCTTACTTGTGGATTGCTGACCCTTTTCAGGTGGACTCATCATTCTCACACATTATTATTTTTTTTTTAGCTGTACACACGTCACAAAGATTACCTCAACAGCCTGGTTGGCCAAGACTTTGAAATGGTAAGAATTGCAATTCTTATCCAGACTTATGGTGTCATACATATGGTGACATTTTCATTCTGATTGTCCAACACTTCGTTTAGCCACCTCCAGGGATCCTTCGCCTGATTGTAAATGGAGAGATTGGTGAGTATTAACCGTTATCCTGTATCATAAAGATTAGCCTAGATTTACTGTGGGCAAAGCAGTATAACATCAGTACATTAAATGCATGCTTGAATTGTAGTGTTTGCAATATATATATATATATTTTAATTTTAGCAAAAGCTTGGTCTCAGAAGTTACTGCTCACAATATAATGTAACATTTTTTACTTTCAGTTTCTGCTCAGGGTTATGAGTATGACAATCTTTATGTCCATTTCTTCCTGGATTTACCAAATAGTAAGTCATCCTATTCTCAACCACATACACTGGAAAAAAATATTTCAACAGTTAAGTCTCATTTATATGCACGGCATTGCATTTGATTTCCAAAATCAAACGAAGTAGTATTCATTTTACAGAAAGATTTTAAAGAAAGCACAAGTACACCTTTTCAGCAAAAAAGTATTAGTTTGCTCATTTTTAAATAGTAATGTTTTAAATGAAGGCAAAGGTAAACATTCTGGTTTTTAAACTAATGAAATGACATTCGGACATTTTAAGCGTGAATTAAGTGGCCAGACATTAGTCATTGTATTTTATGTCAGTAATTGATGTTGTTTCATGTTTTTTAGATTGGTCCAGTGTTCCCTTTCACTGTCTGTCCGGTGTGACTCAGACATGTCGCACACACAGTGTGGAAAAGGTAAGATGTCATTTTAATAAACCCCATCAACCGGCTCTGTGTTCATGGAAATGTGGTAAACATGTTCTTTGTTTTATAGGAGGATGTTGCCTTCTTCTCCTATCCATTCAGCTTTGAGACCTTCTTCCACAAGGAAGATGAGTCTGATGGTGAGATCTTTGATTGCCTCAGAATATAAGAAAAATACATTACACAGACAACGTCCCGAAGATATGAAAATAAATGATGAAATGCTGATCATCTGTGCAGGGTCAATGCCCCAGTGGCCAGTGCTGTATTTCAAAGTTCTCTCGTTGGATTTCTGGCAGCGCTACAGAACTGAAGGCTACGGCTTCCTGGTCATTCCCTCAATGCCGGGTAGGAAAGTCTTTTGTTCTGAAATATCGCAAATTATAATGTAGTGACATTCATGTCAGATGTTCTCCTGAAACTCTTCTTTTTAATGCTACATAACCAATTCACAAATCATTCATTTTGTTTAGTAAAATTGTGATGTGGGTGGCATTGGCACCATAAACATGTGACAGGTTTTTTAGATAATTTCCTATTTAAATCATAAATATCAACCATAAACTTTTCCACAAACATTCTTTTAAATGCAAATGTAATTTCCTCAACACCAAGTAGGACAAACAATAAAATGATTGTATATCCCAATTTGTAAATAGCTATTTTTAGAGTAAAATTTTGATATGGGTGAAGAAAATCAGTACTTTTTAGTGCTGTCATACGATTAATCGTGATTAATCACATCCAAAATAATAGTTTTATTTATATGTATGTTTACTGAGTTTTTTTATTATGTATATATAATTACACACACACACTGTATATATTTTGAAAATATTTACATGTATATACATGTATATATTTATATATAAATGTTTAATATATTTCTTAAATATATACAAGCATTTGTTTGTATTTATATATACATAATAAATATAAACCGAACATATATATTATATAAACAAACTTTTATTTTGGATGCGATTAATCGTGATTAATCATTTGACAGCACTAATACTTTTATTTAGCAAGGATGTGTTAAATTAATTAAAAGAAACAGTAAAGACATGTTACAAATCATTTCTAAATGGAATGTTTCTTGAGCACCAAATCAGGATATTAGAATGATTTCTGAAGGTTATATGACAGTGAAGCCTGGAGTAATGGCTGCTGAAAATTCAGCTATAAATACATTTTTATTATTTATTATAACTCTAAACATTTTGGAGTAATGGTGTAATTGCTGCTAAAATATTCAAATAGAAAACTCATTAAATTGTAATAATAATTGTTTTTTTTTCCTCGATCAAATAAATGCAGCCTGGGTGATCCACTTTATTAATCACAATGATGTACTTTTGTCACATGTCATTCCAATTCAAGATTTTAAACCAAGGACATCGTTTATTTAATGAACTGTAGCAAATTTTGTACAAGTACGTTCTAGTACGCACATTTGTGACTTCATGTTTTTAGGGTATCACAGGATGACTTGCCACACTTGGAGACCCCTCCAGTCCGGCACGGTGGCTGAACTGAGACGCTTCTTCATCGGCGGAGCACCTGAACTCGAGGACATCAGTTATGTCCGAGTGCCTGGCACTTTCAAGGTGACTCTTTATACATTTCCTGCTGGAAAGATTTGCACTAGCATGTCCAGTAATTCAATTTAACAGTTTAATGTTCTCTTGCTTCTATTTTTAGGGAGAGCGGTTGAGTCGCTTTGGCTTTCGCACTCAAACCACTGGAAGTGTGACCTTTACTCTTAATTGTATCCAGCATGCCAGGTTGGCCAACACAATCTCAGCATTTTGTCATTGCAACAGTACTATTTTGCCCCTTTAAGACCATAAAAGCTTTTTTATTTTATTCAGGGCTTTTATTGATGCCATCACCCTGAAGAAAAGAAGGCAGACTGTTCTGGATCAGCTGGGCGGACACAGTCAGCAGGGCTCTGTCTATAATGTTCTGGGTAAGACAAGACTAAACAGCTTTAGGACCTTATAACTATTAATAAGTGCCACTTGCCAAGGTCATTGTTCACATTTAGAGGTTCCAAATATATATATATATATATATATATATATATATATATATATATATATAAAAAACTTTTTCAAGTTGCTATTGACCTCAGTACAGACAAACAATATATGATATTTTACAGGATGTATGTACTTTCTGATTTGGTGTGTGTTTATGATTTCAGAAGCATTTCAGAGGGCACGTAAGCGAATGCAGGAGGCAAGAGACACTTTACCCAGAGACCTCATCAACACCTCTGCACAATTAAACTCAGAGTCTTCTGCATAGCAACATTACACATGGAACGTGTATAATAATACTGGTTATGTGTATAGTACATTTTTGTATAGTTTTTTTTTCAGTTGTGTTTTATGTATTACTTGTATTATGTATGTACATTCTACCTATTTCTTTTGCTTTTTGCAAATGCACTTAATGAAAACATTATTATTGTAAAAACTAAACCGGATTGCTTTGGTAACTTATCGAGATTAAGGAATTTCAAAGAGAGTTTAGCCCAAATTCACAGTCCCATAAAAGTGCAGATTGGAGTGGAAAGTTCAGTGGGTGATCTACTGATAATGTGCAAATGAAAGAACGCAGACTCATTTCTATAATGACCAGAGCAAATTAGAAACAATCACAGCCATGTCAAGCTCAAAATGGGTTAAGACACTTGTTTGGGCATTAAATAATAGTGCAAATAATAGTAAATGAACTACCACAAACCCTTGTAAATCACATTGCATGATTTATTTAAATACTCTCCTCCCATGAATTTTCCTAATTAATTAATCAATTCTGACAGTAGTTTTTTAATGTCAAAAGAGGGATTGCATTTGGTTAAATCTGAGCATAAGGTTTGCATAATGTTTCAAGACTTATAGATGTGTTTGTGCTATTATTTCACACAGCGAGGTTTATTATATTTCAATTATTTCAGACTTTATAGCTATACTTTTAAGGAAGGTAAGGAAGAAACATATTTGGATATTTTTAGTTTTGTGGCTACATATTTGTGGGTCGTTTATATGCGATAAACTACAACTGTGGGTCGTTGAACTCGGTAACTGGAACTGAATTTATGCTGTAGATCCACTCAAATGACTTTCCAAGAGTTGGTTAAAAGTACTTGCACAAACGTCTAATGCAGACAGTGAGACATGCCAAGCACATAAATAAACAGCAGAGGGCACCATCTTATCTATAAACAAGCCACCCGTGTCATAAAAACATGGAAGGGCAGTCATATGATTCATGGGAATTGTTACAGTTACCTAGTTCTCTACAGATTCCTTCTCTGCAGTTTGTGTTGTCAAAAGACATGCATGATCACATGGTCTTCATCTGATTTGGATGGATATAGTGAGAACATAATGTCAGCTATCAGCACTCCTGTGTTCACAGCCCTTGAGGCAGGCAGTCGGATTAAAACACAGCCCACTGTCCCCCAGACCACCTGTCCATGTGTAAAGTGAAACCAAATGCACAGACTCTTTGGGTATCATGCTGCTGTGTGAAGTGTTCTCCATTTTCATTCTTAAAAATACATTTCTTAAATGGTTCTTTGTCAGGGTGTACAGTTCCATGAAGAATCTTTAAAATCCATGGAACTTTCCCACCACATATAAGTTCTTTGTAGTAGAAAAGTGTTCTTAGGATAGAAAAAGTTTTTAACACTAAAACGTTAAATAGCCATTTCTGTTTATCCTGGCACTTTTATTTTCAAGAGTATATTACTGGGTCTAAAGAAGGGTTGGCAATGTCAGAACTGGGCAATTCAGTCCTGGTGCCTATATAACAGCTGCTTCTGTCAGAATGCATCCTGCTATGATTGCACGTCACTGAGACACAAAGTCAAGAGATTGCACCGACACCAAGAAACGGAAGCTTCATTAGTTCGAGGAACTTTTTACCTTTTTTTCGGCCTAAAATTACTGATTTTGCTGCTGCTTTTTTTAAATTTGCAGTGATATTTGCTGAATTTCCTTGTTGTTTTGCAGTGAAAATATACCACAGACAACATTCTTCTAACACTTTTATGACTTTTTCTGACTTCGAGAACCATGTTTAAGGACACCAGCAGTAGTGCCATTAAGTTCAACAGAAGGTGGCACCAGCACCTGACAGTAAAGCACTCACCAACTCATACATGTACATCTTGGAGAAGTTTATTTGATGTCTGCACATATGCAAGATGTATTTTTAAGAGTGTTGAGATGTATTTTTTCATCTGTAGTACGTCTCTAAGATGTTTCCTGTCATATGTCAATTAGACATTTATTAGAATGCATGTAAAACTGCTTCTGAGATGTTTATGAGAGTACACAGCAGATGAATCCCAGATCTTTAACAAACTTCTTACAGATGTAATGAATATACAGTATATCATCTGATAAAATGTACTTTTATTACTGTCATTCATAATGTCTAAATATAATTTAATTAATACACACACACATATATATAGTACTTCTATATATAGCGGCTTTCCTACGTTATGAAACTTTTAGTTTTAACATGGGGGAAACCTATGAAGAACAAATATTGTAATACTATTGTAATACCAAATTCGGTAATACTTACTGCTTTGAAGTGCTGGGAAAAGTTATGTGAAGCATTTAAAAACACTCCAACACATTAGACCATTTCTGACACAAGCTGTTCCTCTAGTTTTACTATGGTAAATCATTTGGCAATTACAAAAATTTACGAGTTTTTGTGTAAATTGCAGAGTTTGTTTGTTTTTGCGATAAATTCAGTGATCGCAAAATCCTGGAGATACTGAAAAGAAGTCAGAATTGTGAGTTTGACTCAATTCTGTAATTAAAAAAGTCTGAACTGTGAGATAAAAAGTCACAATTACCTTTTTTATTTTTTTTAATTCCGTTTACTAGTTACTTACACTCAAATCATTCCAGACTAATGTTGTTGTTCATTGGTTTTTGTTTGTTACTGATGATGAATTGGTCACAGCACACTAAGTGAACACAACTTAAATGTGAGAGTTGTGAGCAGTTAGGAATATTTTCAGTTTTGGTCTTTTCCTCAAAACAAAATGATTACATTACTTAAAATAACAGCACATGTGTATGTTTTAATACATTTTAAGTTAATTTTGGACCTTGACAGCCCTGTCACAATTCACAAGAGCAGCCTAAACATCTGCTCTTTGTGTTCATGACAACATGGTGTGCAAGTGTTATTTTCCCCATGTAATTGAAGTCAATGGTCACCAAGACAGTTTGGTTAGTTCTTCAAAAAAAGTGAAGTGAAGTGACATATAGCCAAGTATGGTGACCCATACTCAGAATTTGTGCTCTATAATTCACCCATCCAAAGTGCACACACACAGCAGTGAACACACACAGCAGTGGGCAGCCATTTATGCTGCAGCCCCCAGGGAACAGGTGGGGCTCCAGTGCCTTGCTCAAGGGCACCTCAGTCATGGTATTGCCGGCCCAAGACTCAAACCCACAACCTTTTGGTTAGGAATCAAACTCTCTAACCACTAAGCCATGATTTCTCCAAAGAACAAAGAAAAAATAAAAATATTTACATTTTTTGTGATTCACAGTAGGATGAAATTAATACAGGTTTGGAACCACATAAGTGTGAGTCAGTGATAACAGAATCTTCAGTTTTGGGTGAACAAATCCTTTAAAATTATCTTGTTTGATTGTCGGTTGAAATATTTAGTGTCCGAGAAGTAATTAAATTTTAAATAGTTTTGAATAGCTGGGTTTTAAAATTCACCAAACTAATGGTAAATGTGACCATATCTTGAAAATGGCAACTACTCACAGGAAGGTTTTTTTTTTTTTTTTTTCAACTTCTATGTTGTGTCATTTATATATGACAGAATTATTTATATATGACAGGATTAAAAAAACTAAAAAAGAAAGAATATTATTATAATAGCAAACAATGCAAAGCAGATGAGATGGAATTCCTGGTGGCTGGCATTGAGGCGTCATGCCTGGCACAGCATGACCTCATCCTGTCATCACAGTGACATCTATTAGCATATGACTCATTCATCCTCCTGCGTCTGCTTTAGCTTGTCAGCTATGCCAGGCATCTTCATTAGAGAGGCCCGCTGCTGTCTGCTGATTACCAGCTGACCTCGAGTCCCATCTCTGTTCCTGCTCTCCAGTGATCAGTCACCGGAATGGAAGTTATGGCCATGCTCTGTCCATAGGGATGACCTGGTATCTCACACCAGTGAAAAGGGAAGTCACACGAAAGCACCAGATGCAGTGTACCACGAGTCCCTAAGCTTTTTCCTTTAAAGACAAAGTGTATAATTTCTGCAACAATAGAAAGAGAACATTTTTTACAACACATTTTTTTTTCATGCCTGATAATAACTACTGATTTCGTTAAGATAGACATGAAAAACTATTAATGTTTATTAGATGAGCAAATTTTAAAAGACAGTTTTGTGTGTATCAAAAGAATTTTATTGCTATTTATTTTAATCTTGTGAATCATAATTTGTTCTCTTTATTATATACTGCATGGTATTGAAAGATTTGACACTATGTGTCTTACCTCTGCACAGTCTTTATCCTATAGAGAGGCACTGTACACTCACTTTAGGTACACATGTTCAATTGCTTGATAACACTAATTGCTAATCAGCCAATCACATGGCAGCAACTCAATGCATTTAGGCATCTAGCTGTGGTGAAGATGACTTGCTGAAGTTCAAACTGAGCATCAGAATGGGGAAGAAAGGGGATTTAAGTGACTTTGAACATGGAATTGTTGTTGGTGCTCAATGGGCTGGTCTGATTATTTCAACTGCTGATCTACTGGGATTTTCACACACAACCATCTCTAGGGTTTACAGAGAATGGTCCGAAAAAGAGAAAATATCCAGTGAGCAGCAGTTGTGTGGACAAAAATTTCTTGTTGATGCCAGAGGTCAGAAGAGAATGGGCAGACTGGTTAAAGATGATATAAAGACAACAGTAACTCAAATATCCACTCGTTACAACCAGGAATACTGTCTCTGAATGCACAACACATTAAAATCTGAAGCAGATGGGCTACAGCAGCAGAAGACCACACAGGGTGCCACTCCTGTCAGTTAAGAACAGGAAACAGAGGCTACAATTTGCACAGGCTCACCAAAATTGGACAATAGAAGACTGGAAAACCGTTGCCTGGTCTGATGAGTCTCGATATCTGCTGCGACATTTAGATGGTAGGGTCAGAATTTGGCTTAAAGCACATGAAAACGTGGATCCATCCTGCCTGTCTCAACAGTTCAGGCTGGTGATGGTGGTGTAATGGTGTGGGGAATATTTTCTTAGCACACTTTGGGCCCCTTAGTACCAATTGAGCACTGTTTGTTGCTGACCGTGTCCATCCCTTTATGACTACAGTGTACCCATCTTCTGAAGGCTACTTCCAGCAGGGTATTGCATCATGTCACAAAGCTTAAATCATCTCAGACTGGTTTCTTGAACATGACAATGAGCTCACTTTACTGAAATGGCCTCCACAGTCACCAGATCTTGATCTAATAGTGCAGATTTGGGATTTAGTGGAACTGGAGATTTGCATCATTGATCATACTACAGTCAACAAATCTGCAACAACTGCGTGATGCTTTCATGTCAATATGGACCAAAATCTCTGAGGAATGTTTCCAACACCTTGTTGAATCAATGACACGAAGAATTGAGACAGTTCTGAGGGCAAAAGGGAGTCCAACCTGGTACTAGCAAGGTGTACCTAATAGTGGCCAGTGAGTGTTGTATACATTGCAAAAAGACAACATTTTGTCTTTATTATCTTGTTTAGGAGCTTTTGGGGATTTTATTATTTTGTACAATGTCTTTTGTCCTTTTTGCTTTATTGTTTGTTGATTTATATTGGGGAATACAGTGTCATTGTTTGATTTGTTATCAGAGATTTTGTGTCTTCATATGTGTTATTTGCTATGTTGTTTGTTGCTCAGGTGTATGTATTTAAATATATATATATAATTATTATTATTTTTTTTGTTTTGCCTGACAAAGGGTGAAAAGTGTTACATTTTATTAGTCCACTATTACCACTACTACTACTATAAAGTTTGAGTGTATTATGGCAGTGTGCTTTCCTTTTTTTCTCTCTCTCTCTTTTAATAGGTAACCGCACCGACACAATGGACTGATATTATTGAAAATACTTTTGGATAATTATTATTATTATTATTTTTATTCATGCTAATAGAGAAAACATGTGTGTGCTAATCAGAATCCACATGACTTTAAAGTAGTGGTTCAGTGGTTTAGGCTTGATTGTGTTTATGGGGTGCAGTCTAACATGTGTTAATGCTTTGTTTAAAAAAAAATTCTTAATATATTTTTCACATATGTGCCTTTTATTCCACACTGCTCTGTCCCTTCTCTGAGAAACAGGATGATCAATTCCATATTTTTCGAAGACCCTGCCTAAGAATTGGGCGATGGGCTCTGATTTGGGTTAGCTAGCCCAGTATGTTGTGATTGGCTAAAGCATCTCTCCGGTTTAGTGCTCTGGTTGTATTGTGCTTCACTTGTATTGTAAATAATGGCTTCATTAATATCACTTATCAATTTGAGCCCAATTGAGAAGCAGAAGCTGCAAGCAAAGCTTTTAATGGTAGGACTATGTTTTTTGATGTTGTTTCCTAATACTTTTAGCTACAGTGTTCTCTGTAAATGCTACTTGTTATGTTAGCTTTTAATATAGTCTTATCCTGATTATATTTTGATTATATAAGCTTTTTATATTTTTTATGCTTAAACAGATACATTACACTAACTAACGTTAAAAAAGTAAAATCGCAGTCTACCACCCCTTTAAAGAATTTAAGCATTTATACCAGCAGATTATACAAAAGTCCCACTAATAATATACAAAACATCTTTGTGCTTTATCATGCAATATAGTTATTGTAATAGCTACTGAGTCTGGTGGGAACAGGCCTTTAAGATCTGCTATGTGGAGTGTTGCAAGGGTTTTAATTATTACTTAGATAAAATTACTTTCAGAAAATTACCCACCCTCAAGTCTTTATGATATTCCATTCTCTAGATTTGGTTTGTGTCCCTTTTTTAATATAAATATATGGATTTTTTTTTTTTATCCATTTTATCACCTGCCTGGCATAAATTAATTTTGATCACTTAGAAAACTGTTTGCATACCTGTTCTCAACATGCAGATTTGATGTAATGTATCATTCATGCTTGTACCGAAATGGAAGTTCCGCTCACAATTTAATATGCAAAGTTAAGGGGTTCTTCGATCCTCAACCCTAAGTATGAGAAACATTAAAGGACTGTTAGCTTTAGTGAGCCGAGATGGCCCCACCCCAAACTCACACGATGGCAGACAATATAAACATGTCTATATTAGACTATTATTGCTGGAAACATTTACTATGGTGGGAAAGAGCAGTAAAGTATTTACATTCACACTTGTAACAAAGCAAGCTGCTGATGAAAACTCATGCTGGTGGGTGGTTGTGTGGAGAGAGGAGGAGAAGAAGAGAAGTAGCGCAGCTCTGAAGGGTGAGAGCAGAGCTCACAGCTGTGAGCAACTGTTCTGCTCTTTATTTTTACACACTGGCTCTGGAGCCTCGCCGGTCCATTACAGCTGGGACATATCTCCGGAGAACAAGGACAACACAAAGGCATCCCAAATCAGTCTTTGCTCTATTTTGCTGTGGTGATTTAAAAGTTCTAGGCAGTTTTATTACTGTTTATGAAACTAAATAAAAACAACCACTTATTTTTAGCTTTTGATGCATGGTATATTATTGTAAACTTGAAACCTTTACAACCTGCCTCCATTGAACATGAAAATAGTTAGCACTAGCAGTAACCATTATTATTATGGTTAACTAAAACTTAAACTACTAAAAAACATTTCTGTTTATTAAAATAATATAAATATTGTCTGAAAAAAAAATTAATGTATATATATATATATTTAAACCCTTTTAGGTATACTTTCGTTTAATATTTTCAGTTAGTTGCCAAGTAATTTTAACTTCTAGTTTTTATTTAGTTAAAAAAAAAAATACTAAAACTACAAAAATTTAAGATAACAAAACAATAAATAATACAACAACTACAAAAAAAAAAACATATAAAAAACAGCAAAAGCAATATTAACAACAAACGGTATTATTAAAACTTTCCAATAATAAGAATAAGAATAATAAAAGCTATATACGAATATTAATTAATAGATATTATTCAATTGTATTATTTATACTAAAATAAAACTTGCAGTGAGTAGCACTATGTTGGGAATTTTATAAATTGGTTAGTGCATTAACTTTGGCAGCCCTAAAAGTTTCTAAAACAAATTGGAAAAAAATATATAATTAAGAAAAAACAATGATGAAGTTAAAAATAACAAAAATGTACCTAAAATTAAAATTAAAATTAAAAATAAAATGGAAATATCAACTAAATAAAAAATAATAATAATAAAATAAAAAACATTAACCCTAAATGTAGCATTATGCTTAAAAGTAGGATATGAGCTCTCTGGATAATAAAAAAAAAAATGTTGTTAAAAAAAGATGTTTTAACCATCTTCATGAGCTGATGCATTCACTGTTGAAACAGAAAGTATGGGAGGGACATATCAAAGGAAATGTCTTCATTTTTTTTAAAAATCAATAAACTTTTTAATTTGCAATCAATTGCCGATCCCTGCACATGATATGTGAGGGAAAACAGTACCAGACAGTGGCCATGAATTAATTAAACATGACCATGAATTAATATGTGTGAAAACAAATTCTTCAATTGTGGCCACAATAATTTTTTTTTGCATGTCATGTTCTTCGCCTTCGCTCCATAAACAATTGAGTTTTGGATTAAAGGACAATATTTTTTTAATTATCATTATAATTTTAGCCATCAGAAACAGAACAGTAAAAGGATACAGGAAAGTGCGGGTATGCAGAGGGGAAGGACATTGGATTCAGACTTGGTCCTTGTTATCCAACAACACATATTTTGTGAGCAACAGCATTACCTTCTGTGATTTTAATGCTGTAACAGTGAACAGCTTTTCTTTTTCCCAGCATCCTGCAACTTCACACGCCGCCTCGCTCCAGCTATCAAAAAGGGGATAATCAAAAAGCAAATATTGATGTCTACAAGGAATGCATTCCTGTTTCCACAATCAGCTTTGCAAATAAACGTCTCTGGGTCAGTTACAGGGATCCATTAAGGAAAGTAAATACATGGATGAGACTGTGTTTTTGTGGCTGCATAGTTCAGATTAAACCTACTTTCAGTTACAGTACATCTGGTTCAGGCAAAGTTTGAGACAAACAGCTTCTGTATGTAGAGGGGATGTAGAGATCCATTCGGTTTCAGGTTTGACTCGAGGCACGGAAACCCACAGTAGAGTTTTCCAGAGGCGCTGAAGTGTGCTGGCATTCAAAGCCACAGCCGAGCCTGAGCCAGCTAAAAGTCAAGAACTCTCAAATGAATTCATACCACAGAAAGTACAATTCCCAGCCTCTTAAGAAAATGATTATTAATAATGCTAGTAGGCTGTTTATTAGCATTATTAACATTATTACATTTAATTTTTACCATTATAAGTATTGTAATTAAAGTGATAGCATTGGTATTAAAGTGGAATTTATAAAAAAATACTATTAGTTACAATGATGTTGGTGTCTGTTTTGGTTTGTGAAACCCGCCCACTGCCAGTTTACACAATTGTATTTCAGCACACTGAGTTGCCAGTTGGCAGAAAAAGCGGAATATTTCGTTTTATTCATCTTCAAGTGTGCTCCTCCCTTTTGATCTCAACAATCTGGCAACCTGTGTGTGTGTCAAGTCTTAGGAGGAGGGGCCGGGTTTAAAAAACCCTATTGCATATTTTGAATTTGGGCTACCAAGTTCAACCACTCGGTGTCAATCCATCATACAGCACCTTTAACTTATTTGTCATGTTTTAAAATATGTTTAAATACACATTTGTAATGATGGCCTTACATTTTAATACATACATTTATTTATTTCATATGACTGTAAAGATGTGCAGACTCATGGAGGTAAGTGAACCACAGCAGTTTATTGAATACATTGAAAAAAACATAGGAGTAATGCAGATTCAGTGAAAATTCAGTGAAGAAGAAACTTCTAGCTTGAGTCCTTATAAGTGCAGACGGTGACTGGAGAGGACAACAGAAGTAGTGGAGGCCATAGAGGGAACACAGGTAAGTATTAGACAGGGATATTACAAAGAAGAAGATTGTTGGAGGGTCATAAGAGAAGATGCCGGAGATCCTTAAAGATTCATAGGAGAAGAGACTAGAGATAACAGGAGATCACTGGAGAATTGAATGAAAAGACTAGGATTCGGGCAAATGAGCCTGCATTCCAAATGAGGCCAGACATTGAATGAAAGGTGAGTGTGATCTTTATAGTGGAGTGAACTGGTGCCCTGATGAGCGAACAATGAAATGTGGGCATTGCACTCAAAAATGGATGAACATGAGTTTGGAGGAGTGAGACTTAGCAGAATAATTGATTGGAAAAATCCTCCATTTGTCAGAAAGAAGTAAGTTGTTTTCCTAGTTTGAGAGAGAGAGAGATAGAGAAAGAGGGAAATTAAACATGTATATTATGAGTGAACATTGTCTATGACATGTATTTAGAAAACAAATAGGGTGAATTTTCTTTCCATGCTGACTTTTAATTTCATACTAGGCTTTAAAAGATTGAAATAGACCATACAAGTCCCACAAACTTCTTTTGTGACATTGAATGTCTTGGTCACCATCCAGTTACATTATATATAAAAGAGCAACTTGGATATTCTGTCAAATAACTTAGGGAAAAAAAGAACAAATGAGGGGAAATAAATGATGACCAACTGTTTATTGTTGGATAAACTATTCCTTTAATATTATTATTATATTTATGTCAGTCATTTTGGGCAAAACTGCATGCCTGTTATTCTCCAAGCCTCAAAGGGTATCTTTAATCCCTGCCTAGCAAGCAAGCAATTCTTTGCTCTGAATGACATATGACCCTCTGGGTGACTTAATCCTATTTTTGTCAATGTACGCTCACATATGGTGGCTTGTCACACAATACCAGAGGGCCATGTCTTATTCTCAGTGGTCAGGCGGTGAGAGAGAGTGTGTTTGTATGTCTGGCAATGTGTTGTCAAAAAGAGGATTAAAACACTGTGTAGACCGCCTGCCAAGTAAAGATCCTGTTTCGTTTATGCCTTTACATGCAACAATGGTGGAATGCTTTGGTCAAACTCTTGCGACTTCTGTTCTGTGTAGCTGTCTGCTTTGTTGTAATTGTCCACAACATTTGTTTGAGATCTACTGCACAACTGCAATAAAATTACAGCATTTTGAAAGCGTCTTGGCCACGTATGTAACCCTCATTCCCAGAGGAGAAAACAGAGACATTACATCGACACTTGACATTATGGGGTCTTACTTGAGAGCCCAATCAACAATAATGATTATACTGGCAAGTTGAATTTGCATGGCAAGCCATTCCCCAAACATACAGGTATGGATGGCGGCATACATCCAATAATTCAGATTTGTGCTTGAGGAGCCAAGAATGGGTCCCAGCCAATCAGTGGTAGTTCAAGGTTGTGGCACAAGGGATATAATGTCTCTGTTCCCTCCTCTAGGGAATGAGAGTTACATACATTCACTTAAGATGGACGTAAGTCACGTTCAATTCCGGAACTAGACAGCAGGAGAGCGTGACGCAGGGACTGAGACGAGCGATCCTGGGTTAAGTACGGAGGTGAAGATCCCACGGTGATACAGGTGTGAGAGATCCATCTTGAGTGACACAGGAAACTATGAAGGATGAGAAGACCAGGCAAGGACACGGGAAACTGCAACAACAATCTGAAAAACCAGATGAAAGACAGGGCAATAAATAGTGAGCTGGAAATGAATCACAGCTCAATTTGCGGCCACGCCCACATAAAACAATCAGTGGTAACGAGACACACCTGACCCCACCCACACAATATCAAAATGAGAAAATGGTTCTACCAACCATGACACTTCCCCAAAACAAGTGACACAACAATGCAAGGTCTGGGCCTGCCTCCTCCAAAGAGCAGTGCTTGCAAGTTTACCACTTGATCCTGAAAATGAGTGGTGGGAATTTTGGGCACATATCCCGATCGGGGTCTCAGGATTACGAGAGATCAGCTAGCTATCAAGACATGTTTTTTCAACCAAAAACTCCTGCATGTCCCCCACCCACTTGATGAAGCGAGCCCAGTCAAGAGTGTTGTCTTAAGGTATTGGATATTAAGCTCAACTGACTCAAGGGGCTCAAAGGGAGCTCTCTGTTATCCAGCAAGGACCACAGAGAGATCCCAAGTGGGGATGTGGTGATGAGGGACAGCCTCCGCTCCAACTTCTCTTGCAGGAGGAAATCACAACACCATATCGTTGTTTCAGAAATTGTTTCGGTGGGACCACTCTCTTCCCCCTGAATGAATTCAGGCAGGCCAGCACTGACTGGGCACAATCGTTGATAACTCTTGCAATCATATTGATTGACTCCAATGGCCCGAAGGGGAGGACCTTGTACTTATGTGCTTAACCCTTGTAAGCAAAACGAACAAATGGCCTGTGTCAAGGTAAAATCGAGACATGAAACTATGCATCCATCAGGTCGATTGATGCAAACCAATCATGGGGCTGAATGCATGAAAGAATGCATTGCTTCATCAGGATCTTGAATTGGAGCTTGTGCAAGACCATATTCAATACACGCAGATCAGAGTGGTGGGTTATGACTGATCCTGAGTCAGCGCAGAGTAGAGCGCAGTCTCGAGGGTACCCCCCAGCCTGCGAGGGGCATTGGGGGTATGTGGCGAGTGGGGCGGGGCTGAGAGGTGTGGGAACCTGCCCTGGGCAATATTTTATGTTTTGGTTTTCATTTTGTGCGCACAAAATGGCCTGGTGCGCTGTTTTGTGTTTATTTTTGTCATTAAAGTTTCATTTTGAGAGTGCGCCGGTTCCCGCCTCCTTCTTCCGGATGAATAGGAAGTTTTTATTATTACAGTGGTGCCGAAGCCCGGGAGAAGGAGGGACGCGCTGCTGAAGATCCCTCGCTGCTGTGGTGAATCCGCGGTGCCCTCGAGCTGGCGAGGTATGTGCCGCCATGGACGCTCAAGGCGGTGGGCTGGAGCGAGTTGCCAGGGACGGACGAGCTCGCTGCCGGCCGCCCACGATATGGAGGGGCGACTGCCGTCCGTGAGGGATCGGAGGAGTCGGCGCCGTTCGCCAGGGGGCCGGAGCCTGCTGCCTTCGTGAAGGAATCCGGTGGGGCTGGGAACGGGGGACTCCTGCCGGCTGCCCAAAACCGGAGGAGCCGTCGCTGTCCACTGCTGAGTGTTGTGCCGTCCGCAGAGGGCCGTCCAGTGCCACCGCCAGGCACCGTGGAGGAGATCACCCAGTTGGTGGAGGGCCGAGCATCTGTGCGTCTGGGAACCGGAATTTTTTTTTTCCTCTCTCCCCTCTCTCGTCTCTGTCACTCCTCCTTCCATCTCCTTTTCTCTCACCTCGTCTGTCCTACCCTCAGGTTCCCGCAGGTCTCCGTGAGTGGTCCCCCCCGGAGGGAAGGGGGGGGTAGAGCGCAGTCTCGGGAGTACCCCCCGGCCTGCGAGTGGTGATGGGGGTATTTGGCGAGTGGGGTGGGGCCGAGAGGCATGGGAACGAGGAGTGAGGCCAGGTGTAGTGATTGGAGATGAGCTACACCTACACCCCACCGCCGGTATCGAGTCCCATGTAGGAGATGGAAGGATATAAAACTGGAGCGACTATAGTGAAGGACGAGAGAGGACCAGGCCTGGGCCATTATTTTATGTTTTGGTTTTTATTTATGCGCACCAGTCGTCCGTGAGGGGCTGGTGCGCTGTGTTGTGTTTATTTTGAATATTAAAGTTTCATTTTGATTGTGCGCCCGCAGCACTACAAACCTTGGTAGCTAGAGTTGAGCTTTACAGCTTAAAGGCTTTGGATGCAGATGCAAATGATTTCTCCAAGTGGTGGCGTTTTGCAGGCAAAGATGCACCCATACACCTAGGTTGTTGTCAGAGTTTTGCTATGCAGTGGCTTCATCCGATACTTGGAAGGGAAAATGGCACTCACCATGGGACGAGGAGGACGGACGGGGCATAAGGAGATGATATGCCCCGGTGATCCACAGTATAAACAGAGATTCTGGGCTAGCCGTCTTCGCCGTTCAGTCGTCCTGAGTCGAGTGGAATCTACTTGCAATTGTTTGTGGGCTGGATCTGGGGAGCTGATGGTCTCTGGACGGCAGAGGGGTGAGTTGGCATATGACTGGCCCTGGTGCTCTTTGAGGCACGACTGCATATGAGTGGCGAAGCGGATGGATAGTTGAATGAAGCATTCGAGCCTGATGTCCTTGTATGCAACGAGATGCAACCGCACTCGAGGATCCAATACCTGACGGTAGGTGGTCAGCAAGGCTTGGTCATTCCATCCACTTGTGGCTGCGAGAGTCCTGAACTTAAGAGCATATTCATTGACAGTAATTTTCCTTGTTTTAAATTATAAAGTTTCTCACCAATGGATGAATCCCAGGCGGGTTTACCGAAAACTTCTCTGAAGTGGTCAACAAAGCTAGAATATGACTGGATGACAGAATTATTTTGGGTCCAACTGGAATCGGCCCATTGTAGTGCTTTAGCTTGCAGCTGGGAGATTAGGAAGGCTATCTTCGATCGTTCGGTGGGGTACAAGTGCAGTTGCATCTCCAGGACCAGGGAGCATTGGAGGAGAAAGGAGGATGCAACGCGTCAACAAGGTCCTGGAAGGGGTCTGGGAGGCTCATGCTTGTGTCGATTGGTCTTGGTCCGGTCTTCTGTTACAGTAGCCAGGGACCTGAGACAGAGAATAACAGGGAATGATGTTTATTGGACACAAGCAGAGGTGAAGGACAACAATGGTGAAGCAAACTGAAGCACTAAGGTGAGCAATTGTTATCTTTTTTTTACTTCGGTGCTCTCCGTCTCGGCAGCCGTATGTGTGCGTAACAGTTTACCAGTTACTCAAGTCCGTGCAAACGATGAGTTATACAAAGTGTTCTGAGTATGCTGCTTTATTGGTCTCTCCGGCATGCATCCACATGACCCACAATGTTGCAGTGAACACAACTACTCAGCACATCTCTAATGAAAACAACAGAAAAACAAGGAAACATACATATCCGCTCTGTTCAATGCTGTACACACCAGCATGCGTGTTCCGTACTACTACACCCATAATTCCCTTCCGCTCGAACTACAATTTACGTCCTTACAACATTAAAGGAACAGCTCCCTATTTCCCCTTTGTTCCACAACACAATGGGTGAGGGTATTGTGCTGGTGTCTTGGGAGGTGAGATGATCCGAGAGGTAGTAGCTTGAGACGATGGAGCAAGATGACACACACACACACACACACACACACGCGCACACACGCGCACACACACACACACACACGCACGATGGGAACAGGAGAACACTGGACATCGCTGGAGAGAGGTAAGTCAGGTGTATGGTTAGTCCTTAGAGTTAGCAGGTAGGTATAGACCTAGTTGCGAATGAGACCGGACAGTGACTGCGTGTGTGACTTTTAAGTGCTGGGGAGATTGCAGGTAGATGAGGAGCAGGTGAGTGTGATTAGTACTCTGGTGATGGCGTGCGCTGTGATTGGGTGGTGTTGGAGCCTGGGGTGTCTGTGACAATGCTAATGGCACTGAGAATTTTATTGTCATGATTATATTATATGATTTGATTATATGGTGTGACTTTTTATGTAAAAAGTTGGTTTTATTTACATAACACTATTTACACATTTATTATGAGCACGTAACCCACCATATGTCTACCTACCATTTGTCAATAAAACACAGTATATAGCAAGCAGATACAACTACAGTTACAATTTATTAAAAAAAGTATTCATATTCCAAGTCTTCGGACGCAAAACGATTGATTTGTGAGCAGAATAGATTGCCATCTCCGTCTGCCATAAAGCTCATCCTGTGTGGTGCAGTCTTGCAAATTTAAAAAAATGCAGCTAGAAGAGGCTTTACGTGAACTTTGATTGTGAAATGCTATTTGCACTTGTGTGTCTCGTGACCAATTGCATCATGCTACGGGACGGGAGTATCTATTTGAATGAGATGTGAGGGTGTTAATGGAACAGGAACATTTTCAGCAAATATTGCTCTGGTTATCACTCAGCGTCAATAATTATCATTCTTACTGTTACTAATCACTCACAGAACACAACTGTGCAATGTTTATGTGGCCAGTAGTTCACTTAGCAGTATATGAAAAGCATAACTTTTATTTAAAATGCAGGAAGTGAATATAAATGTGATATAGGTGAAATAATGTAACTTTACTTTTCAGCATTGTTTACACCAAATAATGTATGCACGTCCATTGAAAATCAAAAAAAAAAAAAAAAAGTCATGATATTTGCCAAGTATGGTAACCCATATTTGGAATTGGTGCATTGCATTTAACCTGTCCAAGTGCACACACAGCAGTGAGAAGTGAACACACACCTGGAGCAGTGGGCAGCTATTGATCCAGCGCCCGGGGAGCAACTCAAACCTGCGATCTTCAGGTTACAAGTCCAACTGTCTAACCATTAGGCCACAGCTGCCCCTACTATATCTGCTTATCTGTAGATTTATCATTTTAATATCAAAATGTTTTCTGTAGTTTTAAGATAAAACTTTATTTACATTGATGAACTTGTAAAAACAGAAGACTTACTGCAGGTTCAGTAAATGTTAGATATTATCAGTGCTAAAACTAACAACAGTTTGATTTTCATAAATATTTACTTTCCTCTAGTATTATATAATGCCTGAGGGAGTACTGCACATCCAGACAGAGCGACATGAAACATCTGAATGCATGTAGAAATGTGGTGAACCATTTTTCACATGCATTAATTCAGTGGTGTTCTCCCCCAGCACAGGTCCCTGAGCTCAGCCAGCTGGCCAGAGAGATTCCTGAGAATACCCATGAGTCCACTGGAATGTGCCGCTGAGGTCGAGCCGTGTCTGTTCAGTCTTACTCAGCACACTGCCATTCCATCAGAACTCAGTGTGTATCTTTAATAATCCCGTATATCCCCTTGTAAGCACTAGATTTTTCCAGCCAACATAAAACAATCAAGCCCGTTTTATTCACATATTGGGTTTCAGTTTTTAAAATGACTGCAGAAATTGTGTCCTCACCCTGCAAATCAGATTAGCAAGACCTAAAACATTAGTCCACAGGGTTTTTTTGAGCACTTCATCTTGAATAGCGTCAACCAACCAGCTGACCTCTAATTTTCTACTCAATGTTCTACAATAAAGTTGATTTTCTCAAGTTTAGATATGTAAATGTATTCTATAACAATCAAGTTTGAGTGATGATTAGAGATAAAGTCAGTTTATGTGATTTATTAGTCCCCTTCTTGTTTTAACTTTCATTTTATCATAGTCTTTCTAAATTTAAACACTGCTACATTTTGCGTATAACATTTTCATGCCAAAAATGACCCCAGTCTTTCATACAATATAGTATGATGGATTTGGCACAATTTGTTCTAAATCAAAGAGCTACTGTACATTGAAAATAGTGTAAAAGTTGCCTGGATGGACTACCACACCTGGTGGGTTTTTGACATCTGTCTACAGGCTTGCTTTTTTGGCTGAATATTTACCACAGCACTTTCTGCTACAATACAAGTTCCATGTCTGTCATCATAGGATACAATTTTATGGTGTGGCAACATGTCCCAATACTGATTTACTTCATATTTATTAAAACTATGTATTTTTCCAGTGAATGTGGTATGTACTTTTAATGCCCATCTGGAAATATACAAATTAGGGTGAAGCCACATTGTCAGCAATTCTAGCCAAGAA
This sequence comes from Carassius auratus, assembly GCF_003368295.1. Taxonomy (NCBI): domain Eukaryota; kingdom Metazoa; phylum Chordata; class Actinopteri; order Cypriniformes; family Cyprinidae; genus Carassius; species Carassius auratus. The sequence goes on from NC_039272.1 coordinate 26,937,077, forward strand.
CTACCACTTAGACAGACACTGTCACATGTCTGGCTGACATGTAAAAAAAAACCTGACCAGATCATAATGAAAAAAAGGTTGAGAAAATCTGAAAAAAGGCCATTGCATGCAGTGTTATACAACATGCAAGTGGTAATTTATGTAGTGGTGCAGAAATATCTGAGTATAAGGACAGAATTGTCTTCCATTCGAGAAAAAGACTTCCCATCAGAGCTATAGCCTTGACATATTGCGAGGTATTGCGTAAGTTTAAATCTTTGCTCAAGGTCAACCTGTTCTTGTTCCCCTTCTCTTTTCCTGATTATTTATCCAATAAAGACAAAAATAAAAACTTAATAAGAAAAAATATATACTGCAACATGCAGCAAGCTGCAAAATTTTCCTGGTGGAATTATACAAATCTGTTTACTCCGTTTTCCAGAAGCTGCTCAGTGACAAGCCAATCAGATTGGAAATAACTGATTTCATCAGCTTGTGTATTGTGGGTGTGTGAGTCTAAAGGGAATTGGTGGAAACATGCAAACTCCATGCATGCAGGCTCAGAAATGACTTGGACAAGGGACCTTCAGTGCTTCCCACTTAGGCACTATGGGGCAACGAGCATTTCTGGCACTTTTTCTGTACAGCCCCCTCAGGAGTACTTCTCCAGCCTACATTTCCAGTGACTTAAAACTCAAAATTGGCCCCATTTGGACTTTAGTCAGTGGTGGATAAAGTACACAAACTCTTGCCAAACTCTGCAGGAAAGTGGACCTCGAGGGCCACAGTTGAGAACCTCTTCATTAAGTACTTTTTTACTTTATTCAAGTAAAAGTACAATAGTAGAAAAAGAGCCCCTTACCCTTTTAATCAGCAATGATGAAATGTTATTTCGGTCCTATGCAAAAACCAAGGGGGATACCCCCTGCCCTACGTAAACATTTTGATGTTGTTTAATGCATTATGTTTTAAGCATTTCCTACACTGGGTTTAAACAGTTCATCCTTTTACAGCAGATTTAGTTCACAAACAACTAACAGTTACGACGTAAATTTGATTTTCATTCACTTTAATCAATCCTAAAATTCAGAATTAATAACTACTTTTCAAGCCATCATTCGCATGCACTCTCAAGCTTCAATGATATCCCACTCGTCTCGTTTTGATTCACACTTGTGAGTTAAAAGTATGATATTATGTTTTGAAATGTACTGAAGTAAAAGTTTTTAATGAAAATACTTTGATTAAGTTTACAGAAAAGTATTTAAATACTTGGTTACTGTCCACCATGACTTTAGTTCCAGGTTCTCAGCAAGACCAAGAGCAGTGACTCAGAATTAAGCTGACTAGTAGTTCTTTGACAAACTGCTAGTAGACTGTAGGTTTTTGTTTCGCTTGACATAAAGTCTGCAGCAAGTGGACCAAAACATCTTCCACTGTTCCTGCACAAAAACAACATCCACCAAAACTGGAGTCATTCCAGGACAGAATAGTTTTCCTGCTAAAACAAACAAATCAAGATAGCCTGCTTTTGAGAGGCAAAGAGACAGTTCTGTTGAGAGCCTGGCATCTTTTGTCATAGCTGAGCATTAGTGTTAAGAACAGTAACAGCTGAGAGAATAGAGGGTATGACATGGAAACAAACAAGACATGGCCCACTGTCCTCTTAATCTGGACTTGGTTTCCTGCTGACAGATGCGTTAAAGGGAAATTGCAGGCCCAGAGTCTGGCGCCAAACTGTTTTATGGCCCGCTGGGTGAGATCAGAACTTTCCTCAGGGTGGATGAAGGAGTTACAGGAGCACGGCTACCAGACCGAACCACTTGACCAGTCAAGAGAGGAGGGTGTTTAAGAGGACTCCTGTGGGACGCTGGCACATGTTGCCATTCCCATAAACACTCAAGCAGATGGAGTCTGCATCATCACTGCGCAGTTGATGCTCTTGGAATTGTTACAGCAATTATGTAAAGTCATGCTGTGTGCGTGCGAGTATGCTCAAGTGTGTAGATACTTTCAGAGGTATTGTTTACATTGGTATAATAGGAGCAGACGACATTCCAGAGTTCATGTTAAGATGAGTGTGTCCTTGCTTGTTGGTATCTGACCTTAAATGTACATATTTGGGACCGTTTCAACTTTCAGCCACATGATGCCACTTTATTTCAGCTCTGGTTTCAACGTCCTTTCATGCAACATAGCAACACCTTTACAAACATCCATACGGCGACATTTCACATCATCAGCTGCATCTCTGAAGGACAATAAGCACCATGGGAGGAGAACCAGATCACTATATCTGATGAGGGAGGAGACTATTGTTGGCCAAAGCTGGCACACAGTGGTCCTGATTGCTTTCCAGTAAAGCGAGGTGACTGATATAGCTAGAATATGAGGAAGCTATCTCGTCTGTTCCCAACAATCAGTATTCCTGTTCTAAATGCTTGCTATTTGATGAGACAGAAATAGACATATCGGTCCACTCAAACCAACACAGAAATGTACTAAAAGTGCCAAATAAACAGCAATTTAACAGCACAGAGAGACAGCAATTTCTTTAAAGATTTAATTCAAAAGTTTAAAAATATATAAATATATATAAATATATATATAAATATATATAATATACATATACATATATATATATACACACACACACACACACACACACACACACATATGTTCAAGGTAAAAAAAAAAAAAAATATATATATATATATATATATATATATATATATATATATATATATATATATATATATATATATATATATATATTATTATTAAATATACTATTTTTAAATGAATTTTTTTTATTATAAAATAACTAGGGGGTTTGCAACAGAAAACAGCTTCCAAGTGGGTCAGGTTTGCAGATTCATGTTATTTCTAGCGGATTTGTAAATTGATGCCACTGCTGTTGTGCTTGTGACCTTTTATATATGTTGCTTTGCATTTAGAGTAGTTGTTCACACCCATGTTTTAAGCCAACACAGTCAAAACTAATATAATGAACACTTGCTCTGGGACACATTTTCTACAGGTATAGACTCTTTATATAGAACTAGATTATATGGGGAAATATCTAGCTTCAAGAGTTTTTACTGTTATTTCAAGTATAACTGAAATGTCCATTCCTGTTCTTGGACAGCCACTGTCCTGCTAGTTTAGCTCCAGTCATAGTTAAACACACCTGAACCAACTAATCTCTGTATCTTTAAGATTACCAGGATGCATTTCCTCTTCGCTTTAAAGCATTCCTTATCTTCTCCAAGCTCTTGGAGAGCCCCTGATGCCATTTTGAAGTGCGTTCCACTTAATCAAGTGGATGATGGAACTTTGTGTGGACAGGTACTTGACTCTCAATTTTGGCAGAAGGAGCAAGTCTAAATTAAGGAATAAAGCTATATTTAAATAAAGTCATAATGAAAAAAAAAAAATTAAATAATATATCAAGTTCATGGTGAATTTCAAATGAGCAAAGGGCTTAGGTCATTCCAAGTTGTGGACACTCATTCAACATAAGCGTAACATTCATCCGAGTCAAAATGTAAGATTTAGCGATGGAAGGGCATAACATTCAGGTAAGTGTGTTGGGGCAGTTGGAGTTAAACACTGCAAATGCAATGGTCCTCCATGAGCAGGACTGCACACTTCTAAAGTATGGTAGTGGCCGCCAACTTACCTGTTAAAATAGTCTACTGGTTTGTGCTTTTAGCATTGACTATTAGAATAATTTCTCAATTATGAGTAACAAATAACTGGCAGACTGCTGAATAACTGATATCCAAGATAATAACACTGCAGCCATGTTGGTGAGTTGTTTTCTTTCTTTTCTTTTTTTTTTCTTCTTCTATTTTTAATCATTAAATGATCTGAAATATATTATTCATTTTATATCATGTTTGCCATTTACCATTACTTTTTAGGATTGCATTCCAGAAATGTTGTCTGAGAAACTGCTCATCTATAATATTTAGCAGATTGCTTACATTGTCTCCTGATACCTACGGTTATCACAATTGTATTCAGAAAAATACAATGAAGGTTCATAATAAGCCTTACATGAATTAAAAACATGAATATGAAATGAAACGATTGGGAACAGAGAGGTGGAACTGTCCAATCAACTCTAATACTGAAACACATCTGCTTCACAGACACATAAGCGCATGAACTATAGGGGTCATATTTTGCTAGATCTTTTAAATTTAGCTTGGAGTGTCTTCTGCTGGGGTTCATTGTTGTTCAGGCAGCCTACCTTTTAAATAAGAACAAGTTCACCAAAACCACTAATCAGATCAGAGGTGACAGGCATGCACCAGAAGAAGGCCAGTGTAACAGAGTAGATAGTCCCTGTGAAATGCTGATGCAAAGGGGTTAGATTATGGCCACATGTGCTTCATTTAGCTTAGCCAAACACAAATACTGCTGGCCTCGTCAATCAGGCTTCTGCTTTTCCCAGTTACTCAGCAGTGAGGCAGGGTGTGGTGGTACAGATGAAACCACATCCTTTTTGACTTCATTGTACCGGAGTCGGCACCTGTGAGAATGCTATTGGCATCGTCATCTTCCTCCCACTTCCACTCCCACTCTCTGTCCTACAAGTGACCTGAAAGGCAGCTCTGAATTGACTGAGGAGGGTTGGTATATGAGCTCATCTGAGGAGGAACTCACAAAGTTTGCCAGGTGATTTTTTAATGAGCTCTGCATTACTCTTATTGTAGTATAACATATATTAGGTTTACACATGCATAAAACAAACTGTGGTTAATCATTTTACTTGAATTATGTTGTCAAATCAGACACCAACATCAACTCTTAGCTAATCTAATAATCTATTCCAGCTTCCTGTCTACAAAGGACATTCATCAAACTTTAAATGGCTTTAAGATGGCTTACTTTCATCTGAAAAGACAGCTGTATCACAGCAAGTATGCAAGACCTTGAAGCAAGAATGGCATGCCAATAAGGAGAATGACAGAATGCAAAGTTCATCCTCAGTTTCAGTGATGTGTGAGTCATGAGCTGTTGTGAGAATGAAGTCATGGCAATATTTCTTCATAATCGGCAGCAGTGCGAGCTCCAGCATACTCCGCTGATCTGTGGGGGCAGACAGGCACGCGAGGGAGATCACAATGCTAACAATGGTTGCTTTTTGCAAGTAGGAGTGTTCCAGATGGTCAAGTCAAGTCACCTTTATTTATACAGCGCTTTTAACAATATAGATCGTAACAAAGCAACTGAACAGCATTAAATAGGAAAATAGTGTGTGAATAGAGCAAAAGGGCAGTTCATCATTGAATTCAACGATGTTATCATCCAGCTCAGTTCCGTTTAAATAGTATCTGTGCAATCAAGTCAACGAGAATGCTGGTAATTAAGATGGTGGTAAAGAAGGGAAAAATGTATCTGCACAACATTGTCATTTAAAGGGGGTGTCTACCTCAAATATTTTGTACTTGCAGGTAATATAATATTAATTAAAAAAATACCTTTAAGAGAGAATGCTCTAAAGTGGAATTAATTGCGTTTAAGTATGCCAAAGTTATTTTAAAGGTGCACTAGTAGGTTTTGTTGTTGTTGACAATGACATTGTTCCTAGACTTTATACTAACACCTATAGGTGTGGATGCAGCATGATGCAAATTTTAAATTCAGGTTGCATTAAAGAAATACCATATTGACCAGTCATTTTTTCTCATAATATACTATGCATACTATGCAAATGAAAGTGTCTGATAATAGGAGGGATATGCAAATAAAGTAACTTGACATGGCAGCAAGTATGAGGGGTGACTGCCTTGTGTTGAATTAAACAGCCATTGTTTTCAAGGCCACTGAAAAGAATCAAGACTTAATTTAGTGTTTATTTACCTCTATATATATATAAAAATACTATTTTGAGATGTAAAATAAAATAATAATGCTGCATCTGTATCTTAAAGAAATTTAAAGTAATTATAGCTTTTTTCTGCAAGTTTGGAGTTCTCTGTGAAATAATAGTTTTAATTTACATTAAAATAGTAATACATATATGTATAGCATGACTTTTTTTAAAGCTTTTATGCTGGACAACACTGAAGGTCATTACTGATTCATTTCTAATTCATCATTGTTCTGCAGAATAATCATGGAAAATGTAATTTTAGAAGATGGCAAATTAAGCCAAAAGAACAAAATTTCACAGTCCTATTGGGCCCAACAATAAAAAAAAGACTAGCCTGCCTCATTTTGAGACAATTTAATAACCAATTGCTTCTTCCTGAACTGGCAAGGCAAGTGAACTTGCCAAGTCAGGGAAAATAAGCATTCCGAGTCACTGTTTGCATGTTCACATGTGTGCCTTGTGCCAGGCTTTGGTGACGCCAGCCAGTCCGAAGAGCTCCAGGGAAACCAGTGTGAGCTGCCAATGTACCTAGTTCACTAGTTTTAGGGGGGTAACCATTAGCATATGCCCCAGTTGGGGGTTTCCTGCTTTTTTGGACTAGTGTGTCTCATCTCGCTAATCACAAGCGCATTGACACAACTACCATGGGACGCCTGTTTATGAGCTTTAGTTGTAAACAGAGATCCATATAAAAACCATGTTTCGCTAATGTTACTAATTAGGCACTTTTACTTTCCCATGGGCTTACTCCCATTTACAAGAGTACACACTATACATTTTCAGCTTTAAAAACAGTGCTATATTTTCTTGTCCATGCAGGTTTTAAATGCTTTTTTTTTCACTGACGCCTGTATGTCTGCGAGTTGTAACTGTGACAGAGTCCATAAAACAATTCAATCCATTTGTTTATCCATGCAACAAATACATTTAATGCAATTTTCAGTATCTCACTCAGTAGGTTCAATTTATGTTAAAGTACTTCCATCAAAATATATAAGATTTACTCTACATATTTAGTTCATATATAAAAATCAACATTTAACCAGGCTCTATAAGCTCTGAACAAGCACACTATGAAATATTTGAAAACTCCTCTTTTAAATGTAATTTAGGTTTTGTATTAAAAATAAATGGGCACACAGGAGGCCTGAGATTGTAACAGTGGAGCAATTCTGTACAATTCCAGTGAAGTGTGCAAGATGGCAGTAATCTGCTGTATGTTCCACAGTAAAAGCTAAACTTATCATTTTCCATAGCTTGCAATGTGTGTGTTTTAAAGTGCAAAACATACACAGCTACTAAACTTCGAAAGCTACACAAATGCCTCTCATGTTATCACCTGCAGATAGAGAAGTTTTTTATTTGAAGAAATACTTTAGACTGAAGCTGTCAACCAAACAAGGCAAAGGAAGAAATTGTAATTCTATCTGACATGAAAAGCATGATAATAAAAAGCTACCCAGACTCCTCATAAATTACACCAGCATACTTCTTCCTGGGTTTAGTGTGAAAATGTATGATCTCACTTTGAGGTAATTTTACTTCTGGTTCAGGTTGGCTGGTTTCTCATTGACTCGATCATTCTCTCAAATCCAGTTTGTTTGCTTTGTATGGCTGAGATGAAATCAACAGTAGGCCATAACACTGACAACCCACAATCAAAAAGGCAGATTGGATATGTTTTTAAATGAAGAGAAAAATGTGGATCAATAATTCATAAAGGGGTGCTAGACAGTACGTAACAGTGTTTTCTGAAATCTGCAGGAATGTCTTCCTCACATCAGGCAATTTGTTTTGAACTCCTGTGATGTTATCCAGATCGCTGTTGTGTAAATCTTCTGCGTGTTCTTTCCTAACCAAAGAATGTGATAACAGAGTCATATAAAAAAACCTTGGGTCTTAAATCAAGTCTTAACAACTCCTTTTTTGACCTTCTTATAAGTGAGTATAATTCATCTCATAATTATGGAAAAAAACAGTACATGGTCGGAAAAAGACAATTACACTTTTAATTATATGAATTAGCATGATCAAATTGTCATCTGCAAACAAACAAACAAATTAAATCAAATTTCTTTATGTTGTAATAAACTTTTGTCACGCTTCAAATAATTGCACAAATTTTCTAAGGCAATAGAAATAACTATGAAATTATTTTGGTTACACTTTATTTTAAGATGTCCTTCTTACAGTGTAACTAAACAATTAATTACTGATCAATTTACAACAAATACATATAAAATCTGGAATCTGAGGGTGCAAAAAAATCCAAATAATAAGAAAATCAACTTTAAAGTTGTCCAAATGAAATTCAATGCATATCACTAATCAAAAATTGAGTTCTGAAATATTTATTGTAGGAAATTTATAAATTATCTTCATGGATCATGATCTTTATTTAATATTCTAATGATTTTAGGCATAAAAGAAAAATCAATTTTGATCCATACAATATGTATTGTCGGCTATTGCTGCAAATATGCCTCTGCTTCTTATGAATGGTTTTGTGGTCCAGGGTCACATATAGGATTATAATTAATTATGCATAATTACTATATTTATAGTACATAATACATAATTATAATAGTTCAGTGTTAACTGAAGTGTTACTAAGTCAAGTCCTACTTGTGTGTCAAAAGCACTCTTAAGTTTTAATTGCATTTAATAGAATGTAAACGTTCTAAAATGTTATTTTCCACAAGTGTCTTGTTTTTATAAGTGTGCAAAGTGTATTTCATTTGCACTAGGAATGTCACTTATTAATATCCCCACAACCCTGACAAATTGCACAGTTTTAAGTCCAATGTCAACTGTTTATCAAAAGCAAACAGAGAACGAGTGAGTGTGTGTATGTGTATGTGTGTGTGTGTGTTTAGCCATTAGGCAGGTGGGACGTGGCTGTGTGGATAACACTCACAGTTCAGACTCAAGCATTTTGGTGAAAAGTCCTTTTGGTGACAACAGCTTCTCAATGGTCTTTTACCATAGCCTCATTTCCACATCAAATGATGAGGAATGGGATACTACCCATGGGGTGAAGAGTAATGAGCACCACTCCTTTATTCTTGTTCTCGATTCCTCTGGCTTCTTTAAGAGGAGGGAAAGTCCCAGATGCTTTAATGATCCTCCCTTTACCAGACACATAGCTGCTCCTCCAAACTAGCAGACAATTACAAGGCTGTTCTATCTTGTCTATTCTCAAGCTCACTTACAAGCCCATTAACATTCACTTGATAATGGACTCAAATGGCAAAAAGGGTTTCTTTTGACTGTGCTTTGCCTGAAATAGAGCTAAAACCTTAAACAGCAAGGTGTACAATGGAGCCGTTATGCCCTGGGTTTTGATGGGCAAAATAATGAACTGCGTTGCTGTTGAAATGGAAAGCTTATTTTCTGCATGAATGCGGTGGTGTCGCACAACTACTTCAAAAACATGTATACAGAGTTGATCTTGGCCGATTCTACACAACAAATATGGTTTTTGTGTGTATTTGAGCTGTGGTTCTGTGGGACGTGACAGTGAATTGAGAACATTAGCTGTAATATTGGTTCATTTCTGCTGTTATAGGACTGTGATCACACACTTTTTAAGGCTCAAAACATCAGGAAGCACTGAGGTCTAATTTATTACCAGTAAAAAAGACAAACTAAAACTGTAGTATTCTAGCAATGCATTGATGATATATTACTAAAATAACAGAAAACTACTTTACATTTCCATTTTTATCAAGACTTAAGGTAAAATAGAACACTCACTAAAGTGCTTTTTAACCACTTCTACCATATAGATGAAATTATTTAATGTATTAAATTAATTTAATAATGTATTAAATATGATTAAATATACATAATAAATATAAAAAATAAAAACAATAAATATTTTATTTCATATAAAGATAATATACTTAATAAAACAAATTAATAAATATATTATATTTATAATTAATTATTTTTTTTTCAACTGCTTGTAATAATATGAAAAGCTTTTTTGACCAAAACCAGCACATCAGATTTCTTAAAGATCATGTGCCACTGAAGACTGGAGCAATTACTTCATAAAATTCAGCTTTGCTAATACAGGAATAGATCACATTTGGAAACAAACAGTTATATTAAACTGTAATAATATTTCAGAATGTTCTTGTTTTACTGTATTTTTGATCAAATAAGCGCAAAGCTTTGTGTGCATTAGAGACTTCTTTTTTCTTTTTCTTTTTTTTTTTTTAGTAAAACATACAGACCCTGAACTTCTTAACGGTAATTTAAATAGAGTTGTTCATTATTATTAATTAGTAAAATCAATGTTTCTGGAAATTCCAGTTTTGTTGTTGTTGTTGTTGTTATTGTTTTTTTCTCTTTTTGGTTTTGTTTTCCAGGAATGTGTGTTTGCATTTTCACTTTTAGGATAAAAATGTCTGCTAAATGAATACATATTAATATAACTGTGACTCGTAGAGAAAGCTCAAACTCAAAGTACTCCATAATCTTATTAAATGTTAACAAATCCATAGTCAAGAATTATGTTTATGTTTTTGTTAACAACAGCACAGCTTTTTACCATCGATGTTGCCAAATGAGTAATGTCTTGGTAGTATTTGACAGGAATTAAACATTCATCTTCCAGTATATTAACATTTCATTCAGTTTTTCCTAGTCCGCTGGCTGATGCAGCAGGCTCTGGTTTGTCTTAAGACACTGTTTACAAATGCTACCGCACTGTAAACCTGAAAACTGAAAACAGTCATGTGTTAAATTAGGTTTATACAGACTGCTACATGTGGTTAATGCACTGTTAAGTTTAGGCTACAAGCTCCAAGATAAACATGTTTTTTTTTTATGACCAAATGTAACAGCAGTTTATGCTCAAACGTCTGAGACCTGCCAAACCACTGGACAATTTCTACACAGGCAAGGGAAAAGTGCAAAAGATAAATAAAGTTAAAATGGTTAATCTATATGTATTTAATACAATACTATATACTTTTGCATTTCAGTAGCTCATAATTTAAGGTTGCAAAAACCCCAGCTTTTATGAACATCACAAATACATATTATGTCAGATATAAGACATTAAAACAGTATAAAAAGTCTGATATGAGTTATGTACAGAACTACTCTAAACATACAGTATCTCCTCTTCATCAGCCCATGATTTCCTCATCGCAGAATTGTGCATTCAGAAAACAAATCATAAATGTATGTTTAAAAAAAAAAAGGTTAAAAGAATTAGGCTAAAGAAACAAGTTTCATTTTTTCATAAGTTTATAGCAGTATCATTCTCAGCTGACTGCAACTTCGCACTTTACTGTAAGTTGGCTTGGTGGTTTTGTAAGAGGATTTGACAACTGTAAATATAAATGGATCCCGTTGTAACATAATCACTTTACATTTGGTGCCAGGCAGATGTGTTATCAGAGAAGACTGAAAATTGTGATCCTGATTTTTTCAGTAGTTTATATTCTTATATAAATCGAACTGAATGCAGTACTGAATTAGTGTTTTTAATAATACACACTTTGCAAAGAAAATTAATAATAATAATAAACCTGTTTATTTTTCACTGTATAGAAAATTATTCCTACTAAAATTAATAAATGTGTACTTTATTTCTACCGTTTAAAATCCATTTTAATCAAAAATGTTTTGGAAAAAAAAAGATTTACATGTACATTTTGCATTTAACACTGGTAAAACTATAGAAACTTTATCACAAAATAAACATTTTTAAAAACTTTAACAGAGAAAACAAATAATAAGAAATGCTTTATTGCTCCTCTTTTGAGAAAAAAATAACATACTGTAAAATTATTTAAAACTCTTCTTTATATACAGTATAGCACATACAGTATAAAACTATACAACTTAAATTTCCACAATAAATAAAGCATTCTGCAATTTGCTGCATTTACACAAACCTTCACTTTTAATGAAGTGACCTCTGTGTCAAGGAATAGCTTATAAATGCCACCCCTTAAAACTGTTGTGACTTTACTCGAAACTGAGCACTTCATCCTGATATGAGCCTCAAAAGTCTGTGCATGGCTCCAGAGAAGAGGCCTTTAGTCTCAAACATGTGTGGGACTGTCTGTGTACATGTCTGTTTTATTCATGTGAAGTGTCACAGCCGGTGCTTTGTAATGACAGTGGGAGCTGCTGCAGCTGACACCGGAGCAGGGCTTGCGGTTCATTTGCACGGCCAATCTCCTGTTGCACAACCCCTGCCAGGTCTGAAGTGTCTTTGAACTCCATACCCAAACCCCACTAGTGATGCCCACCACTAATGACATGAAAATTTTCAGCATGAACACAGCCACTGTGGGAACTGACAGGTCCAAGGTGCAGTCCGCACTCCTACGACCAGGAAAGGACACGCACTTGTTTTCCAGAGCTTTGAACTTCCAGTATTCCATATTGAGCCTTTCATAGAAATAGCATATGATGACAATAGTAGCAGGCACCGTGTAGAGAATGGAAAAGACTCCAATCTTAACCATGAGCTTCTCCAGTTTTTCTGTGTTGGTGCCACCGGTTTTCATGATTTTGCGGATGTGAAAGAGCGCTACGAACCCCGTGAGGATGAAAGAAGTCCCAACAATGAGATAACAGGATAGAGGGATCAAGACAAATCCAGTGAGAGCATTACTGTCCATGCTGCCCACATAACACAATCCCGTCAACTCATCCCCAGCCACCTTCCTCATAGTGAGGATGACTATGGTCTTTACCGCAGGAATACCCCAGGCGGCCATATGGAAGTAGCTACTGTGTGCCTCAATAGCCTCGTGGCCCCATTTTCGTCCCGCTGCAAGAAACCAAGTGAGGGTGAGGATGACCCACCAAATGGAGCTGGCCATGCCAAAGTAATAGAGGATGAGGAAGACTATGGTGCAACCTGTGCTCTCCAAACCCTCTCGGATAATGTAGAGCTCTCCGTTTTCCCGATCGCAAGCGATATTCTCAGCCCCAGCCACCGAGCGGATGATGAAGGCCACAGAGTAGACATTGTAACACATGGAGAGGAAGATGATGGGACGTTCAGGGTACTGGAAGCGCTGCGGGTCGAGGAGGAAGGTAAGAACTGTGAATGCTGTAGAAACAAAGCAAAGCGTTGACCACACCACCATCCAAATGAATGCAAAGTCCTTATCTTGCCTAGACCAGTAGACATCCACTGTAGGAGTACAACGGGGGGCGCATGACTCGCTCTTGTCCACGTACTGGAACTTCTCCGGGTTATCACAGGACCGCAAGCCGCTTGAAGTACGTCCACTCCCTGCTGTGGGTTCCCTGGACCTCGGAAGAACTGGCAGCATTCCCTCACCTTTCTTAGTCTCAGGTTGAGTGTCATTTTCGGGAGCTTCGATGCACAATGCGTTCGGGTCGTTGTTGGTTGGCAGCTTTGAGCAATCCAATGAGTCGGGCCATCTGAAACTGAATTGTTCCATTATGGGTGAACACCTCTGTCTGGCCTGTTCACACATAGGACGGCATGCTGGGATAGTGGTGGACACTTGATCGGCGCACATTGGCACATACAGAGAGCACAGGAAAAATCGCAGGTGGACATCACATCCGTACTTCACCAGAGGAGCAAATTCATTCAGTTTAATGCTAGCTTCCTCTTGGCTTTCATAATTCAGGAAGTTGGGCATCCGTGTCATGTTGTAGCCGATTCCCTGGCACATGGGAATGGTGATGGGTTCACATTTTGACGGACGGCCGCGCTCCAAATCATACGCTCCAATCTCCAGAGAAGATCCAGCAATCATAAGCTGGAAAAGTACAATCAGGATCTTTATGCAGTGGGCCATTGTGATAACCTCAAGAAAGTCTTATAATGATTAGTACACCCAGTGCCATGCAGATGATATTTGTCTTGTTTTGTTTGTAACAGAAATTCAATTCATGCTTCATAATACAGTAACTGACACTGAATGCTCAGCTGTTTTGAAGAAAAAAAGATTTCATTAAGGAAAACGTCATTTTCATGTCACTGTCAACAAATCCATTGAGTTTCAGTTTTAAATATATCCAAAACGTCTAGGAATTGTTTTAAAAAGACGGTCAGTCTGCGCAATTAATCCAAACAATCAATAACGGATGTCAAAACCAAGATCTCGTGCACCGGCACAGTATTTCAAACTTTAAAGCCCTTTACAACACGCTATTTTCAAAAGAGTTTCGCTCTTTTCACCGTTCGCGTTCACATCCACGAGAATAAACTTTCAGTAGACAGCAGGACGGGTTGAAAGTGTCCGCCTGTGAAATCTCCCGATGTTGTGCGGCTCCACGCATGGAAACAGTGCGCTTCACGTTCACTTCTCGTTGTGCTCTTAAAAACGGGCTCTTGGTCGGTGACAGACTGACAAGCTCCTCCTAACACTCCACCTCCTCCACGATACTATAAAAATACAGTCCTTCCTCTTCACAGACAGGATCACAGCGTGCTGGTACAGAACAGAGCTGCGTTTGTTTACTAAAAAGATGTGTTGAAATAACCGAGAAGTCGCCGGTTCTGTTACAGCACATCGGAGAGTTCACGTGTAGGAAACAGTGTGAAATATTTTCTAATTCTTGTAAGGGAAGTTATGGACATACTCTTTATTCAACTTCAAGTCATAAGGGTCAGGTTTTTTTTTTAATTTAGATGTATAAAATCATCTGAGAGCTCAATAAATGAGTTGCAAAACTATTAGAAAATCTGCAGTCTGAGGGTGTAAAAAATAAAATAAACGCACATTCTTGAGAAAACTCCTTTAAAGCTGTCCAAATTAAGTTATTAGCCATGCATATCACTCATCAAAAATTAAGGTTTCATATATTTATTATTTTTACTTAATACCCTAATAATCTTTGGCATAAAAGAAAACAGTAATTTTGACACATACAATGTATTGTTGGCTATTGCTTCAAATAAACCTGTGCTACTTATGACTAGTTTTGTGATCCAGGGTCAAATTATACTATTTTTTTATTATTGTTTTACTGCAAAATTAGACTATTGAGACACTGTATTATATTATACTCAAAACTGCTTTTAAATATTTCATTTGAACTGCTTAAGGATTACTGACACGGTGAAATGGTGGAATGTGATAGGCTATAGGCCAACTTGTATATTACATATACTATAATGTAATATGATAAAAATGTATCTACTACTATACCAAATCCATTTATATCAAGCTGTAATTCACTCTAAAATAGTAGTTTATGACAATGCAATATAGGACATGTATGTATGTGTTCATATAACATATGAGTGTAAAATATTCTAAGCATTACAATATTACTGTTATGTTTTCATAATGTATTCAAGGTCAGAAAGATACACTGTTTCAAATAGTTTCAAATGTACATTTAATGTTTCATTCCCACAGTACTGTTAAACAAATAAATAAATTATTCCAGCATCCCTGCAACATACTGTATTATAATGGGTTTGGAGAATGGATGGATAAATACATCTCAGATTTCCTTGTGCCCTCAAAACCCCCTGTTTTCTTTTCTTTTGTTTGTGTGCAGTGACACCAATGCCATTCCCAAACAAATCCGGTTCTGCTCCCAAACACAATTCCACAGGTTCATCATCCGGTCCATATGAGGCCCAGGAGGCTTTCACTTTACCATTAGTGCCTGCTTATGCGTTATTGGGTGTATGGTAGGGAAAGCACCACCTGTGACATGGCCCATCTCTCTACCATTCTCATGCTAAACAGAAGAGAAGAGGAGTGCCCCTAGAGTCTTAGTGTGGGCATTTGTTATCGCTAAACTCAGCTCTAAGCCCAGCACTCAGCATGCAGACGCACTGGACATGTTCCTGCAATACAGAGTATCAGTTCCCTGGTTTTCTCGTACTCTGACGGGTCAATTTCCTGCTCGTATAAATGAAACTGGATTCCTTTTGCCGGTAGTTTTTGTTTTGGCTGAGAGCTGTTTAAGCACTGCTTTCCACGTCCACGACCGCAAGCCTGCTATGAAAGAGCCTATTCTTCATGCTCATTGAATGGAGCAAAAATAAAAGCAGAGCAATCACATCTACAAGGGCAATCAGTCAGAGATACAAATGCAGCCGTTAAAGCTGGGAAGAGCTTTTCAGTGAACCACGAACATGCTACTTAGCAGATGTTATAAAAGCATCTTAGAAGGCTAATTAGGAGAAATGATACCAAAATGTCACAGCCACGAGTAAAGGAAGAAAAAAAATTCTGCCAAACTTTATGGGAACTCCAAAAGTATTAGTGACTGGGATCCAAACAGTCAGTACTCACTGTACAAATCAGTTTATGCACAGTTCTGTGTGTCAGTCTGATTCAGGCAGTTTTGCTAACATGGAACATGACAAAAAAAACATTTTTTTAAATTTGGGTCAAATAAGATTCTTGATGATTAAAAATAAATAAATGCAATTTTGTTTCTGTATTTATATTGATTTCATATATCATGTGGGGTAATCATATTTTTATTTCTCTATTTAAATATTTATTATGTCTTTCGCAACTTACTGTACGAAGATACAGGTACATTTATTTATTTGCTCACTCAAACTGGCATGAAAGCAATCTTTTTCATCAGTATCAGTTAACAGTAAATATCATTCCAAAACATAAAATTAGAAAGCAGGGCCACTAGTATAATATCCACTTATTCTTAAGTAGAACCATTCTTTATCCTGAATAAATCTGAATTAGAATGATCCAGACGTGAGTGATCTCATTCTGTTTGTGTATGAGTGCAGTATGATCATGAATATTCCTAATCTAACCATCAGCCCGAGGCAAGAAAGGCCTTATGTCTTCACACGACTCTTATTTGAGCACAGTCTTTCTGGCAGACGTCAGGACTAGCCAGTCCCGTCCAAACTATGAGAACAACAGAAGATGCCAAGGAAAGCGAATACTTTTTGAAAAATAATGGCTGAATCCGTTGTGCTCAATTTGCAGCATTAAAGTCTCAACTGGACTTGCCATAAAAAATGACATTTACAGAAAAAGACTTGTATAGAATATTCACCCACACATGTTCACTGTCGAACAGTGGAAAACAAGGTCAGTGTCTATGCATTTCAATGCACTTTGTTATAGTTGTAGATTTTAGGCTTATATATCCTCACAGGACACTTTACAGGCCCCATAAGGTATTTGGACGCATAAGCCATGCTTAAAAATGTACGAATGTCATCACTAAACCGTATCCCAAAGCACAAACGAAAAAGCAGCTGTTTGATGATAGAATATTGAAGGACTTTCCAGGCTGTATCTAGAGGACATAGTTAAGTGGCAGGTATGGCAATGTTTTCGGTGAGTATCTTGACCAGTAGATTAAAATAAATTGGACAGCCTAACACTCCCACCTCATGCCATCCTCCCCCCACTTGGGTTTCCAGCAAGTCACAGACACCTAACAAGTCCTATTAATACGGTGTGGATGGCAACAGGAATCAGGTGTCATCTCACTGGCTTGAGTTCACAAGACTGTGGTGGGGTATATGCAGACAGACTGTGACATACAGTGCTGTCTGATACGTGCCAGTACCTTGACTGTGTTGGCTGGAAGGACTCTGGTATTCAATACAGTCAGGGTCGATGGATGGGGTGAGGTGTCAGCAAGTAGGGAGCAGTATTTCATATTTCCCTTCATAGTTGGAATGAGGAATAATACGGTTTAAGTCCGTTCAGTCTAATAAAAGGTAATTGCGTAAACTTTCTTTTATTAATCTATCAAGAATCGTAATTTCAAAAATTACTGCAATAAAACATTTTGAATATTACAACTTTTTCTGTTTGGCCTAAAAAAAAAATGTGAATAATATGCAATAATGGGATTCTAAAATGATTCATATTATATTTTCTAAAAATTTAATTAATTCACTTATTCTTCAGTGGTTCGGCTGACCCCTTCACATTTCAAATCAGGGGCCAGTTGCATAAACAAAGCCACTAAACTATGTTAAGACTGTCTCTTAAGAACTAGTTTGAACATCTAGCAGTTAACCAAGTGGTAACCAGTCTTGCTTTTCAGATTCAAATTAGACCATTCTACCATTTTAGCTGACTTTGCAAAGTTATGAGCACTATGCAGTCTTCAAGTAAAATAAAAAATACTTTTAAGACTAGTCTAAGAAGTTTATGCAACCAGCACCACGCCCCCTTACCAATACAAGCTGTCTTTGCACACAAGAGGAGACATGCACATAATCAGCATCTTAAGTATAAAAATACAGAATAAAGGAACATGAAATTAACATAGAAATATGAAATGATCTTAAAAAGAAAACAAATTAAACTGCCAGTAGGTGTCTTAAAGAGTGGGTCACTGAATCATTCATTCATCTGATTTGTTCAATGGCTGATTCATTCAAAAATGATACAAATGAACAACTTTATAAAGAGATCATTGAAACATTCACTCAGCATATTTGTTCTATAACACAGAGAAATCCAGTAATGTGTCTGTTACTCAGAGAATAGAGCAAAAACAAATAATAATGTTAAGCCTTGTTCAGACTGTAATTTTGTGCATATCAAGACGGAATCTGATTTCAATAATGGACTGTTCACACAGTGTATTTTATCTGTTCTTATCTGATTTGTGTGTCCATAAGCACTCTTTCTTTTTATGGATTGTGTGTTGTTTACTATGGTAATGCCGGCTGTGTTGCTATGCCTATGCTAAAAACAACAATAACAGCAATACAGTTTGCAATACATATACTGTTTAATGCAGAAGCGCAGGAAGCTGGAATGTGCGACTTTATTCCATGATGCCATCTCCAACGTCTGCTGGTTTAGTTTTTTTTTTTTTTTTTTTAAGCAGGAAACACAAACTTGATTCTGCAAAGACATTTATTATGTTATCTACAAAAACATCTGACCTTTTTATGCTTTGAATGATCTGACTGTTCAGACTGAAAAGGCTTTCCAGGAATGCAATTAAATCGATTCCAAACCACATATGAATGTAGCTCGAAACAGATTTGCACAAATCGGATATCATGTAGTTCTAAATATCGGATTTGCAATAAAATCCAAAAATAAATAAATCAAAATAAGCCACTCCTATGGGGCATTTTTTTCCCCATATTGTGAATTTTTAATACACATTTATTCATTTTGGTGTAATTTTTTTACCCTAACATGGGACAAGTTGTCACTGAACCACTTTTTTGTATTATTAGTATTATATCTCTATAGCTGTATATACAGTAGTTGTATAGTTGTTATTTCAGTTCTGAAATCCTAAATTAGGCACATCAGTTTTATCTTTGTGTAGAAAAAAAAAACACTTACCAACTTACCCTATACTCCCCCTGCAAGCCATTTAGAATAATCTACCTTTAGGCAGAAGATAAAACTGAAGCCATAACAAAGATATGAAATGGATGTGTGTGCGGATGACAAAGAGACAACCAACACAACTATTTAGGTTATAAATATTTATGTTTCAACATTTATTCTAAATAATTTTCAGTGTACAGTACTAACAGGGATTCAAAAATCCTTACAGACGTAGCTTATCAGTTCTAATGGTTACTATGCTTATATAAAATAATAAATGATAAAAAGAATAACAAAAATAAATTGAACATGCATAAAGAAGTTCATTACACTCATTGTATTTTAAAAGGTTCTTTTCAAATTTTTGGATCCCTTGAACTAACCTGAATCTGACTGACAAACTACAGGACCCATATCCCCCTGATTATACCTTACACTTCTCAACCATGCCTTACCCCGAAAGCATGTCATATGTTTATGGTGAGATGCTATTTCCCACCTGCAAAGGTGACAATCAGTGATGTCTTTCTCCAGACCGTGGCACTCTTTCCACCCATCAGCATGTGTGTGGAGCTTAAGAAAGTCATCCCACTCCAATTCCTTAATCATTTGTCACTCGAAAAACACATTGGTTATTCTCCTCCCATTCCAACACCATGGCACTTGCTTTTCTTCATCTTACCTCCCCCTCACTTTCTCTACACTCCTCTCTGTTCTGTTATGCCCTTGTTCCAGTTACAGCTAGACTAACATAAACATTGGACTCATATTCACATAAAGCCGATTCTTCTCCTCCATGCAGGGGAATAAAAAATAAAAGAAGAAGAAAAACATATATGGTATTTTCTGGCAAAGGCTGGCAGGGCTACACAGTATCAAGCCTTGTTCTTTAAACCTACAGTAAAGCTTCATGAAGAATTATGGTGTTAAATGAAACACACACTGACAGTTTACATTCTTCTATGCAGATTATAATGAGAGACTTTGATGACTTTGAGCGACTTTGAAAGTTGAGAAACTTTGAATACCTGTGGAATACCTTTGAATTCCTTGCCCGCATGCAAAAGTCATGGCCATGATGGATGAGTTGCTACTGCTATGCGATTACTAGGTTATTCTGGTTGGTTGCTAGGCTGTTGTTACAGTAGGTCATTTCTAAGGTGTTAAACTAACCAAAGAAGCATTGATTTGATTTTAAAAAACAGCAAAATAACTTAAAAATTAATTTATTCCTGTAATGGTAAAGCTTTTGGGAAGCAGTCTTGAGTGTTACATGAACCTTCAGAATCATTCTAATATGCTAATTTGCTAATTTTTGTATTATTATCAAAAACAGTTGCCGCATATTTTTGTGGAAACAATTTATATTTTGTTCAGGATTCTTAGATTTTTTTTTTTTACCGAAATATTTTAAAACATTATTAATGTCTACTAGTCTACTGCTAGTTTTGATCGATTTTGATATTTACTAGCTGAATAAAAGTATACATTTCTCTCCCCAAAATGTCACGCATATTCATATCTATAATGCAAATGTACTGGTCAAGTTGTGTGAGTTAAATATGCTCTAATAATTATTAAACCCTAAATATTAGCTATAGTAAAAAATAAAAAAGATCATGTATATTAACTGAATTGTTAGATAGCAATATGTTCATTTTTCCTCTGTGTGATACACATGATATACAATGACATATTTGTAAAAGACCAAAATCCTAAATCTGCATATCCTGCCTGAACAAGCCTTAGATAGCACCGATACCTCACCACTATCTGAAAATGGCATCATGCACACAGACTCCACTTTCACACAATACACTTTAGAAAAAGATTGTTACTACAAAATGCACATCCACACTTTATGTTGCATGTTAATTAAGGTATTGGTCAATGTATTCTTCAGTGTAAATGTAAAATGTAACACAGCTCATATAAGTCTACTTGTGCATGTCTGTTCTTAATCATACTGTTTCAAAATCAGAATTACCCCATTTCTACCCCAATTTTCATGGCTATCAGGCTGTACACAAAAATATATTCATTAAAAGCCAGAAATATGCTTTTGAAAGAGCCAACCTCTATTTCTAACCATTGCAACTCTAAGGACCAATAATAATAATATCACTGTGGAATAGAGAGCATAAAATGTGCAAAAAGAAGGAAATAGACCTGAGGCACAGGCTCACTGTGTACAGCTTTGAGTAAACTGGTGATTTGCAGTACGACGTGTCCATTTGGAGGTAACAGATAATAGTCTCTATTGGCCTGTTAAAACTATGCAGGATGGTTGTGGGGTTTTTTTCTCTCAAACTGTTTAGCTGGCCAACTCACATTTGATACAAGCGCTAAAATAACACCTAACATATAGCCTAATATATTTTAGTGCTGGCATGTTTTTCTAAATGCATCAAAGACTATTCAAGCCTCTTCGAGTTTTATTTAAACAAGAGGGAAATCAAATTTGTCATGTTGTTCTTTAGCAGTGCTATTAAATTAGGAGTAATGGGCTGAGAGCATCACTATGACCATGCCTTTTATACCTGACGAAAAAAGCTCACCCTTTGGCTTTTCATGTTCAACATCTAAGGGCGCCAATTTGTCTGTAGCAACCACGGGGCACCGTACCACCTCCTCAGCCCTGAGCCAGGACAAACAGTGCCCCAGAGTGCCCAACTAGTCTTGCAGTTTAGTACTAAATGGAGTTACTGTGCCCAACACAGCTTCCCAGCATGCCCTGGTAACCCAAAACATTACAGCCTCACGAAATATCATTCAAGATAAAAATGGGATTTATTGAGCAATAATTAATTTTGTTGTGTAACAAATAGGCCTATATATAAAACACACTTGAATTAAAACACTGGGAAAGGCAGTGAGATCTGTAACTAATTATAAAGTGGCTGGGTTGCACTTTTAAAAAGGAAGCTTTATATGCATGAAGCTTAACAACAATAACAGTACTGTTGGTGTATTACATACTTTAGCAGTACCACTTAAGAAAAAGGGGGCAGGAGGACCCCTCTACCCAGTTAAACAAATAGTACCCACTCTATCAAGGAGCCTATCAATTGAGTTAGGATATATCTGCAGCAGGATGTATGCTTTTTTGCATTTTGCAGAAGTAGCCTTCCCAACACTGTCAATAATGAACCATGCAATTTTCACAATTTTCTATTGTATATGGTAACTTACCAATTAATAGTTCTATAGCACTAACGTACTAAATACAATTAAATGATTTAATAGCAGATTTTAATACCATTTTCACCATCCTATAATAGAAATATTCCTCCTTGACTCGACTGACACTTGACCACTGGCTTGAGCACCTGGATGGCGTTCACTGAAGAACACTGTGGCCTTTCAGACAGAGGCCAGACGTGTCTGCATGACTGCCAGATTGGACTGCATGCAACAGCTGCTCAAGTGCATCTTAGCCTGGAAGAGCTCCACAAGTGCTAATCGGAGGATCTGTTGGACCCGGGTTTGAGTGCTGTCATCACTTGAATGACTGTGAAAGACCAGTTGCCATGATGCTAAACATGTATGGAGCCTAATTCGTAGAGACTGTGCAACCCGTCTCGAAAAGATGGTCTGTGGCATTCAGACTTTGTCAATGGAATTCTTTCTGTGATAGTATCTGCAGTGATGGGTGGCCATCAGAACATCTTATGAGGGCAGCTCATCTTTTGGATGTGTATCGACTGAATACACAGAGTCACATACAAGCTCTCCGAACATGTATGGACTGGAAGAGACAACTTGGGTCTTTGTGTCAACTGCTATCAGCTCGTGTTGTTGGAGATCTGGATCTGCTTTGTGTTTGCACGCAGGTGTCTGTAACCCAGGAAGAACTGGATGTTCCTGGATCCTCATCCCTTGTTCATTAATAACCCAATCATCACCTTAACTCTCTCTGAATGAGATTTTTGATCCAGGAACACATCCTGTTTGGCAAAATCACAGTCACGGTTGCCACGCGGTGAACGTGATTTTGCAAGGATGTGTTCTTGGTCAGTGTCTTTTCTTGGTCCTGGTACAACATTCCTAACCATTAATTAATTTCAAATGAGAGGGAAATTACACTATTGGCTGATCTGAAAGTCGTTCAAGTCCCAACCTGAGCCTTAAGCTCTAACCGGTTGATAGGAATGTTGTTTCAGAACCAAGAGGAGCCTGCTCCAGGAACATGTTCCACTTGGCAAAATCAGGGGCACCATCCAGACATACCACTGATTCTCTCACACACAATCTTAATATTACACTCTTACTGTCCTATATTTAACACTATGGTCTTGGTAGCCAAAGAGAAAGAATCAGAGTATCAACTTCTGCCTGTTAGTTTGGGGAAGGACTGCCTTTTTCACTACACAATGGAGGATTGGGCAAAAGAGGTGATAGAAGTGCATTCAAAAACTTAAAATAAGCATCATACCCATTAGGTGATAAAATAGCATAATTCATCTTTCAGAAATAAAAATGCACTATCGTTTTGTTTTTACTATATTACCAATCTTTGTGTATGACTCAGGCATGCATGTTTAACTTTTTCCACCTTGTAATTTTCAATTAAAATGTCATAACTTATCTTTTCAGTGAAATAACAGACTATACAGACTGTGTAAACCTGCCCCTTTCTTACATAACTGCAAGATTCTATTCACATAATTGTACCATCCAATGGATAGAACCAAGTCTCCACCCTACATTTATGGTGACAATGTCACATTACTTGAGGAACAAGGATTGGTCTCTAACTGTTTTATTGTGGCTGTAAATCCAGCTGTTAGTCCCTGCTGGTAGATGCTATAACTACTCCAGTTATGAGCAAAAAGTCTGTTTTTCCTTCGACTGTCATTCAAAAAAGTAGCTGTATGTTTCCGATCAAATGTCAATTTTTTTACTAATAATAAAAACTAATGTACACATTAAAAATTCAGACAGAGCCTTAAAAATATCAGATAGAACCTTATAATTCAGAGGGGACGAAATGTCTCTAAATGTCACTTTTACTGTTCACCCTCAAATTAATGAATTTGTTCACGGTCATGTTGCTCGATATCTGTATCTCAATTATTCTGTGGAACACCATTCTTTTTTTCTTTTCATAAATTTGAAGTACCAGACTTTCAATGTTTGAAAATATACTCACAATATCTTATTTTGTGTTAAAGAAAAAATTATGTTTGGAACATAATGGAGAGTAAATGATAACAGAATTTCTGGGTGAACTTTCCCCGTAAGACAAAACAATAAAAGAATGCTAAGAAATCTACAAAATATCATACATGTTGCTTTGGAAAAACAGTAGTTTTAAAGACCTATGGTTTTAAAAAATTAACTTGGTGCCAATCACCAAGAGCTTAGTCCAGGAGAAAACCCAACGAACCTGGACAGGTCTGGGTCAAGAATAATAAACGTCACTTCGTACACACATAATTACATCTTCACATCTGGTAAATGTCAGCAGAGCAACACTCAAAAGAAACGAAAACAAGAAAGGACAGACTTCACTGGACTAAAGTTACCAAGGACGCAGAAAGTCCAAGGATTTACAGACCTGCTGTTTGTTTTAAGATTAACTGTTGTTTGCGCTGCTCATCCAGCCACAGAAAAGACTATTCATAACAGTTACATATAACAGCATTGGAACATCACTTTACAAATCTTTGTGGGGATTTTCTTAAATATTGTAGGCCAGTGTGGTCAAAAGCCTGGCTCTGTTGAAAGACGGCATCTTTACAACTCCATACTGAGGTAAACTCGGTTAATCCACATGGAAAGTTTTAACACGAACCTTCATAAACATTGAAAGTTATGTTGCTTCTTGTTAACTGGCACCAACATATTTGTGACATTCTGTGGTTTACACTTACATTTAGCAGATGCTTTTATCCAAAGTAACTTACAAAATACAATGTTTATATAAAAAATGATAAAATATACAATTGAGTAAAAAACCTGGATTGCAAGCAAGTTGGAGCAAATATGTAATGCCATTTTTTTGTTTTTTTTTTACATAGTAAATGTGATGAGCTACACCTGTGGTTACTCTGCTGTTGACGTGTGAACTTGAGAAGAACTAACCTCATACATCAGTTACAATACTTCGGAGAAAACTTTTTCTGAAAAAATACAGAACTTTTGGCAGACACAACATGGTTTAATATTTTGCGATAATGAAATTACATTTTAAGGGAGCTTTAAGTATCCAAATAAATTTTGGGGGCTGCTGAAGACTAGTATTTCTGTGTTAAGACAGGGAGGAAAGACTAGGCAGTAAAATGTACCAAGATAACAAAAGATAACAAGACACGTATAAGGGTAAACTTTATACATAGAATATGTATTGACATTTTTTTACTCTTCTGTTCAACTAAATATATGTGCATTTATAATCGTATAGAGTATTATTAATTTCCACATAAATCTAAAGAAAATTCTAAACTCTGAGCAAGGCATAACAACTTATTGTTTTCATGTTAACTTCAAAATGTAACACACACAAAGTAAGTAAAATCAAGACGAGCATTGCATGGCATGCAAAAAAAAGAAAGAAAAAAAAAGGTGTATGAGAAATAATTCAATTAATGAACAAGTCTATAAAACCTCTGAAACTCCAGCCACACGCTTCGGAGACATCCTGATGCTCCATATAGAGTACTGAACACAACACTGCAAAATCTTGACTGTCTGCTATAATAAAGCTTATCTTACAGTAACGATAATAATGCAAAACAAAAGTGAACTGTAAGCAATTAAAAGTATGACAACATTTGAGGCAATGTTGGGCCACTCACACCAAAATTACAATTTGTTGGGTTTATACTGCCCACTTGTGGTCATCCTGGAGGGTTTGAAAAATGGTAAAAATACCACCATGGACACTGCAAGCTTCACTTTTCCATTCCTTTAAAACCCGAGAACATCTTGGAGCACATCTCTCTCTCTTTGTCCAAATAGTCCTTATAGCATCTGTAAAAGATCAGTAGATTTGCTTAGCTTTCAAGTTAACACATGTAGGAAGACTTGACAAAACTATCAGATAAGAAAAACTTACAGAGCCAGCTTTCTCAGCAAGGTGTTGATGTCAGGGTCGAATGGCTTGTTCGCCTGAGCGAGTGTAAGGTAATCTTGTGCTTTCTCATAGTCATTCATCTCCAAACAGGCCTCATTAAAAATAAAGAAAGCTCTTAATATATGTGGTCTTCCGCTACAATGGTTAACAAAACACAAATAAAAACCTGACTGGAAGTTTCTTCAGGATTCTAAAGAAAAGGTCTTTATAAGGGCTGTCAGTTTAACATTTTCATTTGCACTGAACACATTTACCTGATGTGATCACTAAAAAAAAACTACATTAGTACAAAAGCAAAAGTAAATCTTAATCTTAAATTCAATCATAAGGAGTTTTTCAATCATAAAGAATTTTCACACTAGAACAGCAATTCAAACTTGGTGTATTACTTTTGATTTAGCAAGTCTATTCTGGCCCCATCTGAACATGCAGTAAAAAATGAACAAAATGCCATTCACAAAAGCTAATCAGAACTTTACGGGATGGAAATCATTGAGCTCACTGCTTGAGACTCAGAAAAAGAGCAACAGGGTGGCCTTAGTCTGAACGAGTAACAGCAATTTAAAAAAAGGCAAAGAATTAAACATATTCTATTTGAAGGGTCCCTAAAATTTTGTGGGTGAAATAGAGTCATTCCAATTGGAATCTGAGCAATCTGGACTTGTGTGTGAGGGTGAGCTCCCCATTCAGATTTCACTCAATTTCAGATCAGTCATCTGAAATTGTTACGCTGTCCAACAGAAAGCTGCTGGCTTCTGTGACTACTGTGGAAACTGTGCATGATACATCGTTTCACTATTGACAACAGACCTTTGCCCATCAAATTTATCTGATGTGACCACACTCTGTCTACTTGATTGTAAATGGATTGCTGTCGGCCAGTGATCAACCTATCATTTTATTTTCATTGAAATGTAAAGAAACCAGTCTATTGAGTTCTTATGTGTGCAATTACTCATTTTCACAACTGGTTCCTTTGGAGGGTTTATTTTGGGAACCTGGCACATTTTCTCCCATTGTTTGGTTAGTTTGCCATAATGAACATAGCAATCGTGCTCAGAGTAGCACCAAAATAATCGGTTTGAGATCCAGTTCAATTAAAACTGAACTGTGGAGCAGTGATAAGAAAGCAATCTGTCCCAACAGACTTGTCAATCCGGTGTTAGTGGGAGAATCCCAGAATATAACTGTACAGTTCTTCTTTCGATTAAAAAGCAAATGATCTGACACACTAGATTAGGCTGACTTTCTTACATCTTGTTTTCTTAATTCAGTTAATAAATCAGCATATCTTAATTTTATTCTCATTTTAACTCAACTGACAGCCCCTAGATTTTTACTGAAAGATTACAATAAGGTTATCAACAAAGGAAATAAAAATGCCTAAATGTTGCCCAACCTGGCCGCAGCGGAAGAGCGCTTTAGTGTTCTGAGGGCTGATGTCCAGCACTTTCTGACCGTAGCAAAGGGCCTTGTGGGGTTTCTCCAGTTTGAGGTACGTGAATGAGAGGTTGAGCAGGAAAGGCAATTTCATTTCCTCAAGACACTTCTTCTCTTCTTCATCCACCGGCTCACGATTCTGCAAAAGTGTCACGGCCTGTACCATGCACCAACATTAGTGTGTAATGACAATCTATTATCAGGTATTAGAATACAATAACATTTTTCTTCTATCCATTTACAAACTCTAATTTCTCAGAAACTAATAAAACTGTTATAAGCTCAGAACCTGTTTGTATCGCTCTCGAGCATCTTCATAGCGCTTCTTATTGAAGCAGAGGTTGCCAAAGCTCCGCTGTGTGTCCAGTACATTCAGAAATGTGGACAGAGGAACACTGTTCTGCTCTTTCTGAAGAGTAATGTTGAGATTACAATATCTGAAGCAACAACCAAATGATCTGAGCAAGCTAAATGCATAAAAATCTTACCATACTCAAATCCATGAACTCATCCACTTGTGCCGAGTCCAGGAAATCGAGGACTTGCACCTCATAGAGGACTGTGGCTAATGGAGGTATGTGTGGGGGGCATCCAAGGTCCCCATAGGCATATTTGGGCTTGAAAAGAAAACGAGAAAACTCGCCTTTCTTCATAGTAAGAAGACCAAGCTCTAGGCCATACAAAGTAACATCTATTGGGAGAGATTAAAGAGTCTCGGCAGAGGACAAAGAAGAGAATTTACAGGAGAATCGTGATTATCACTCTAACGGAGGAATTCAGTTTCCATCCTACCTCTACCAAGCTTCATCATTCGTGGAAATTTAAAGTGGCTGGTTGTCTCAAATGGTGTGTCAGAATACTCGATGAAACCAGAGAAATGAACTGTGGATGAAACGAGTTCATGTTGGCAGCTAAAAGTACATGCACTACCAATCAAATGTATTTTATTTTAATTAATACTTTTATTAAGCAAGGATACATTACATTTAAATTTAAAAGACAGTAAATAAATGATTATTTTAAATTTTCTAAAGTTTTCAGACAATAAATATTAACTGTTTTCAGCATTGATAATAAGAAATATTTAAGCACCAAAGCAGCATATTAGAATGATTAGTTTTAGCATCACAATAATACATTTACATTTTAAATATGTTGAAATAAAAAACATATTTAAAATTGTTACATTGTTACATTTCACAATATAACTTTTTTTTTATCAATTAATTGCAGCCTTGGTTGACATATGAGACTTTTAAAAAATGTCGACCACAAACTTTTTAATGGTAGTGTCTGTGTCTGTGTGTGTGTGTGTGTGTGTGTGTGTGTGTGTGTGTGTGAGTGTGAGTTCTAAGAATAATTTATTTCTGAATTATTTGACTATCATAAGCAAGAAGCTAGAACTTTATAAAACCACCATGTTCATTTCAGTCATTTACTTGATACAGAGGCATGCATGGGTACAGGGGGGCCTTCTCCTGCATGGACCACCTCTTTGAGAATTCCTCCATCCCCTAATATGTCTTGCATTTGCCAAGCCAAACGCTGGAATGGAGTCTAAGACAAAAAGAAAAAGAAAGAAAAAAACTGAATTAATGTTAAAGCAAATTTTCGAGTTGAGCACAAAATTGGACCAACCATGTAACGTAATACATAATACATTTAACATTAAATACCAAAAATAAAAAAATAAAAATAAAAATAAACAGAGACTACATTTGTTTCTTGACATACTACCATATTTAGCTTTTTTTTTTGAAGTAAGCTATCTTGGAGTACCACATAAACTTATGTCATGTGAATATGGCAATTGTTCAGTATTGTTATATTAAAACATCAAGTAATTAGCATCTTATATCATTTGGTTATATCATGGCACAACAGCAGTATTCTTTTGTTGAAAGTGGTACACAACTGAAAGTACTGAACGCATATTTTAGTAACATGGTAGCTTGCAAGGTACCAACCTACATATTTTTGCACTGAGCACTATCAGGTCATGTCCAAGCCTGTGGCCACCTCCAAGTACATAACAAGTGGAGGTTAATAACCTTGTTTTTATATTTTATATATATATATATATATATATATAAATTCTAGACCGTATTTTGTCTAGTAGTGGCGTTGTAGAGTACTAATGTTAAAATAAATCTCATCTAAACACATTTAAAGAGAAGTAAATTGCTTGTTGGAGCGTTCGGTTCTAAATTGATCATGCATCATTAGACATTAGCCAGGTGTTTTTTCCGCAGGGCAGTTGAAGTTACCTCGATTCCAAACTGACGGCGCTCATCTGGGGCTATGAACTGTAATATTCTCGAGGTCTTGCCGTTTGTTGACATTATGCATGTGTTTTAGGCCAAAAACTTTCTAAAGAGGTGAGTCTGCAAGTGTGAAAGGGCTGTCTCGGCATGCAGCCTACGTATTTCCGGTGAAATCTCAGAGCACAATGGCGCATTAAAGATTCCGGTCTGTATTCAACCATAGTGTGAGTGCATTGCCAGCCGTGATCTTTTGTCAGTGAACGATTAATATAAATTAATATTTATACATTTTATTGCTATAGTATATCACATTGGGGCCTTTCACAGATCGCTTCTTTTCCGTGCTCAAATAGAGGTGGACATTTTAGAGATTCGTTAATTTTCGGTTCGTTCACCAAAATGATTCGTTCAGTGACCATTTCTTCATATTACACAAATACGCCAGCAGGTGGCGAAAAAGAGTGTCTTATGTGTGTCTTAAATCAACGTATTCACTTGTTGCCAAAACTGATTTGGCTTAAATGTGTGCATAATCGCATTAAATAAATAGTCTAAATGTTGTTCAGATGAAAAAAGCACGAGGTTTTCTTGCATAATTAATATTTTAATTGTTTGGTCAGACAGTTCATATATAGGTGGTGGTCATATAATTAGAATATCATCAAAAAGTTGATTTCACCAATTCCATTCAAAAAGTGAAACTTGTATATTATATTAATTCATTACACACATACTGAAATATTTAAAATGTTTATTTAGATTTTTATAACTGACAACTAAGGAAAAGCCCAAATTCATTATCTCAGAAAATGTAAATATTGTGAAAAGGTTGAATATTGAAGACACCTGGTGCCACACTCTAATCAGCTAATTAACTCAAAACACCTGCAAAGGCCTTTAAATGGTCTCTCAGTCTAGTTCTGTTGGCTACACAGTCTTGCTGGCTTGACAGTTTTTCAAAAGACGACCATTGACACCTTGCACAAGGAGGGCAGGACACAAAAGGTCATTGCAAAAGAGGCTGGCTGTTCACAGAGCTCTGTGTCCAAGCACATTAATAGAGGGGCGAAGGGAAGGAAAAGATGTGGTAGAAAAAAGTTTACAATCAATAGTGATAACTGGAGAGGATTGTAAAACAAAAGCCATTAAAAATGTGGGGAAGATTAACAAAGAGTTAACTGCAACTGGAGTCAGTGCTTTAAGAACCACATGCACAGACGTATGCAAGAAACGGGTTCCAGCTGTCGCATTCCTTGTGTCAAGCCACTCTTTAACAACAGACAGCGTCAAAAGCGTTTTAAGACAAAAAGGACTGGACTGCTGCTGAGTGGTCCAAAGTTATGTTCTCTGATGAAAGTAAATTTAGCATTTCCTTTGGACATCAGGGTCCCAGAGTCTGGAAGAAGAGTTTCCAGTTTCCACAGTCAGTGATGGTTTGGGGTGACATGTTATCTGCTGGTGTTGGTCCACTGTGTTTTCTGAGGTCCAAGGTCAACGCAGCCGTATACCATGAAGTTTTAGAGCACTTCATGCTTCCTGCTGCTGAACAACTTTATGGAGATGCAGATTTAATTTTCCAACAGGACTTGGCACCTGCACACAGTGCCAAAGCTTCCAGTACCTGGTTTAAGGACCTTAATATCCCTGTACTTAATTGGCCAGCAAACTCGTCTGACCTTAACCCCATTGAAAATCTATGGGGTATTGCGAAGAAGAAGATGCGATATGCCAGACCCAAGAATGCAGAAGAGCCAAAGGCCAATACAAGAGCAACCTGGGCTCTCGTAACACCAGAGCAGTTCCACAGACTGATCGACTCCATGCCATGCCGCATTGCTGCAGTAATTGAGGAAAAAGGAGCCCCAACTAAGTATTGAGTGTTGTACATATTCATACTTTTCATGTTCATACTTTTTAGTTGGCCAAGATTTGCCCAACAAACATCTTTTCTTTGTATTGGTCTTAAGTTATATTCTTATTTTCTGAGATACTGAATTTGGGATTTTCCTTAGTTGTCAGTTATAATCATCAAAATTAAAAGAAATAAACATTTGAAATATATCAGTCTATGTGTAATGAATGAATATAATATACAAGTTTCACTTTTGAATGGAATTAGTTAAATAAATCAACTTTTTGATGATATTCTAATTATATGACCAGCACCTGTATAATATATTCACATTAATAAATGGGGGATTAAACATGGAGTTATGTTCCGTCTGCTAAATATGAGAACAAGCGTATGTGCACAGTACCTATAACTTTGTATCTGTTGATTACTGATCAAGATTTACATGCTAAATGGCCGACTGACCCGGTATACTCTCATTAATTTTGTTCACGAACGAGAAGATCTCTCGATTTCATTCAGACTCAAACGAAACTCGTTCAGTGAAGGGTAAGGGCGTTATCGTTCATTACATTCAACAAATCAAATGTTCCGTCACATCTCATATTCAAAGACTATTGGCTTAAACTTTATTCTCAAATTTTTAATGTTAACAACATCAGAATTGCCTAGTGTAGATTTTGATTTCTGTACACTCTCTAATTGTCATACCATTCAAATTTCATATTAAAGGGGTCATTTGATGTTGCTAATACATTATTTTGTGTATTTGGTGTAAAGAAATGTGTTTATGCAGTTTAAGGTTCAAAAAGCATTATTTTCCACATACTGTACATTATTGTTTCTCCTCTATGCCCCGTATTTCTGAAACGCGTCAATTTTGCAAAGCTCATCAGTCTGAAAAGCGAGGTGTGCTTTGATTGTCCAGATATCCAGTGCGTTGTGATTGGCCACAATGGGAATGTTATGTTATGCCTCTTGCCATACTGTGATGCGTTTCCCGGTCAGAACAAGACGAAAACAATGAAACCCATTACAAACGAGTCATTTGTTGCATCCATTCAGGAAATAATTACGGATTATAATGATTTATACTGTTTTTTACACTATATTTTCAGTGCATCAGGCCACGTAAACATAAAACCATGTCTACATTTGTGATTGGAGAAACGAAAAATGACTCTACACTGCTCAAAACTCACATTTGAATCAGCTGTGGCAAATACTTTACATTTGTAAACGTACTTGCAGACTGTCAGTCAGAACAACTGGCATTGTACAGTCCTCCATAAAATGCACTGCACATATGTGAATATTTGGGTTGAACTGTTCTGGAACAGTGTTGTACATACAACTTAACCATTGATTTCTACTCCTCTTTTGGAAGGCCAAACAAAGTATTTTCTCTTCCACAACGAAACAGTGTCTTCACAACATTGCACCGGAGGCAACAGCGTGAATAAAAGTTATGCCTTCTTTCTTTGGGTAAACATTGGGGCAGCATTATGCAAATTTTCCAACACAGTGACGTAAACATGTGGGGGTGTGTTTAAACGAGACGTTTTAGGAGGGCGTGGAAGAGTTTTAACTTTTATAAAGAATATGTCTTTGGGTTTGAGAATTTAGTCTTTGCAACTTTAGGGGATCTTATCTATCAAGCTTGTAACACTCCAAAGAGAAAGGAAAACTTGGAATCGCATCATATTGTTAGAGTACAGATGGGTTGGAGACGGGAGATAACAGGTAAGGAGGGGCAGGTCTGTTGGGATGAGTAGCGTGGAAGGTGTCCAGCAAGTTTAAGTCGGCTATGTAGTTACATGGAACCCATGAGCGTTCCTCAGGACCATAACCTTCCCAGTGCACAAGGTTCTCGAGCAGCCACCACGTTGCCTGGAATCCAAGAATTGACGCACCTCGTAAGCGGCACCGTCGTCCAAGATGAGTGGAAGGGGGGTTTCAGCTGCGGCAACACCAGGCTTTGTGGAGAAAGGAACAAAAGGATGGTGAGGTTTCAGGAGGGAAACATGGAATGTGGGGTGATTGCGATACTCAGGTGGAAGTTGAAGCCTCTAAGTGACTGGGTTGATCTGCTCCGTGATGGTGAATGGGCCAATGAGCCTGGGACTCAGCTTATGGCATGATAGACGCAGGCAAATGTCCCTAGTTGACAGCCAGACCTTCTGTCCTGGTTGATAGGCTGGAGCTTCAGAGTGGTGAAGGTCTGCTGTCATCCTGCATCTACATAGGGCCCTGGTACATTGTAGCTGGTGGTGGGCAGAGTCCCAGACCCTCTCACTCTCTCGGAACCAGTAGTCGACAGATGGTACATCCGAGGGTTCCACAAACCAAAGAAATAGTGGAGGTTGGTAACCGAGTACACACTGAAATGGTGTGAGTCTGGTAGATGGTTGGCGAAGGGAGTTTTTGTGCACACTCAGCCCAACCCCAGGAACTGGTTCCAAGAGTCCTGGTGGCCATGACAGAAGGTACGGAGGAAGCGACCGATCTCTTGGATCTTCCTCTCCATCTGCCCGTTCGACTGCAGATGGTATCCCGAAGATAGGCTGAAGGCCACACCTAGGAGTGAGTTTATGTATGTTGGTGCTGTGCCAGTGGTCGTCTTGTAGGCAAGCATCAGTACGTTGAATTTGATGCGAGCGGCTACTGGTAGCCAGTGTAACCTGATGAGGAGAGGAGTAACGTGAGCTTTTTTTGGTTCATTGAAGACAACCCTCGCTGCTGCATTCTGGATCAATTGCAGAGGCTTGACAGTACATGCAGGAAGGCCCACCAGGAAAGCATTACAATAGTCCAGTCTGGAGAGAATAAGATCTTGGACAAGAAGTTGGGTGGCTTGGTTTGGCTTGGGTCTAATCTTCCTAATGTTGTATAAGGCAAACCTGCAGGACCGGGTCATTGTAGCAATGTGGTCTGTGAAGTTAACTGATGATCCATCACAACTCCTAGGTTTCTGGCTGTCCTCGAAGGAGTAATGATTGACGAACCCAGCTGTATAGAGAAGTTGTGATGAAGCAATGGGTTAGCTGGAATCACCAGGAGTTCTGTCTTCGTAAGGTTAAGCTGAAGGTGATGGTCATTCATCCAGCTAGAAATGTCACTCAGACAGGCTGAAATGCAAGCAGCTACCATCGGGTCATCTGGTTGGAATGAGAAGAAGAGTTGGGTGTCATCAGCATGGCAGTGGTAAGAAAATCCATTCTTCTGAATGACAGATCCTAATGACGTCATGTAGATGGAGAAGAGAAGTGGTCCAAGTACTGAGCCTTGAGGAACCCCAGTAGCAAAGTGTTGTGACTTAGAAACATCACCCCTCCAAGACACACTGAAGGATCTGTCAGAGAGGTAGGATTTAACCCACGGGAGTGCGGTTCCAGAGATGCCCATTTTTCTGAGGGTGGACAGGAGAATCTGGTGAATAACAGTGTCAAAAGCAGCAGACAGGTCCAGTAAGATGAGTACTGAGGATTTTGAAGCTGCTCTTGATAGTCGCAGGACTTCAGTACCCGAGAGCAGAGCAGAGCAAATTCAGTTGAGTGGCCACTTTTGAAGCCAGATTGGTTGCTGTCCAGGAGGTTGTTCTGTACAAGGAACATAGAAAGCTGGTTGAACACAGCTCGCTCAAGTGTCTTTGCAATGAATGGAAGAAGGGATACCAGTCTGTAGTTTTCAAGAAGCACTGGATTTAGAGATGGTTTCTTGAGCAGTGGACTTACCTGAGCCTGCTTGAATGCTGAGGGAAATGTTCCAGAGTGAATAGAGGAGTTGATAACGTGAGTAAGCAAAGTATGACTGAAGACAAGATCGCTTGAAGGAAGTGAGTGGGGATCGGATCAAGTGGACAAGTAGTAGGATGATTGGACAGAAGTTTGGAAACGTCTATCTCTGAGAGTGAAGGCCATTGTGAAGGCTACCAGATGGTAGATGACGTGGACTCTTTGAGATGGTGCATTCCGTACATCCTTGCATGTAGCTCCTGACAACTGATACCATGTTGGGCCACCAGAAGCTTTCCTTAAGCAACGAGAGGGTTTCATTAACCCCCTGGGTGGCCTGTGCCTAGTGTGAGCAGAGTGGATGAGTGGGGTTCCCCGTGTCCTGATGATATACTGCAATCCTTGTGGGCAACCCGGTGGAGTATTGGTGGAGGTATTGGAGGAGGGTATGGTCTCAGTGGACCAGGTGATCGGGCTGATGATGAGTTTCTCTGGGAGTACGGCTTCAGGCTCTTCAGAGCTTTCCTCAGGTGTGTAACAACGGGATAAAGCGTCAGCCTTGACATTCTTGGATCCGGGTGGATAGGAAATCGTGAAATTAAAGCGGGTAAAGAATAAAGCTCAACGGGCTTGTCTGGGGTTAAGTCTTTTAGCTATTCGCAGATACTCCAGGTTCTTGTGGTCCATAAGTACCAGAAAAAAATGTTTTGCTCCCTCCAGCCAATGCCTCCACTCCTCAAGAGCTAACTTGATGGCCAGAAGCTCTCGGTTGCCGATGTCATAATTCACCTCCGCCGGGTTGAGCTTGCAGGAAAAGAAGGCACATGGATGGAGTCTGCTGGGGTTCCCCTGCTGCTGAGAAAGCACCGCTCCTACTTCTGTGGTGGAGGCATCAACGTCCATGACGAAAGATCATGGAAACGTCCGGATGCCACAGCTGTTGATGTTATAGCCAAGGAACTGCACTGAGGGTTGATGGAAGGAGCACTTTTCCGCTTTTCATTTGTGGAGAAACTCCTGGAACACCTGATGGATGAAATCCTGGAATACGAAGGGGGCTTTGACCAGGCCATATGGCATCAAAAGGTACTCGTAGTGTCCAGTAGGTGTTATGAAGGCTGTCTTCCACTCGTCCCCCTCATTTATCCGGATGAGGTTATGCTCTCTTAGAGCAGAAAACATCACTGAAGGGGGCGTAACACAATGGTATATCCACTGACCATTTTTCAGTTGGACTCTCAATGGTTGTACCACAGACAGAAAGCTGTTCAGGAAACGGAGAAGATGGAACAGGGAACCCGGATAAACAGTCCATGAAATAGGTGTCGCCCCACTTCAGGATTTCGCCAGTCTTCCAGGAGAATGATCTCCTCAACGTGAAGTATGCCAATTTGCAGTTGAAGTGGGCCGACACTACGGTGAACCTATCCACAGTATATGCACAGATTCTGGGCCAGCCTGGTGCTCTTCGAGCCACGACTGCATACGCGTGGCAAAGCAATTGGAGAGTTGGATGAAGCGTTCAAGCCTGATGGTGTCCTCGTATGCAGCAAGATGCAACTACACTTGTGGGTCCAATCCTTGATGATAGGTAGTCAATAAAGTTTGTTCATTCCACAAACTTGTGGCCGCGAGAGTTCTGAACGTAAGAGCATAATCATTCACAGTCATTTTGCCTTGTTTTGAATTGTAAAGTTTCTCACCAATAGAAGAATCCCAGGCGGGTTTTCCAAAGCCTATTGAAGTGCTTTACCTTGTAACTGTGAGATGATGAATTCTACCTTTGACTTTTCGCTGGGGTATAAGTGCGGTTGCATCTTCAGGACCAGTGAGCATTGCAGGAGAAATCCGCTGCATTTCTCCGCCGAACCAGAGAAGGGCGCTGGTTTGGCCATGGGACTGGTGTGCACAGAAGGTGAAGAAGTGGTGGCGTTGTTAACGGAAGTGCTCGCTGGTGATGAAGGTGATGGATTAATGGTGAGTGTTCGACGCAAGGCGTCCACGAGGTTCTGAAAGGGGTCTGGATGGCTCATGCTTGTGTCAGGCGGTTTGGTCTGGTCTTCTGTACAGTACAGATGGGTCGGAGATTGGAGATAACAGGTAAGGAGTTTTATTGACACAAGCCGATGGGATAGTGAACACATGTGAGTCAAATAGCAGTGGCAATAGTGACTGAAGAGTGATAGTGCTATGATACTGTTCTTTGTATTGAGCAGAGTAGAGATCCAAGTGGCAGTAGAGGATTTGGGACGTTGAAGGATGGAGAGACACACACACACACACACACACACACACACTCACGATGAACACAGGAGGTAACTTGGAATCGCTGGAGACAGGTAAGTATAACACTGGTAGTCCTTGAAGTAAGCAGGTAGGCAAATCCTAGATGCGAACAAGACCGGAAAGTGGCTTTGTGTGTGTGAGTGTCTTTTATGTGCCAGTAGATTGGGGTGCTGACGAGGGGCAGGTGTGTGTGATCAGTACTCAGGTGAGGGATTGCGCTGTGATTGAAGGGTGTTGGAGCCTGGCGTGTCTGTGACACATATGACCCCTTTAAGAAATTATTTTAACCCAAAAAGATAATTATGCTCCCTTCGAACTGTCTTTAAAATACAAATCTTGTGTAATCCCAGGCTATCTGTAATCAGATCCACATTTAAAACTGGAATATAATTTAATTTCATTCATATTTTTTTCATAAACATTTTCTCAAAATTATACATTTAATTATTCCAGCTGCTGTGAAAAAAGGCTATAAACAATCTGCCACCTGTTGGATCCCCACATGTGATATAGCCTAGTAGCCGGGAAAACTTCCTTATGTTTACAAACGTGACGTAATGATGCAACAACATGCTCAGCATTTCCCGTGAAAACCTACCTGTACCACACAAATGATAAAACATTATCATAAGCGAACCACCCTGCAGAATATGCAGGGTTGGTATGTTTTGACGCTGGGAGACTGGTTTATGCTGGTCAGCATGAACCAGCAAAGGATCAGCATAAACCAACCTCCCAGCATCAAAACTTACCTAACCAGCATATGCTGTTTATTTCGACAGGGCATTGTGAATCAGGCTAAATTAAGGCGATTGTTTTGAACACTGGCTGGTTATGTACTTACTTTGATTTTGGATCATTTTTAACCAAAAAAAGTTACAGACTGCAGATTTAAGTATACCACAGTAAGAGATCCATGAAGTTTAAACATCCCCAAGGGTGGTTTGTCCTGCTATTGCTGTGTCACGTTTTATGAGGCTCATTAAAGATTTTTCGCACTTCTCCCCTGAATGAAGAAACTCACAGTAAGTAGATTAAGAGTATTAGATGTAAGGATTCATCACTTCTGATATACAGTTTGTAGGGGCCAATTCAAGAATGATGACAGCATACGTTTCTGGTAAGATCTAAACCCTTGTTTACATTATATTACCAAGCACAATGTAGGACTATTGTGAATTGTTCTGTCACTGTGGTTGCCTGTTTGTTTAAAAACCTATTTTGTGAGTTTGGGCAATACGTGTTAACAAGTTAATGGATGATTCACACAAATATATATAAAAAAAGCTGTCATCATAAAGGCCTACTCACTTTTATGTCGTTGTAAACCGATATGGCTTCCTTTTTTCATTGGCATTCAGAAATGTTGTCAACAATGTTAGTGTA
This sequence comes from Carassius auratus, assembly GCF_003368295.1. NCBI lineage: Eukaryota > Metazoa > Chordata > Actinopteri > Cypriniformes > Cyprinidae > Carassius > Carassius auratus. The sequence continues at coordinate 26,976,260 of NC_039272.1, forward strand.
AGTCAGCTATTTAGATTTTTTCCCCCATAGAAGAAATGTTTTAATGACACGAGGAAGAATAAGCTAAAACCCCAGCTAAAATCTTTTTATTTTTATAAGAGTACTTACATGGAAGTACATTACACATTTTTAAAGCAACCTTCAGGTTCAGTGTAGACAAACTAACTTGCATTGTTATTACATTGTGTGGTGTGTGTCTGAAAACCTGTCTTACATCCAATCTAGGTTTGAGATGTAGAACCATTTAATTGACTTTTGGAGAGTTATTGAACCTGCTTCCTTCCTGGTTCTGTTATTTTTATTTTATTTTATTTATTTTTTATGCACACGTTACATATATTATTTATATGTATCGTAATCATTTAAAATCCATCACTGTTATTACTTGTTGCATACATTATGAATGGAGCCATATCCAATATGAGTGTGTTTTTGTCTTTTTTTCTGCTAGGGCTAATCATATAGGCATGTTATACATTATAAACATAGCAAGATATGAAAAGATGATGTAACAATATTGGACAGTCTACTCCTATCTTAACCCCTAAAAGTTTCCTCTCTTGCAAACAGGACCATCGTCCCACTAACAGGATCTGGCTTGACTCTCTTGGCATACCAATGGGACATGTTAGTATCATTCATCAAAGCTTATTAATTATGTCATTCTTTATGTAATTTGATAATTCTCACTTACCATTGTTCTATGTTTCCATTCAGTGCAGCTCTGCCTGATCTGGTACAGTCCTGCAGCAATGTGGATGGGAGTCTTTTAAAACAATCTGTGAAGATAATTACTTTGTGTTACATACTAAACTGATTTCAGAAAGATTTTGAATTACTTTCAGTTGCATTTTAAATTGATACATTGTAAATTAAACTTTATTTAAAATAAATTATGAAGAACTGATAGTCTGTATAATGTTACATGTTATAATGTGTTGCCAAGTCTGCAGTTGTTTTTGATGTTGCGGGTTTGTATCGGCCCCAATAATATCATATTTTGGCACTGGAATGCAAATTGACCAGGGGAACCGTGACAGAAAGCGTGTATTTTACACCCCAGAAAAAGGGGAACCACCCTCAAAACACAATTGGGCTAGTTTTGAGTAGCAATTAGGCAGGTTTGGTTGTAGCATCCTGGCAACCCTAGCATGCACCTTTTCATGAAACAATTATATAGTGCTCCAATCAGTTCTTAAAATAATGAACAAAAAAAAAAAATGTGTCTTTGACCACATTGTATAAACAGGTAGATTTCTCTCACTGAGTCTTTTCAGTAGCCTATTTTGTTATGCTTATACTTATGTATTAATGTCCTAGATATTTTGGCTATGGAGGAAAAATCACTGTGATATGTATATATTTTTTTCTTAGTACATAGGCTACAAACATTCACTGTGAATAATATGTTAGGTTGAAATTATATGTTCAAGTCAAGACCATTATTATTTCCACTGATTTTAAACCTCTGAATAATTTTAATATGGTATGTTTGAATAATCATGGCGTAAAGCATGTTTGAAAAAGAAACATTGGTTTTTTTTTTAATGTAGGGAACACTAGAATTAAATTGACTAATGTAAATTGAAATTGACTAATGTAGCTATAAATACTTGTACCTGTAACCACAGTGTGTTGGGGGCCTGAGGTGAGAACATATGATTTCTTTAAAAAAAATATATTTTTCGCAGGAATCCTTTCAGCTGAAATGATAAATAGATAAACAGTATGTCACTCTTTCCTGAGAATGAGCAGGTTATTTATGGTCTGTTTCAGTGAATCAACCAGTGATTAGTAGAAGTGGAAACAGTAAAACAAATAAAGGAGGAATCTCTGCTGATGTGAAGTGAGAAGGAGGAGCTGCATGACATCTTAACTAGCCAAATACGGACTTTGCTCTCACTTCACCTGTGTTTTCATTCACTCTTTCTACATCGCCAGAATCAAGCACAAATACAAGCTCCAGCGCGATACTGCTGCAGTATGGTGAGTATATGCATACATTCAATGACATTTGTACACAGTTTAAGGAATAGCTTATATATAACATTCTGAGCAATATTTTTAAATGCCATTATGCGGTGTTATGCAACATATTATGGCCAAACTGTTATAATCGTATGCACTTTATTTGAAAGGGCAATGTGCTTTCACTTTTGTTCATATGTAGGCCAAACACTTGCTTATGAGTGCAATTTAAGTATTCAGTTATCAGCTGATAGTACAGATTACTGAATGCATTATTTGACCATTTGCACCTTAAGACAGCAAAATATAAATACCATTTGTAAATATGCAGTGGCCCTGAAATACATATGAGCCTTATTCAAATATATGAATGTCATTCCATTTGATATAAAATAATAAACCAGATGTCATTTATTTTAAACAATGACTGCACAAGCACAAAAAAAGCTGTTGCAATTGCATTGCTTTATGGTTGTCAGATGTTTGCAGATCACGTTTATAGTTAATATGATGTTAATATAGTGGTTATTTTGCTAATCCAAATCTATTTCTATACACCTCTATATCATGTAATTAGTTAGTATTTTGTATTATGTAATTTTATTCTGTCATATATAAATAATGTTATGTTTCTAATAATCATTAGGTTTATTATGGTTCAGATTTATTAAAGGCTTTTGTGTATTAAAAGCATCAGAGAAGCAAAATACTTATATGCAGCATGTTGTATACACTAAGGAAACATGTCACCCTAAATTGTCGATAACTCTGTTTTAGGATAATATTCAAAATGCTAAGAGTGAGACAGAGGAAGTGAAAGTTACGATGCTGGAAAATGAAAATAAAGCAGAAGATGTTAATCAAAAGCCTGCAAAGCCTCAGTGCACCGTAAGTACAGTGTCTCCTTAATGTATAACATGAGTCTTGTCATTTCTAGAGTTAATATATCATCTAATAGTCATTATTTCATATGGATGTTTTTTAAGTTTATTCAGAGAACTTAGGTTTGTGCCAAATCCTCAAGCATGCAAGTCTCAACAGCTTATGTCTTTTTGTGTTCATTAATGTGACAGACATGTTATTTACTATTATAAAGTGATCATATAAACAATATTACTCACAGTATCCTATGAATTGCAATTATCAACAAAGCCTTATTGTGTAAGGCGAAACTGATACACTTTTCAAATTTGTGTTAAAGGAGATGATTCATAATCTTAATATTTTCTATTTTCATTTCAATTTTAGAGGAAAAGATGTAAGGAATCTGCTATGAACCAGAAGATGGAGTACCTGCGGGCTAACAAAGGACTTGTAGCCACTGTATTGATTTCAGCTGCTCTTATTTTTGCTGTTGTAGTTGCTATGCTTGCCACTACAGATGGGCACAGTCACTCAGCGCACAACACAAAACACATTGTACACGTGCATAATGTCACAAAAATGCCATAGCAATAGCTGCAGCAGACTAAATCTGTTTGGCCAGCAATGTTATTTTCTTTATTAAAAAGTATTTTCATTTGAAACAGTTTCTGATATTGATTGTTTTATGTTATAAAGTGTCACCTGATCTAATATGACATTTTGACATAACCTAACCAAATTTCCAAACCTGTATGATTTTTTTTTTTTTTTTTTTTTTTTGTTATATGATAAATATCTTTGTTCATTCAGTGAAAGTCCAGTGGGGTCCAAAACAACACTGTCTTTTTTGTGATCCACAGAACAAAGAAAGTCAGGTTTGGAATGGCTTGAGAGTGAGTTATATTTAATTATAATTTTTTAAGAATGCATGTTTAACTTAATGTTACTGTACCAATCTGCTGTTGTGTTCACTAAAGCTCATTTGTCATATAAACATGACTTGGCAGGAAAGGCTATCGAGAAAAACTGATTCCCCATGAAAACCGTGCTGATAGTTTGGTATGTAAACACAAGGAGATGTGATTAAAAGCAAGGGCATTTTCTGAGGTCAAGTGCACAATCTCCTTTTTATTCCACGAAGTGACAAAAGGAGCACAAATGCAATTTTAGTTTTTGCTGTGGTTGTTAGTCATTTTTAACAGATGCCTTTTGTTCGAGGCAAATGATTTTAGAAAAAAAACACTTTCTTGTTCACAACCTTGAACCTTTTTTCTTGTTTGTTGGAAACAAACCACCTCAAGCTGTCAATGTATTTTGCTCAGAAAATCTATATAAATTCCTCAAAAATATGCAAAAAACTACTATAATCTGCTGTTATCATTGAATCAGTTGAAGTCAGAATCAATTGAATTTTTATTTTTTGACAAATCAGTTCACATGCAAATACCTAAACAAACTGATTCAGGCAGTCCAGTCTAGTTGCTTCATAAGATGCTTTTTTTACTTGAATTAAATCAAACTGAACTATTGTCTTATGTGGAGCTGAATCACATCATTCAACATTAGACTGCATTGAACTGGCTATAGCTGAGTAACAGAACTGCTTAGTTAAACTGCATTTGCCTAGAAATTGAGTTAATTCATTGTTATCATACTGAACCAAGACTAAACTGACTTGATATGAACAATGACACAGTTTTAGTTGCTTTAATGCAGAATGTCTCCATAGTTGAGTTTCCATAATTGATTCTGCTATTGAAGCTGCTTTGACACAATATGTATTGTAAAAAGCAGTATGCAAATAAAGGAGACTTTACTTGACTTTACTTGACTTGAAGGAATGTGAATATTATTCTTATCATTCATCTGAATTTCTTTGGGACACTGTAAGAAAAAAAATAAATAGTAGAAGACGGATAATATCAGAAAATGCATTTTCCCTGAAGTTTACTGACGTTTACTTCAACCCTATAACGCAAAACACATTTCAGCATATGGGAAATACCTGTGAAAGAGCAGTAAGGAACTTTTTTTTAGCTTTTTTTAGCAGTGTACTTAAATGCACTATATTGCTGAAAGGTAAGCTAAATAGAATTATTTTAATATTTGTCATGCTCTGGAATGTTATGGAAATAAACAATGATATTAGTGGTCAAAATATTGATACAAAACCATGCAATATGAAATCTACATTGTCCAGAATTGTCCTGCTTCGAAATTTGATTTGTGTTGAGGAAAACACTGAACGCAAACATTCAGCTCTATTTTAATCACCTTTCTCAGTATGCCAAACAGAGGAGGAGAATAATAAGGGCTGCTCATCCCAAACACCTTTTTGTAATCAAAGCAGAGCTTTTTCATTGTCGTGGGTGTTTTTTTTTTTTTTTTTTACAATATTAAACATGCAATATAAGCCTATTGTCATTGTAACAGAATGCAACCTATCTGCCCCTTTTTCACTCTACAGTGTACACTTTCTTTTTATATCCACACTTTTTTCTAACTGACATGAAAGTGTGTAGTTTGTGATATTGTAGTGTGCATGTTCTCCATGTGTCTGCCAGGATTTCCACCAAGACATGTAACATCATTTAAACAGGACACTGTACAAATTGTCCATAGTTGTGTGGTGTGTGTCTTTGTGTGAGACCTGCGATGGACTGGCCGTCTGTTCAGGGTGTCCCCTGCCCGAGGCCCGAGGCGCTGTGACAGGCTGCAGCCCCCCAGTGACCCTGCAGAGGATAAAGGAAAATATATGGTTGGATAAAATGTAATGTATTGTATTTTTATTTTATTTATTTATTTCTTTTTTCTTTTTTTGTGAAAAGAGCACATGCACAGAGCCAGAACAAACAGCAGAGGGCACCATTTAATCTGTAAACGTATTTTAAGTTTATGGGTTTAATATTCATAATGAGCTTTTTTACACTATATTATTATTATTATTATTATTATTATTATTATTATTATTATTATTATTATTATTATTATTGTTATTATTATACAGTTACTGTATAATTATCTGTAAAAATCATGTGTCATTTTATTTCCCTTTTATTTCCCTCTTAGTTATCCTTACATATGTGATCCTGCACCACAAAACCAGTCATAATACCAAAGTAGCACAAGCATACATTTTTTTTTAGCAATAACCAACAATACATTCAATACAAAATTCCTGATTTTTTAAGTGATGTCCCATATTGTCAAAAGTGGACAAAAAAAAAAAAAATCCTTTTTTAGCACTGTAAAACACATTCAGTCCAGTAGGCAAATATGTAGCTTATTTATTTATTTAATTTATTACAGATTTTTTAAATTGCTTAGACACTAAAAGAGATACTTGAGGCCCACTTAGTGAAACCATTCTCTTACGGTAAGTAATGTAGTTTTGCAGACTCAGTCTAAAGACGAGGTAAGAGTCTTACCTCATCTTTAGACTGAGTCTGCAAAACTACATTACTTTACACTCAGTTTGATATTTTAAAACAAACTTTTTGCAAAACTCTAAACACAGTTCTCTACATTACACGCCTTATTAAAAACTAACAGCTCTTTTGTTTAATTTTGGAAACTGCCATTTTAATGCCACATTCATTTACTGATGACCTACTCAAGTCAGTTCAGTATTGATTCACTTCAGTTGCATAACTGTGTAAAATTCATCAGTCATATATACTTTATATACAGTGTATATGTGCATATGACAAACTCTTTTTCTTCACTGCACACTGAAAAAGCAAAAGAGCGTGTTTCACATTTTAATTTATTTTAAAATCTGTGTGTAGTTGTTTGTGGCTAATTATTTTATGTTTGTGTGTAGAGTTACTAGGGCACATCTGCTGACTATATGAACAAAACATTACATTAATGAGTTTAAAAGAAATAACAATCCATTGTGATAAAATAAAATATCCCATAAAAAAAGGCCTTACATCAAATTTGTTAACTTTGGCAACTTTATGGTTTGGTCAAATGGTTGATTGAAAAGCCTTTACAGTTGCCTTCCCTACTGAAAAATAAACACAAATGTCTTTGAAATACATTTAGTTATACTACAAATACATTCATGTATTATTTACATATCACTAAAATGCTATACCTAAAGTTTGCTAAATTGGAACATCTGTATAACGTGTTACTCACTGCACTTGTATCCTTTCTTTTGTCTATGTCTGTCTCTCCCTTCTCTGCATTCTCTTTCTTGTGGCTAAGCAGTAACTGAGTGCCTATATAACAACTCCATATATATATATATATATATATATATATATATATATATATATATATATGTGTGTGTGTGTGTGTGTGTGTGTGTGTGTGTGTGTGTGTGTGTGTGTGTGTGTGTGTGTGTGTGTATACTTACTGATATAAAAATATATATATTTGGATTACAGCTTGTGCACTATGCACATTTCTCAATATTAAGCCTAAAATGTGTTTGTATCTAAATGGTCCATGTTGGTACCTAAAGGTACAAAAGTGTTCATTTTTCTTAGTGTTGATGTTTCTTCCTCCCCCTGCTTTCAAGTGCAGCATCTGTGTAACACGGCAAAAGCAACACAACTTGCATAAAAACATTTATATTTCACAATTATTGTCCGTAATTTAATCATTTAGAGATTAATATTAAACCTGGCATTAGATTTGTATATATTATACTATACAAGACCTCTAACACTAGCTTATTCTATTCTATCTTTTGAATTATTATATTATTTAAAAGCCCTTGCAACCTGTACTGTGTTAAGCTAACTGAGACTTGTTATAGCACTTATATATCATTGCTTTGTTGTTTTTAATTGCTTCCACTGTATAAATGCATCTGCTAAATGAATAAATGTAATATATATATATATACAGTATTGTTCAAAATAATAGCAGTACAATGTGACTAACCAGAATAATCAAGGTTTTTCATATATTTTTTTATTGCTACATGGCAAACAAGTTACCAGTAGGTTCAGTAGATTGTCAGAAAACAAATGAGACCCAGCATTCATGATATGCATGCTCTTAAGGCTGTGCAATTGGGCAATTAGTTGAATTAGTTGAAAGGGGTGTGTTCAAAAAAATAGCAGTGTGGCATTCAATCACTGAGGTCATCAATTTTGTGAAGAAACAGGTGTGAATCAGGTGGCCCCTATTTAAGGATGAAGCCAACACTTGTTGAACATGCATTTGAAAGCTGAGGAAAATGGGTCGTTCAAGACATTGTTCAGAAGAACAGCGTACTTTGATTAAAAAGTTGATTAGAGAGGGGAAAACCTATAAAGAGGTGCAAAAAATGATAGGCTGTTCAGCTAAAATGATCTCCAATGCCTTAAAATGGAGAGCAAAACCAGAGAGACGTGGAAGAAAACGGAAGACAACCATCAAAATGGATAGAAGAATAACCAGAATGGCAAAGGCTCAGCCAATGATCACCTCCAGGATGATCAAAGACAGTCTGGAGTTACCTGTAAGTACTGTGACAGTTAGAAGACGTCTGTGTGAAGCTAATCTATTTTCAAGAATCCCCCGCAAAGTCCCTCTGTTAAAAAAAAGGCATGTGCAGAAGAGGTTACAATTTGCCAAAGAACACATCAACTGGCCTAAAGAGAAATGGAGGAACATTTTGTGGACTGATGAGAGTAAAATTGTTCTTTTTGGGTCCCAAGGGCCACAGGCAGTTTGTGAGACGACCCCCAAACTCTGAATTCAAGCCACAGTACACAGTGAAGACAGTGAAGCATGGAGGTGCAAGCATCATGATATGGGCATGTTTCTCCTACTATGGTGTTGGGCCTATTTATCGCATACCAGGGATCATGGATCAGTTTGCATGTGTTAAAATACTTGAAGAGGTCATGTTGCCCTATGCTGAAGAGGACATGCCCTTGAAATGGTTGTTTCAACAAGACAATGACCCAAAACACACTAGTAAACGGGCAAAGTCTTGGTTCCAAACCAACAAAATTAATGTTATGGAGTGGCCAGCCCAATCTCCAGACCTTAATCCAATTGAGAACTTGTGGGGTGATATCAAAAATGCTGTTTCTGAAGCAAAACCAAGAAATGTGAATGAATTGTGGAATGTTGTTAAAGAATCATGGAGTGTAATAACAGCTGAGAGGTGCCACAAGTTGGTTGACTCCATGCCACACAGATGTCAAGCAGTTTTAAAAAACTGTGGTCATACAACTAAATATTAGTTTAGTGATTCACAGGATTGCTAAATCCCAGAAAAAAAAATGTTTGTACAAAATAGTTTTGAGTTTGTACAGTCAAAGGTAGACACTGCTATTTTTTTGAACACACCCCTTTCAACTAATTGCCCAATTGCACAGCCTTTAGAGCGTGCATATCATGAATGCTGGGTCTTGTTTGTTTTCTGACAATCTACTGAACCTACTGGTAACTTGTTTGCCACGTAGCAATAAAAAATATACTAAAAACCTTGATTATTCTGGTTAGTCACATTGTACTGCTATTATTTTGAACAATACTGTATATATATATATATATATATATATTTATATTTATATTGTGTGGCACCCAAAACTGACCATAGTGCACATCCATAACCTGTTCTATAGGATCATATACCATCAGTCATACACAACCCTGACACTTTAAACCCTATATGGCTAAATGATTCATGGAGGCATTGCAGAATACTTTATGGTGTGTGAAATGTAATTTTGTCACTTAAATTCTCTATTAAACATGAAATAACTGCTGTAAACAGTTTGATACCAACAGCAAACAACCTTCTCAATGAACAGTCTCACTCAATTTAAGGTACATTTTATTTTACAAAACAAAACCCTTGTGAAAGATGAGGAAACGTGCAGAAAGGCTCATAATTCAACAGAAAGTTGCAGTATGAACAGTAACAAGCTGATAAATGGATTTCAGTTTCCATTTCACAAGTTTATCAGACAATCTGTCTACTAAACAAAACAGTTTTTAGAAATCCCTTTCCTTTTGACAGATATCCCTTAATGGATTTTCTAAGTAACAAAAAGTAACTAAATTATTGTAGCCTAAAAGGTGATCAGGGCCTTATTCAAACTGCTGCACTGATTGTCTTATTGGATGCATATGAATAATCATATCATTGATTGAGCTTCAGGAGACATCAGGACAGATATACAGATGTTTGATTTTGGCCTTTCACACTAAACAGAAACAACATACAGGAAATAGCTAAAGTAACATATGTCTTATAGCAGCTCCTTTAGGAAATCTGAACATCTCGCCACAGTAAGGTTTTCATAGAGGTATGCTTGTTTGCAAGTACTTGAACAGAACAGTTGGATATTACATGGATTCATTTTCTGACATTACAACGAATAAATTATAAACAAACAGATACAACACATAACCAACTCTAAGTGGTTTCTTTAATAGTTCTCAATATAACATTGCTTCCAAATGAGCAATATCTAAAAACTAAAATACTGTGTAATCAAAATACAGCTTATTATGGAGGATTTCACATTTGGGGTCCACTAAATCAAAAATACTCCAATTTCCCCTTTAGTGCACTACATCAATTCCAACATATTATGAAAATTTACTTTGAGTATTTTAGATATTATAAAATGAAGTGTATATAACAATGGTGCGATGCTGATTAGGAAGCATTCTTCATTTCGATATTATTGACTAGACCCTAGTCTCATCGTAGTATGCATACTCTATGCAATATTATGGATTCATTTAAAAGCAGCTCTGCGTAACAATACGTATCATTTACACACAGTAAATATTTTATATAATGCACTAGAAAATAAACTGATAAGACATCTGATTTTCTCTTAATGCTGAATTAATACTGAAGTGTTAGAAACTAAGCATGTTGGAGAAATAAACAAAATGTCTGCATTATTACACAAAACTGTCTCCAACTAAAAAGTGAAAAATGTCAGTTTGACTTGTTTACTTGACAGTTTTAACTTTCATGTCAAATGCATATATATGCAGATGCTTTTATCCAAAGCGACTTACAGTGCATTCATTCTAACATTTTTTACTTAACATGCTCCCTGGGAATTGAACCCACAACCTTGCGCTGCTAACACAATGCTCTACCACTTGAGCCGCATAGCATCACTTGTATTACTGATGTCAGTCGATATCTCATTAGACATACAGAACGCATCTTAGACATGATGCTTCAATATGCTGAATAAACTACTTTTGAGAGGAATCTTACTAACAAATCGTCTACCCTCCCAGCTGATCTTACATCCAGATCTTGAGCAGGGTTTCTATGCAACACCTGAGATGTAAAAAAAACATGAATTTTTGCATGCAAAATTTCTAAACACTGTTGCATTCTCAAAAAAATAAATAAATAAATAAATAAATGCAGTTTCTTGGGTGAACACACACTTTTTTTTTTCTTTTTTTTTGTGGGAATGTAATGCATTCTCACTCGAGTTTTGTGATCCCCTGAGAAATTTTGCATTTGCTCACAAATATTTTGCATCCATTTGCAAAATGTATTTCCCCTGTAATAATTTAACTTGCTCTCTGAAGAACTAAACTATATATATATCGGTATATATCAGTGTTTCTATGTTCACTCACAAAATTTTTTTTCCACCGTTACCAGTTTCTCAAGTGAAAACACAAAAGAGACAACGCAAATGTTTTCCAAGCAAATGCAAATCTTTTATGTGTGAACAATACATTCACTTGCAAAACTTTTGTGTTCCCCTGAGAGATACTTTGTATTTGCAAAAGCTTTGAAATATAATTTTCCCTTCTCTTCTCCTATTATAGTTTCTTTGGGAAATGCAAGAATTTTGCAAATAAACACAAAAGAACTAAATTTTACCCCCTACAGTACAGACAGCTTTTTTGCTTTTTGCTTTTTTTTTTATTAATCCCAAAGTTTTTACAACAGGGATCAAGAGCAAGATTAATCTCCTGAAAAGTCATATTAATGTCACCTTATATTTATAAATGTGAGAAAAAAAAACCTCAGAACAAAACAACAGATTAACTGACAAAAAATCTTGTTCCTTGATCCTAAAATAATAGGAGTTTGTTTGCATGGTACCTGGGATGCAACTAATCGATACAGGCAGTTTTTGACAAAAGTGGCGAAAGCACCACAATGTTCAAAAGGTTGCAAAGAGATGCCCTTAAATCCTATTTAACACATCCACATTGTATGTAGAGCACCTGATATCATGCCAATACCATGGCACAGATCAAACTAAGCTATGAGCACCTGGAATGAATACATAAATACGGACCACCTGCATCTCAGGTATGAATACAAAGTATCGCTATTTGACTAAAGTAAAGTGACTAAACCTCAACCTCACTGCAACCCAACTGTTGGCAGCAATGGCTGGTGGAGTTGACGTAAAATCCTCATTGCTACAGTAACGGCTCTTGACATGTTGTGTAATCACAGTTTCTACAGATTTAACGGGTTACTAAAGGTTGGATGGGTTTAGCCAATTATCTTCTTTGACTAGACGAGTGTCTTGGTATTGCTGGCAGTTCTGGAAGAGATTCACAGTGGCAAAGTGACCAAAGTCACTGATTTTCAATAGGAGCTGGCGATTTAGGGCAACATGAGTGACAGAGTGTTGCAACAAATCATATTTGTTTTTTACAACTATATGTAATTGAGTGGAGATACAATGCACCGACTACCAATAGAGAAATGCAGTGATGACAGCCTGGAAGTTAGCATGCCCCTGGTTTCCTCAACAAAAACCCAATAGGATTTTTTGAATTACTGAATAAAAATAAATAAAAAAAGCTGAGTGAGCAACAAAGCTCAGAATTGATAAACGTTTTGTTTACCATGATAATCTTTACAAATGACTATAAATTTGATGAATTGTAAAGCCTACTGCAATCAGAAAAAAAATCTATTTCAGTTTTATTTAATAATAAAAATAAAAAAAATCCCTGAAAGTCTGAGTAAAAATAAGAGAAAGAGAATGATTATAAACACAATGAAGCTACTTCACCCAAAAAAATGTTTATTACTCAGCCTCACGTCGTTCCAAACCTGTAAGACCTTGGTTTATCTTCGGAACAAAAATTAAGATATTTCTGATGCATCCCATGAGCTCTCTGAACCTCCATAGACTGCAAGGTCACTACCACGATCAAAGTCCAGAAACGTAGTAAAGACATCTTTAAAATAATCCATGTGACATCAGTGGTTCAACCATAATTTTTCGAAGCTACAAGATTACTTTTTGTGTGCAAAGAAAACTATAAATAACCACTTTATTCAACAATTCTTCTCCTTTGCATCGCCCTGGTGCCATTTTAGAGAGTATCACAATGTATGCTGATCTGTGTCAGCTGCGATGCATGGATACGTTGTTTATATTGTTTGCTTTGATCTAAACGAGGGTCAGAGAGCTCTCAGATTTCATCAAAAAATATCTTAATTTGTGTTCTGAAGATGAGCGAAGGTCTTGCGTGTTAGGAACGACATGAGGGTGAGTAATTAATGACAGCATTTTAATTTTTGGGTGAACTATCCCTTTAAAAAAAAATTATCACAAGAGGATATTACAGATGTATTTTGTTTTGTAACATAAAACGTTAAATACCTTGAGCTTGTGTTCACCAGGTATCTTATTTCAGGCATTTTACCAAAAACGAGAAGTGTTACAATGCTAACTTCGAGTTTCCAGGCCTACATAGTGTAATACATCATCCCTACAGCACTCCTGAGGCAAAAATCCTTCCAGCAACTAACAATCCACTTGTTGACCCTAAACAATTTACTTGCTGTTAGTGTGAATGTGCCTTTACAGATGGGTTATTGCAGTTTTCACATAGTCAAATTAAAACATTTCTGTCAGAGGCCCCATGAATCATGCGAAGGACTTGTCTGTGCTGGTTATAGTGGCTGTACTTTGAATTATCTTACATATGAACGCAAAATATCATGCAAAATACCTTAGTTATGACTAACTGGCCATTACGGTTAGATTATAATCAGCAAGTCTGTAAACTTACTGTAACCTCACAAGTAAATCCGTATTCATTGTTCCATTTTTTTTTTACAAATCCGTGAGCCAGATAAAGAGTCTATGCGCTGAGGTCTGAGAGAATATTGTAGCGGTTAACCCCTAAAGAATGGCGATGCTTTCTTGTGTACAGTTGAGGTGTGTGGACGTGCTGCTGCCTCCGGGGGACTTGAGACTGCGGGCACCACATCCCATTGCCACACCCTTCCCGATACCCCCCATAATGACCGCTGACCCTGGATGGTGGTGTTGACTGCGCTTCATTAAGGCCACCATCATGGTATCGCTGTTGACAGTGCCAAACTCATAGGTGAAGGTGCCATAGTACACCAGGACCAAGACAGTGAAGACCCATTCACAGATGGCTGCGGCATGCTGCAATACATAACTTTCATGGACGAAGAAGATACCACCTTGAACAAGATGTTAAGGAATGGGTACAATGAACTTAAACATTAATAACATTATTTACCATGATCTGTGATGTACTATAAATGTCCTTTCTTTTTTGCTGTAACTGATCTAATGTATTAACTGATCTATTTGCACTGTTAATGTAGTATTGGGACAGTTGTGGCTGTGGTTAGAGAGTCGGACTTGTAACCCGAAGGTTGCAGATTCGAGTCTCAGTACTGGCAGGAAATGTAGGTGGGGGGAGTGAATGACCAGCGCTTTCTTCCACCTCCATCATTACCCACAACTGAATGTGTGTGTCCACTACTTACTGCTGTGTGGGTGTAGCCTGACTATGCCAGACTTCGTACTTCCACTCAATCTCACTTTGCTTCTGTACTCAGTCTAAAAAGCAAACCATCTCCCAGATTTCCTCCGGCTCCAAACCAGCCATCCAATCAACGAAAATATCCCCCAAACCAGTGCGAATAGCATCGCGTGTCTCCATATCCACGGTCGTTTTTGATTTCCCTAACCTAAACTACAATCTTAAGTTCAGCGCTTATGCTTAGCATCTATGTCACGGCTCTCAGCCCACCCTCTGCCCTGCATTTGCCTATACTGAAGCCCGAACAAGAGTGTTCGTTTCACATTGTGTATGGAGGTGATGTTGTCGCTTTACTCCAGACAGGTTTTGGGAAAAGTTTAATTCATCAGCTGTTACCGATCGTCAGCGAGAAACTGGGGAGGCCAAAGTCCGGCAAGGTGGTAATTGTAATTGTGTCTCCCTTGGTTGCTCTCATTGAGGATCAGAGGATCAGATCAGATTGCGCTTCATGGTTTTGTTTTCACAGCATTCCTGTGTTTACAGTGGAAGTTCGAGGCGGTTGAGCAGGCGAATTACACACGTCATGACCAAATGCTGCAACTGGCTTATGGGTGCACCAATAATTTTAAACTTCAGACAAGCGCAGACCTCAACCACCACCACCACCACACCCCACCCCCCACCCCCCCGACCCCACTCTTCTGTTCTCTTGTTTTAAACTGTTCTATATGTTTCTTTTTTTTGTAGACTATTTACTTAAACTTATACAAAACTTCAAGCACTGTTAACTTATTTTTTTAAATAAATAATAATAATAAAAAAATTCAAAAACTGTTTGATGTTTTCTTCGTTGTTTTATTTTGTTTCATTATTGTTTATGAACTTTGAAAATTACGTCTAACTTCTAACACTGAAATAGTCATTTGACTTGTCACTTATAATACATTTTTATTTCTTTTTTTATTTATATAGACTAAAATATAAACTATAAAAGCTCTTGAATAATTAAAAAAACCCACTGTAACTGAAGGCTACACGGCATTATTTTAATTTGATTTATTTACATTAACATGAAAGAATACAATGTGCTCAATTGCACATTCGTTTTTGCTGTACGGTAGTATCAAAACTGCTACTGCGACTCGTGAAATTTCACTGGCATTGGTACAGACTACTAAAATATATGTACTGTGAAAATCAATTTCATATGATCATATCATGACTGATTTCCAATGTCTTCCTTCAGGTCAAACATAAAGTGTAGTAACATTCATGGTAAGGATACTGAGGACAAGGGAAACCAGAGCTCCAGCTGAGAGAGCCACACGCACATGAGCCATCCAGTAGTCCAGCGCTGTCTCTGCTATACGGTACGTCAAAACGCACTGCAGACACACAAACAGCAAGCCGGCAGGGAAAGCTACACCCGCTCCCACATAATGAAGGGTCTTAGCATGATCAACCTAAAAAAAATGGAATAGAAGTTCATTTAGATTTATATAATGGGCTGAAAGCACAAGTCCATTCTCGCCTGCTCACCTGAAAGTTGCCCACCATGACCAAACCCAGGGCATTAATGCAGCCAGACACCAAAGCACTTGTGTTGGTCCAGCAGTGATGGCTGTGTTCAATCACTTGAGCATAACGCAGCATGCACACCATAACCACTGCAGAAATCCATCACACACGCACATAGAAGTAATTTAATATTGACATAAATTATACAACTTCTTTGTGGAGTTCATTTTGAATATAAACTAATTTGGTTTTTCATTCAATTTTAAGCTATAATTCTTACCCATAAAAGCCCCAACATTGCCAATCAAACTGAAGAGACAGCTCTCTGGTGGATAACATCCACATTTACTGTTAAAAGATCAGAAAATCAGATATCAGGCAACCTTTCTACAAGAAGCTGGTGCGAAACAGTACTACTAAAAGGAGGCATCTTCAAAATGGGGTCATTTTGTGGTTTTCCAGATAAATTCAAAGTCTCACCTGATGAGGGGGATGTCTTGAAGAGTACAGCAGGTTTTTGGGAAGCCCCTCTTAGCCGTTTCCTCTGTACATGTCAAATTGTATGACCTATGATACAAAGAATCAAGCATGAAAGCACAGTCTAAACAGCATTTGGGGATTTGGGTTTTAATTCTGTGAAGCATGACTGCTTTTTTTTGTGTGTGGGGGGGGGGGGGGGGGGGGGCTTTATAGGGATAACTTACCAGTTCTCAACAGGACAGACATGGTGGTTCATAACTGCCATGGCGTAACTAGTGAACAAAATATGTTTATTTGTTAATAAGCACATGACTTTTCTGTATACTGTAGTAAACAGTAGAGATGGGTTATATAGAATTGAATGTAAAACTTCTGGCTCAAACTATCAATTTAACATTAAGACTTACACAATCCATATCCCTGTGATGGAGAAAGCGGACAGGCTGACAGGCAGAACAATCCAGGCAGTCATTGGTCAGTCTGTGAGAGGCCTGAGACCCCAACATGAGGGTGTGCAGGACTGGGGATATGGAGACGCTGTGAGAGACACCAGCAAGTGAAGCCATGCAGTGGAGGGGGGGAATGTGGACCAGTGGGGGCAACGTGACGCTCCTTCAAACTACATCTGGAGACTGGCTGATTCCCCACAACCAACAATATCTAGTGGAAATACAGAGACGTTGTTCATAGATGTTTACTCAGATATCAAGACACAAGGATACAATATTACTGAAATACAGTTAGGAACAACTGAGACACTCTTGATTTGTCAAATAACAAACATGCAACAGTGATGACACCCAACTTGTCATATTTTGTGTGACTATTTAATCTTGAACATATGTCATTCACCTGATTTCACTAAAATAGTACGGTGAAGGCTGTCATCAACAAAATATTTTAGTAAAAAGGATTTAACTCGCTTCAAGTACACACAATGTAAATCCCACATAAACGTTTGCTTTGAATGTGTACAGGATAAAGGCATACCTTTATGAGTGCTTTTAACTCATATTAAAGCTATAGAATGTAATCATATGACACCTACGTTTAAGTTACACTGACTTCTATTGAATTCAATATTATGATCCAGTCTAATATGTTAATGGTACGTCTACCAAAAGATGGCAGGTAGATTTGTAATCAGAGACATGAAAGATCCTATAAAGCACAAAATCAGATCAGCAACCTGCCAACCGCACGAACTAATAATAATGTCCCCTTCAGCCCAGATCAGCCTCAATGGCACAGTAAACACACAAAACTGACCACATGGATGTTTACAATTATAATTACAGGATACTTAATCATTACACCAAAGTGACAGTAAATAGTAATGAAAGATATTGTTTTTAAACATAAAACTCAACATCGTGTAGCTTGCAAGCTATCCAGCAGATGCTACTGGAAGTAAACAACTTTTTAAGACGTCAAAGATCTCCTTATCTACGTTCATACGCAACATACGTGTTTCTACAGCATTTGAACTACTATACATTGACGTGTCATTATTGAGATATTGTGTTTTGATTTATAAAAGCGTTTGTCGTACCGCAGGCCCCGCGGCTCCTGAGCGGATGCTGCTTCTGAATCTGCTGCATCTCAACCGGTGTAAACACATCCATCAACAGAGGAGGGCGCCCTCATCTCCCTCTGCTTCTGCGTGGATTATGCTATTAGAGTTTTAAGGAATACATTGTGTATTTTGTTCTTAACTATAATTTGCAAAACAATGTTTTTTATGGTTTATTTATTGCAGTAAACAAAGAAATACATAAATAAATTTAGACTTAAAGGTGATTCAGATTAATCCACACCACAAGAGCTTTTTGAATCACTAAAAAGATAAGGCTCGTAAGAGTAATTCGGTCATTATATTATACTCGGAGGCCATGAATGCATTGTTCTATCAGGGTAGCACTTGTAGGATTTCGTAATTCTTCGTATTTGTAATTAAATAGGTTATAATTTATATTTATCTGTAATTTATGCCCATCTTTATCCTAGATGTTGTATATTGTTATATTGAATGTTATTTTATACAAAATACATTTTTATTGCTTATCTTTTACATCGTAGAACCCACGGTGAACACAATATGCATATGATATATTATAAATAGAGTTTTGATATATTTAAGGTGGAAAATTTACAAAATATCTTCATGGAACATTATCTTTACTAAATACCCTAATGCATTTTGGCCCAAAATGAACCATACAATGTATTTTTGGCTATTGCTTACAAATATACCTGTGTTACTTTTGTTCTTGTGTTTTTTATTTATTATTTATTTGTTTACTTTTTTTCTTAAAACTGTTTTTGTGGTGAAGTGTAACATATAGGTCACAAATAAACAGTTTCCTGTGAATTCAGGAACATTTGCATTGCACTGTTTGCTATTCGTTCTTAATAAATAATTTAATAAACTACATAACCCATAAGGCCGCATTCAAACCGGAAGTAAACTGTCAACCTCTCAGGCGGTGCTGGGTTGTTTTGCTAAAGCACTAACTATCCTTGCTAGCAGCCTCGGTCAACCAGAAATTAATTCTCGCGTTTTTCGATTATTTACGTTTTCAATGAAATTGTATCACATCTCGTAGATCATAAATCGTAAGAAGTCAGACTGAGATATATTGTAATTTCAGTGTAGTTTCCCAAGCGATTCCCAGCATGACTTCTCGTCGGCCGGACAGCTTCGAGGGTTTGGGTTACAGGGGCAGAGAGGATCCGTCATTCAGCGGGGGCTATTCGGGCAGGTCATTCAATAATTCATCTAGC
The DNA here is from genome assembly GCF_003368295.1 of Carassius auratus. Lineage (NCBI taxonomy): Eukaryota > Metazoa > Chordata > Actinopteri > Cypriniformes > Cyprinidae > Carassius > Carassius auratus. The sequence continues at coordinate 26,995,601 of NC_039272.1, forward strand.
TCTGACCTCCAGCATTGGGTCACCACACCTCCAGATATACCTGGCAGCAGAAACCTGCATTTTGGCGATGGCACGCCCCAATTTGAGACGGCACCTGCCCCACCTGGAGCAGCAGACGAAGCCCAATCAGCGGCTCCACCGTCCGGTAACAATGAGTACAGTTTATGATCAGTATGCATGAATTGAGATGTTAATAATGAAGGGAGCATTACACGAATAACCAAAAACAGCAGTATCTCACGCCGATATTTTCTGTCACGAGCTTTATATTGGACATGACCAGCCCCTGCAGTCTTGCTTACAGTGAAGAATGGGTGTGTTGTCTCAAACTCGCTCCTTCGCCCTCCTTTCTGCTGATGAAGCTCGATAAAAAGAATCGAATAAAGGATCACCCTTGTGAATCGTTTTAATGATTCAGTTGAACTGCTTCGCAAAACGTTTGTGCATTTTGGGAGTAAAATGAGGTAGATTTATTAGAATCATAAACTATAACAGCATGTTTTTTTTTTTCCTGGAACAGCTATAGCTAAGTATAGTAAGTTTATAAATGTACTATAGTATACATTTTAGATTTTAAAGACAAGTAGCATGGCATCCAACTAATCACCAAGGCATAGACTTTATATACAGTAAAAAGTTTGGTATTTTATATTTATCATACTTGATTTTGGTATTATTGTTTAGTTTGGCACTTCACTAGAGATGGGCAGATAAAGCCTTGTGGAGCTTTTGAGTCTTTTTCCTGATTGTAACAAAAAAGATTCAAAGCTTCAACGCCTCACAGACAGGCAGTACCTTTGACATCTAGTGCTCAGCTGCAATTATAGCAGCCACTTTAAAATTATTCACACATCTTGTTGATTCATAACACAAAAACAACATTCATAGCAGCTGTGTCTTCATTCTGAGAATCATTTTCCACACATGAACGTTCCTATGAAGCAGGGAGGAAACACCAAGCTTTTTGCGTATCTTTTAGGGGTGTAACGATACGCGTATTCGTATTGAACCGTTCGGTACGAGGCTTTCGGTTCGGTACGCGGTACGCATTATGTACCGAACGGTTCGTTGGACTAATTAATTAAATTTGGAAAATAAAAAAGGTGTGTGAAATATAATGTTATGCGTTCAACAAGGTAGCCCAATAACCCAAACGACGTAACAGGCAATGCCCCTGACACCCCCGAAGAAAAAAAAACACCAACTTATATGTTTATGTTAGGCTACTCAGTCAGGCGCTCGCTCACTCAGTACGCGCTGAAGGCTCGGTACGGAGCCCCGCACGTCACCTGTAGGAGAGAAAAAACATCAATCCGTGGCGACGGTTTTGCAATCCGTCCCCTCAGTTTATAAACCGTGCTCATGAATTAATAAACTGTTCACTCGGTTTAACAAATCGTACCCAGGATTAACAAACCGTGCCCACGAATTCCCAGTCCGTGCGTTTAGATTGTGTAAACCGTACCCTCGGTTTTTGAATCCATACCCACGAATTCATAATCCGTGCGCACGCTTTCGCAATCCGTTCCCTCGGATTTGAAAACTGACACGCATTTTACACTTAACAGTGAAACATGCATCTAACTCCGGCAGGTGGGGTGAGGTGGGTGGAGCTTAGTATAATAAAATCACAAAAATAAGTCTTCATGTTAAGAAAGAATTGTACACAAGCATTTCCAAAACTGTCCAAAGGTTATTTAAAAATAAAGCAATTCACAAATTATTTTATGACAAATATTTTTACTGTCTTGTACTCATTTATTTAGCCTACAAATTAAAATTATAAAAAATAACTTTATTTTTATTTGTATCATTATTATATATTATTAAACAGGTTATGCATAAGAATCTTTTATCCAAAATAACTTACAAAAGAGGAAAAAATTACTCCAGAGTCAGTCACAATGCCAGGTTTATTGCACAATAATAATCAAGTGCTATTATAGATTATCAGCAATTGAACAAGATTTTAATGCGCATCTTTCTTATTAAATCTTTGTATTCCACCTCGTACTACACTTGATAGAGAATCACTTAAGACACTTTGCTGTAAACCTATTCCACATAATAATATTCAATAAAACTGTATGTTAACACGTAGGAGTTTGCTGCATGAATCCGTGAGTACGGTTTACAAATCCGAGGGAACGGATTGCGAAAGCGTGCGCACGGATTATGAATTCGTGGGTACGGATTCAAAAACCGAGGGTACGGTTTACAAAATCTAAGTGCACGGATTGGAAATTCGTGGGCACGGTTTGTTAATCCGTGGGCACGATTTGTTAAATCGAGTGAACAGTTTATGAATTCGTGAGTACGGTTTATAAACTGAGGGGACGGATTGCAAAACCGTCGCCACGGATTGCTTTTTTTTCTCCTACAGGTGACGTCCCGGGCTCCGTATACGGACATCACCGCAGCGAATGGTGCATTTACGTTATAGCCGCGGATATGAGACCTTACTCTGTAGTGGAAAACGCAGGTTTTAAGAACATGCTTAATGTAATTGAGCCTCATTACAATATTCCTTCACGAGCCCATTTCAGACAGACCGTAATTCCTGCTTTGTTCCAAAAAACATAAGCCCAAATAGAGAACCAATTGAGTAAAAACACACACGGATTATGAAAGAGTTATAGAGTTCCATATAAAAAGAGTTACATCTTTGTATTTGTTCATAACCACTACAACAATATTACATTTAATTTTTAAAAAAAAATTTATAAGGAGCTATTTTTGTTTTATACAGTATGCTGCTAAGAAAACACCATAGAAGATGGGTAAAGAATAGCTCCATCATTGTTCAATGTAAAAAAAACACATACTTTGTTAGTTTTAATAAATAAAACATTTTTAAAAAAATCAAGGAAATTTATCTGCCAATTTTTTCTTTTTGCTGTATCTAAAACGTACCGAACCGTACCGAACCGAACCGTGACATCAGTGTATTGAACCGAACCGAACCGTGAATTTTGTGAACCGTTACACCCCTAGTATCTTTATAAGGAATGAAGCTGCACCAAGGATTCAAATCAGTCACCTCGCTTCAGGTGTTACATCGTGACGACATATGAAGCCTCAAACATCATTGGTTACATGATCACAGAGATTTGGTACAAACCTCGACTGTCTTTCGAACCAGTCTAATTGACAGGATCCCAACACTGTGTTCACTGCTCCCTACTCCCTAAGCATGGGATAGCCATTGAAGTGGACTTGAATATAGTCCCAGCTAGGCAACTTCCAATAAGCCTTTTTCTAGGCGCTGCGTATTATCATTGCACCTGCTGCACCCATGGTACTGCAGCAAAGTTCCTTGATTATTACACAGGAATGAGAGTATAGTTCCTAGCCATGTCTACCTATTTTCTGTAGGTCTTCATACACAATGTATCTACAGAAGAGTCAGGTTTTAAATAGGAAAAAAAATATATATTGTGACATGCGTCCCGAGCGCTCGTCAGCGTCGCCCTGGCAACACACCGGAATCACCGGCACGAGCTCATCACGGGCTGAGCGGTCGCACCTGCAGCTCATCAAGCAGGGCCTACTTAGGCAGAGGAGGAAGACAGAGTGGTGAGGAATGTCTCCTAACAAAGACGCTAACCCTTACCTCCTCTTTTCCAGAGAGCAGCGTGTGACCGTCAGCCCCACCCAGGAGAGCACAGCACGGGATCCACCACTCAGGACACAGCGAGCACGAGGGACTTAAAGCGCCACGGAGAACACCGCCTTCACCCAGAGCACTTTCATTTAATAAATCCACCCTTCGGGGACTTTTCTCTTCCATCGGTTGTCGTGTAGTTCCTCACCCCGCCACACTGGTGGAGAATGCGGGCAAGAGTGTGAGCTGGACACCGACAACCGACCCCTGAGGAGACCGTTAAAGCCACCTGTTTTTTTTTTTTTTTTTGTTTTCCTTTTTTCTCTGACATTTGTATCTGCTCTGTTTTCACAGGCGGCCGCTCCTCCCCCGGCATGGAAGAACTGCTCAAACACCTCACCGAGGTGAGCATCCGCCAGCAACAAATAGTGGAGCACATGGCCTCACGTCAAGGAGACGCCGAACGTGAGCTCGCCGCCCTCCGCGCCGCCGCCCACCGCACGCCGCTGCCTGACCCCCGTGTCCAAGCCGTCCAGCTGATGCCACGAATGACGTCGCATGACGACGTGGAGATGTATCTTCGGATGTTTGAGGCCACCGCAGTCCGGGAGGCGTGGCCAGAGGACGAGTGGGCCCACCTCCTCGCACCGCTGCTGACCGGGGAAGCGCAGCGGGCGTATTTCACCATGACGGCCGAGAGAAGCCGGAACTATGGAGAGGTAAAAAAGGAGATCCTGGGCCGAGTAGGCCTTTCCCCAATCTGTGCGGCGCAGCAGTTCCATGACTGGGAATATCGAGCTCGACAGCCCGCTCGCGCCCAGGCGGCCGAACTATCCCGGTTGGCCCACCATTGGCTGTTGACCGGGGGTCCCTCCGCACACCAGGTAGCTGAGCGTGTGGTGATCGACCGACTCCTCCGCGCCCTTCCCCGCGCGTTGAGGCAGGCGGCTGGCATGAGGAACCCCACCGATCTCGACGGGCTCGTGGAGGCCATTGAGCTGGCGGAGGCCGCCCAACACCGGGAGATAGGGGAGCGAGCGCCGCCTTTTCCCCGAAGGGTGGTCCAGGAGCGACGCTCGCCGGAGGGCACCCAGCGACCCGTGAGCAGGCCTGCGGTTCCCGGCCCCCAGGACGAGCCAATGCCCACCGAGCCGCCGCGTTCCCCAGGACGGACATGGCTAGCAGGCTGTTCAGTCCACGGTCCAGCGCCGAAGGCACCACGGGCCAGGGTGCGCATCAACGGCCGGCCATTCGTCGCCGTCCTCGACTCGGGCAGCGGGGTAAGCCTGATACAACCGACTGTCCTTCCACCCCGAACAGGTTCCAGGGCCCGGCTGGCGATAACGTGCGTGCACGGGGATACCAGGCATGTGCCGGCCCGGAGAGTGACCATCACCGCGACACCTGGTTCCTGGCCCGTCGAAGTGGGAATCTTAAGGAACCTACCGGTACCCGTTCTCCTCGGCCGGGATTGGCCGGGGTTCGATCAGCTCCTCACCTCCAGCACACAGCCTGCTAGCCCGGCCGGGAACCGCCGACGCCGGGGTCCAGCAAGGCGCCCTCGACGAGGCCCCGCGCTGCTGACGTCGGACAGCCCTCGAGGAGGTGAGTCCCCCTCCCAAAACTCTAACCTGTTCTTCGATGTCTTCCAGCAGATAGCGGGAGGGGGGACGCTCGCCAAAGAGCAGCGTGGGGACGAGCGCCTCAAGAATTGCTGGTCTCAAGTGCGGGTGGCGGAAGGAGAGGATCTACAACCAGCTCCCCACCCCACACCCCACTTCATCATCCAAAACGGCCTGCTCTATTATGTCGGCCAGCGGAGGGGGGAGGAAAAGACGCTGTTGGTGGTACCGCGGAGCAAAGTGCCGGCGGTCTTGGAACTCGCCCACGCCCACCCGATGGCTGGCCACCTCGGCGCCCAAAACACTGTGCAACGGATCCGGGACCGCTTCCACTGGCCAGGACTGGAGGCGGATGTCAAGCGGTACTGCCAAGCGTGCCCGACGTGCCAACGGACCTCGCCACATACTCCTCCCCCTAGCCCGCTGATCCCGCTGCCGATCATCGAGGTGCCCTTCGAGCGCATCGGGATGGACCTGGTGGGGCCGCTGCCGAAGTCCGCCCGGGGGCATGAACACATCCTGGTTATCGTGGATTATGCCACCCGCTACCCAGAGGCCATTCCCCTCCGCAAGGCCACCGCCAAAAACATCGCCCAGGAGCTCTTCCTACTGAGTAGTCGGGTTGGCCTACCAGCGGAGATCCTGACCGACCAGGGCACCCCTTTCATGTCCCGGATCATGGCTGACCTCTGTAAACTCCTCAAAGTCCGACAGATCCGGACCAGCGTATACCACCCACAAACCGATGGGCTCGTGGAACGCTTTAACCAGACCCTGAAACAGATGCTGCGGCGTGTCGTGGCCGAGGACCGACGCGACTGGGACCAGATGATCCCGTATGTGCTGTTCGGGATCCGGGAGGTGCCCCAGGCATCCACCGGCTTCACGCCCTTCGAGCTCCTCTTCGGCCGCCAACCCCGAGGGCTCCTAGATGTCGCCCGGGAAGCCTGGGAACAACAGCCTGCGGTATGTCGGACCACCGTCGAGCACGTCAAGGCCATGAGGGAGCGGATCGACAGGGTCATGCCATTGGTCCGGGAGCATCTGACCAAGGCCCAGCAAGACCAGCAGCGCCTCTTCAATCGGGCTGCCCAACCCCGGGAGTTCCAGCCGGGAGATCACGTCATGGTACTGGTCCCCACCTCAGCCTGTAAGTTCCTGGCCCGCTGGCAGGGCCCGTACACGGTCACCGAACGGGTGGGACCCGTCACCTACAAAGTACGCCAACCTGGTCGTCGAAGGGAAGAGCAGCTCTATCATATAAACCTGTTGAAGCGCTGGGTGGGGACCGGGCCCCAGCTCTCGGCCCTCGCCGCCACCTCTCCCGTGGTTGTGGACATGGACCCCCACCTCTCCGCAGCCCAGAAGACGGAACTGCAGCACCTGGTCGGTCAGTTCTCGGATGTGTTCTCCCCTCTGCCAGGGCGGACGGCCGTCATCCAGCACGAAATCCGAACACCACCAGGAGTCATCGTCCGGCAGCGGCCCTATCGTGTCCCGGAGGCTCGGCGACACGCAATCGAGACAGAGGTACAGGAGATGTTGAAGCTAGGGGTAATTGAGCCCTCGCGGAGTCCATGGTCCAGCCCCATCGTCATGGTCCCGAAGCCCGACGGCACCCTAAGGTTCTGTAACGACTTCCGCCGCCTAAATGAGGTCTCTGAATTCGATGGCTATCCCATGCCCCGCGTCGATGAGCTCCTGGATCGACTAGGAAGGGCCCGGTTCATCTCAACTCTCGACCTCACCAAGGGGTATTGGCAAGTCCCCCTGTCTAAGGATGCCAAGCCGAAGACAGCCTTCTCGACCCCCAGTGGCCACTGGCAGTACCGGGTCCTTCCCTTCGGCCTGCACGGGGCCCCCGCCACATTCCAGAGGCTCATGGATGTCCTGCTGAGGCCCCATATGGCCTACGCCGCGGCCTACATCGACGACGTGGTCATCCATTCAGAGACCTGGGGGGAACATTTAGAGCGGCTCCGGAGGGTGCTGCTGGACCTCCGCCGGGCGGGGCTCACCGCCAACCCCCGGAAATGTCACCTGGCTCTCTCCGAAGCCAAGTACCTGGGCTTCTGCGTGGGACGTGGCCTCATCCGCCCCAGGAAAAGAAGGTGACAGCTATCCTCTCGGCACCGCGGCCCTCTACCAAGACCCAGGTACGAGCCTTTTTGGGGTTGGCAGGATACTACCGGTGTTTTATCCCTAACTTCTCCTCCTTAGCCTCTCCACTGACAGATCTGACCAGGAAGGGGCAACCGGAGAAGATAGCCTGGAGTCAAGAAGCGGAAGAGGCGTTCCAGCAAGTAAAGTCAGCCCTTACCACGGAGCCAGTCCTGCGAGCCCCCGACTTCAACTGCCCCTTCCTGGTGCAAACCGACGCCTCGGACACCGGGTTGGGAGCCGTTCTCTCCCAGGTCCAGGACGGCGAGGAACACCCGGTGATCTTTATTAGCCGGAAGCTGACCCCGACCGAACAACGGTATGCCGCCGTGGAGAAGGAAGCGCTGGCCGTCAAGTGGGCAGTCCTGGAGCTCCGCTACTACCTCCTCGGACGCCGGTTCACCCTGCTGACAGACCATGCGCCACTGCAGTGGATGGCCCGCGCAAAGGACACCAACCCCAGGGTAACCCGCTGGTTCCTTGCGCTCCAGGACTTCCACTTCACCATACAACATCGGGCGGGGACGGCCAACGCCAACGCGGATGGTCTCTCCAGGATAGGGGCAGCTTTCGCAGGTCTGTCAGGCTCCACTCCCCACCCTCCCCATATCTCCCCATTGTACCGCAGGCGCAGGTCGACGCTTAGGGGGGGGGAGTGTGACATGCGTCCCGAGCGCTCGTCAGCGTCGCCCTGGCAACACACCGGAATCACCGGCACGAGCTCATCACGGGCTGAGCGGTCGCACCTGCAGCTCATCAAGCAGGGCCTACTTAGGCAGAGGAGGAAGACAGAGTGGTGAGGAATGTCTCCTAACAAAGACGCTAACCCTTACCTCCTCTTTTCCAGAGAGCAGCGTGTGACCGTCAGCCCCACCCAGGAGAGCACAGCACGGGATCCACCACTCAGGACACAGCGAGCACGAGGGACTTAAAGCGCCACGGAGAACACCGCCTTCACCCAGAGCACTTTCATTTAATAAATCCACCCTTCGGGGACTTTTCTCTTCCATCGGTTGTCGTGTAGTTCCTCACCCCGCCACAATATATAGAAACTCTTTGGTTATTTTTGAGTGAGATGCTAATGGTCTAATCAGATTCAATGATCTATGCTAAGCTAAGCTAAGCTAAAAGTGCTACCGCCAGACCAAGATAGCGGCTGAATGGATTTGAAAATGGTAAAACTCAATGGTTTAACTATAGGGCAGTTGGAAAATGAGCCTATTTAAAAAAAAAAAGCTTAATAATAATAATTGGAATGTTCCTTTTAAGACAAGTTATTTAGAATTATTTAACCTAAATATACAAATACCATTTTTCAAGTCAACATTACAGGACAGTGAAAGGACCCTGTTGATAAAATGGTCATGAACTTTTCTGATGCAGCTGGCACTCATAAAAATTTATGTTATTTAAGTAAGTTATTTACTTGAACTGGGTGAAAGCAAATACATGATTCATCCAGTGACCTTTAAAATAAAAAAAAATTAAATGTACAGAACACCCCCCCCCCCACCACCACCACCACCACCACCACCCCAAATGATTCCTCTTGGTTATGTCTTTCAGAACAGCTGAACAGATTTGCTGGGTTTGGGATAGGACTTGCAAGGTAATGAAACCCGAGTAATTACTGCTTAAAGTACTGTTGAAAGTACAATTATATTAAGATTTGCAAAATAATGTTACTAAACTCATAATAATTTTTGCATGGTTTGAATTAGCCTCTTCACAGAAAATGTCCTGGCACATCCCTGCATTGTGTTTCGACGTCAGTGTCAGGTAGGTAGAACAACTAGTACATAAATCCTACTAGCTCTGTCTATCATAAATTTTAGATGCTTATATCATAAATACTTATGTGCTTCTGAAACATACTAATTTTTCATTCCATAGTGTTGAAAAATGATGGATAATTTAAAATGAACTGTGTGTTTCAGGTGAACTACCATGCCAGGTGTTATCACTTGTCCCCACTGACTGCCATCAGCGTTATGTACAATGTCACCAAAACTCAGGTATTACATGTCAGAAATGTTTGCTTTGCTGCTGCTCAGAAATGACATCTTTAAAAAAAAAAAACTGTTCAAATGCAAGGCCATGGGGTACCTTAAGGTTCAGTGCTAAGACCTCTACACTTGTCCATTTAAGTTTAAATGGTTAATTTAACTTGTTCCGAAGATGAACGCGTTTGAACAGTACAGAACAGGTATCTTGATAGAGCCTAATATAATTATTAAACCTCAAAAAGCTTTCATTTAATTTTATAAATGAAAACACTGTACATTTAAAATCAAAATTCAGTGCTTTTGTACATTCTACAGACTCACTGATCTACTGTTGATAAATTGACTATGATTGTGTTTAATTTGGTTTTGGGTGTTTATATATTGTAATATGTTAAATATGGTTGCAACAGCAAAATCTCTGAATGAGATGCATATTCACTCTCTTGACAGCAGGGGGTGCTTCTGGAATACCAGATACAGCATTTCCTTGGTTACCACTATAAGCAAAGCTGCGCTGCTAATATGAGATGAAAAGAAAATGCCATGTAAACTTTTCTAAAGACAGTTAGTTCCCCTAAGAAACACATTCATAATATTTGAGGATTTTTTCTTGCAATAGTTCTTGCAACATGAACAGTGAGTGATCTGCCTGCTACCCTGTTTTTCTCTGTGCATTCATTTTCAGCATCTCTGGCATGTTTTAACAGGCGTTTATTTTACAGACTTCATGTTTTCACATAAATTACATTTTGGAAAATGATTGCATTGCAACGCAGTTTGTACAACTCCAGAAGAAAAACGAGTCGCAATAAGACAAAAAACGTCCGGTTGCCAATCGTGTAAGTTCCAGTGGCAGCTCATTAAGTTCAGCCATCCTGCACACAGGTGACTGACCGCTCGCTTGCACCAACAGGAGGAGGGTCATGTTACTCTACACTGCACTCAACCTGAAGGATTCCTACACTTTCAGTCTTTAAGGAGACATGAAAAAGTGGTCTTAAATAAGTGGTCTTGAAACTTAAAATTTTCAAATCGCAGGTATACCTTGAAACCGGTAATCAGACCATGGCTATACTGAAGTGCAGAATAGACCTGTAAACACCTTCATCACATTACTGTTGTGTAGGACTTTGCCACATGTGACAAGATACACAGTAGTGCTCAAACGTTTGACGACAAATAAAAGAGCTTCAACAACCGCCGTCGTCTGTATGCACATACAAATAATTAACTGCACTTGAAGCTTTCATAAAATTAAAAATGAAACACCGAATATGTTTATATGTGGAATTCTGGATAGGACGTTGGATGGCGTCACGTGGGGGCGTAATGACGTGTACCATTTATCAAACTATGTACTATATATAACATGTAAAATGGGAACATGAAATAAATATTCTAAAAGTAACTCACGTAAACACCATAAACATAATATTGTCTTATTTAGAATAAGGTAAATAATTAGATTACTGAGGTTCATGTAAACATAATCATTGTCTTCTAGTGAACCAAGGATCTGCATTTTGTCTCACCTTGTGAGCTAAGTGTATTATCACACCCCTAGTGTCTATGAGCGTGATAAAGCTCATAATTTTCCAAGTGTATGACATCAATTCTTCAAGGTCAATCATATACTAATGAAAATTTTGAATAAGGAAAGTGATAACTTTGCCATAGTATCCTTTCAAATAGGGCTGCAACTAAAGATTATTTTGATAATGGATTAGTTGACCAATTATTTTTCAGATGAATCGGACTAAAACCACTATTTTTTTATTTTAATTTTACTGACAAAAACACAAAGTCAAAAAAAAAAAAAAAAAAAAGCCCAATGTCCTTAAAACATAAAGTGCTTAATTTATCAGACCACCAGTCATAAGACAAAACACAAATATTTGAGTAATCTGTCAAAAAAAAAAATAATATTCTAACAATGTCATTGTAACTTTTGGACAAATAACAAACTGAAACAACTAAATAGTATTTCACATAATAACAAAAATTGCCTCCTTTGCCTTTGATAACAGCTCACATGCTTGCTGACATTGTTTATGTACTTTTGACTACTTTGGTATGTGAGTAAAAAAAAAAAAGTACTTGACTTTTTTTTTTTTTTTTAAGATAACAGCAATAATTATAGCATTAAAAATAGCTTCACACTGTTACTAAAAATCATATGCATATTGGAGGTCTAACCAATACAGAAAGCTAAAAAATAATTAAGACAAATAAAATCACAGTAATGCTCTGCAGGAACATGCATCGCGTGCACTTTGATCAGTCTCCTTTTAATCCTGTTAAAGCGTCTGATGGCCTATTTTTATTCAGACAATTACACGCTGCTGTCCCTTCACTGTTCCTACTCTCATAAATTACTCGAACTACACGTTGACTTCTAAACCAAAATATACATTTTAAACAGCATATATTCCAGCACAATGAATGTTTTTGCGCTGAATACTGTCTCCCTCTCTACTGAGTTCTGTCTGTTTAACGCCAACGCTCTTTCAGTAAAGAGTTAAACTTAACGAAGACTGTCACAGTGGGCTTTTTATGCAAAAATGGAAAGGCTTGCGGGAACGTGGGACATTTACACATAAGGATATACGTTTTTTTTGCGCCGAGGATGCATACACATGTATCTGTAAAAGCGCCTGACAGGCAAGCCACAGAGCCGTGTTCAGCACTGATGAGAGGGCGGCTGAGGTGACGAAAGTGGGCGATGACATAGCACAGAGTAAAAATATAAAAAAAAAAATTTCCTTTTGTGGCCCATTGACGCATTTGTCGGACCGATATTACTGTAGGCTATTATGTGTGAGAACCTGCTAAAGCCCTGAGATGAGAGCGCACCAGACGTGGGAAGCGCATTTATATTGAAATACAATGGAAAAGTAGGGGAGAGCGGGGTCGAAAGTAACGTGGGACGAAAGGAACAAATCGATTTTCTCTGAGCCTCTTTTTGTATTTCTATTCCCAGCTATGACAGCATATTGAGCATGAAATCTTTGACAGAGCTGAGAAACATCACGTGATTTCCTCATCGTTTCCCGAAGTTAGGTCCGTAAAACTGTTTTCGAGGACAAAAAGTAAATTATTGAAGCGGTCATTTTTTCAAATTTGTAGTGTTGTTTTTCTTGTTTCATGTGTCACGGTAATGATCAACCTACAGGTTATTTAGTGCTTTAATACATCCTAAAGTTAGCACTTTCAGATTTTTTCAGGATAAAATTAAATCGAGTTTAAATTTCAGGAGTTCCTGTCGGAATGAAAGTAACAGTTGTTACTTTTGTCCCGCTACAGTGACAAAGTGTATTTTGTTCCGGTGCATGCTATACTGTGAATTTCTGTGTCTTGCATCATTTCTTACAAATTTTTATGTCATATTATACCAAAAGAATATGTCCGAGTGAGGGTCAGAAAGACAGACAGAGGTCTGGTTTTATCCAGATGTTTTTGAGAGGGTGTTTCTGGACATAGAGGAACATCTCTCTCTGGGCAGCTGCTACGTCACATTTATATTTAGGTTTTAGCCATATCTTAGCCTTTAAGCCTCCACCTATGAATTTGCAGTGTTTCCAGATTTTTCAATGCTCATTTTAAATTCATGCATAAAAACTGGATGGAAACATAAATAGGCCTACTGTTACATTATGTTTAGAGTTTTTTTTTTTTAATTATGCTAATGTAATTAAATTTTTATATTGTACATTCTGTTGAAATATATATTTTTTAAATAATACATTGAAATTGACAATACAGTTGCGATCAAAATTATTCAACCCCCTTGACTTGCAAGACAATTTGCTATGGAGGATAACATTTTATGAAATCAATTTAACAAAGGCATCAGTAAAGTATTAGAGAAAGTTTGTTAATACACTTTTGAGTGATTCTGAGAATGGAACATTGATGAATCATGATAAAATTCGAAACATTCATGTTTAAAATTATTCAACCCCCTTAGTGCAGAATCTTTTATTCTTTAAAATCACCAATAAACGCTGTCTGTAAGTGTTTAGAAGCTTCTGTCACCTCTTTACTATAGTTTTGGCCCATTCCTCGCCTGAAAAAGCTTCCAGATCACTGATAATCTTTGGTTTTCACATTTCCACTGCTTTCTTCAAATTCAACCAGATATTTGCAATGAGAATTAAGCCTGGAGACTGAACAGATCACTCAAGTACATTCTATGACTGATCCCTGAACCAAGCAGAAGTAGATTTGGATGTGTACTTTGGTATGACTGGTCTGCAGGAAAGTCCATTGATCATCAGCTTCAGTTTTTGCACCAAAGGCATCACAATTCTTGTCAAAATGGCCTGACACTTTAAAGAATCCATGATGTCCTTCATACAGTCATGATTTCCACTTCCTTCTACAGTAAAGAAACCCCATAACAGGACTGATCCACCTCCAAGGTTGAGGATGGAGATGGTGTTCTTCTGCTTATGAGCTTTGCCTTTTTTGCAGCAGACATACCGCTGATCCATGGGTCCAAAAAGTTCCAGTTTGGTCACATCACTCCATATAACATTCCTCCAGAGCTCCACAAGTCTACCCAAATGATTTTTATCAAGTTCAAGTTGTCCTTTGTTCTTCTTGATCAAGAGTGGTATTCTACAAGATGTATCAACATAAAGGCAATACTTGTCTAGTGATCATCTTACACACTGCTTTGAAATGGTTTCCCTCCTTTCATCGGGTCATCTTGCAAGTCTTTGGCTTAACATTGCAGATTTTTCTCAGTTGCTCTGATTAAACGTTTCATGATATTGTGCTTTTTCTTCCACAACCTTAAAGATTTTCTGGTAAAGCACACTTTAAGCTAAGGAATAAGGCTGAGAGCTGTGTCTCTAGGAACTTTCAATGTCTTGGAAATCTTCGTATAGCCTTAGCCTTTTTAAAGTACTATGATATTTATTCTCTTTAGATTTTGTGAGATCTCTGTTGACATTTTTGCTACTCAACTTCAACACATGCATGTGCTAACTGTATGTGTAATGGCTCTAGCTAATTCTGTTTTTAATAGAGTTTCTAAAAGCTTAATTGTGTTGTGAGACTGTTTTATTCCCCACCATGCAAATAAGTGATTTAAAAACAGCAATGTTGAAAACTATTACATTATATACAATATCACTTTTAATATGCCAGTGAACTGTTATAGATGCAATTTTTATTTTATCCTGGATCTTCAGAAAAGCTTGTATTTGTAAAGTACAACAGTCTCTGGGGGGTTGAGTAAATTTGATTGCAACTGTAAAAAAAAATACAGTCAGGTTTTGAGACATCTGATGAAACTTAAATTTAAAATGAAGATATGAAAATGTAATTTAATTTTTTTTTTTTTTGCAAAGATAAAGGACAAAATATGTTTGCAGTTACATATTCACAAGGTCACAATCAGGTATACTTAAAAATAAGAGTAACAGAAAAAAAATCTAGCTTATATTGTTGTGTTACTTTCGTCCCAACCGATGGGGTCGAAAGTAACAATGTGCATTTTATGTTCAAAGTGAAATTGTACTGAAGTCTTTCTACATTTTTACAAAATACCACCTGGTATTGATAGACCACACTTCTGAGTTACTGGCCACAGCAGAAATATATCTCTGTCTACAACATTATCTTTTAAAATTGTTTTTCTGAAAAATTCTTACTTTCGCCCCTGCTCTCCCCTACAGCAGTGGAATGAAAAATGCGTTCTGACTGAATTAACCTATTAAAAGTTACTTAGGAATTACAGATGGTAGAGTATTGAATAAAACAAAATCACATAGAAACCAAATAAAAAAATCTGACATCGAGGGAATAAAAATGTGAGCTGTTTTAGGCAGCAGTTTTACCACAAATATTGATAAGTGACTCCACAACCACCAGAAATACTTAATTGTGTCTGCTTTACAATGAAAAAAGCTCATTGCCACGGATTCCTAGACCTAATACAAACCCTATTCCAAAAAAGCTGTGACACTGTACAAATTGTGAATAAAAACAGAATGCAATGATGTGGAAGCTTCAAATTTCAGAGATGGCATATCAAATGTTTAAACTGAGAAAATGTATAATTTTAAGGGAAAAATAAATTGATTTAAAATTTCATGGCATCAACACATCTCAAAAAATTTGGGACAAGGCCATGTTTACCACTGTGTGGCACCCCCTCTTCTTCTTATAACAGTCTGCAAACAATCTGGGGACTGGGGAGAAAGTTGATCAAGATTAGGAATAGGAATGTTGTCCCATTCTTGTCTAATACAGGCTTCTAGTTGCTCTACTTGGTAGGGGATCCTTTTGCTTTAATTACTGCCTCTGTTCGGCGTGGCATGGAGGTGATCAGTTTGTTTCACTGCTGAGGTGGTATGGAAGCCCAGGTTTCTTTGACATTTACCTTCAGCTTATCTGCATTTTTTTGGTCTGGTTTCTCATTTTCCTCTTGACAATACCCCATAGAGAATCAGGTCTGGTGAGTTCACTGGCCAGTCAAGCACACCAACACCATGGTCATTTAACCAACTTTTGGTGATTTTGGCAGTGTGGGCTGATGCGAAATCCTGCTGGAAAATGAAATCACCATCTTCAAAAAGCTGGTGAGCAGAAGGAAGCATGAAGTGCTCCAAAATTTCTTGGTAAACGGGTGCAGTGATTTGGTTTTCAAAAACACAATGGACCAACACCAGCAGATGATATTGCACCCCAAATCATCACAGACTGTGGAAACACAACACTGGAATTCAAGCAACTTGGGCTATGAGCTTCTCTTTGTATTTTCACAAATAAAACACAAAACTTGCTCTCATCTGAAGAGAGGACTTTGGACCACTTGACAACAGTCCAGTTCTTACTCTCCTTAGCCCTTAGTTGTCTGTGGTTCAGGAGTGGCTTAAAAAGAGGAATACAACAACTGGAAGGAATATAACATGCTTGGATACAGCACTCTGTGAACAACCAGCTTCTTTGGCAATGAATGTTTGTGACTTACCCTCTCTGTGAAGGATGTCAATGATTGTCTTCTGGACAACTCTCAGATCAGCAGTGTTCCCCATGATTGTGTACCCTATTAACCAAACTGAGAGAAGGCTTTTGAAGGCTCAGGAAACCTTTGCAGGTGTTTTGAGTTGATTAGCTGATTGGCATGGGTTGAGATGGGTTTTAGTTAAATGGGAGCTAAAATCATCACAATTAAAAGAACCAAAGTCTTTGACTACTTCAGTCTGAGTGCATTGAATTTATTTAATACACAAGTTTCACAATTTGAGTTGAATTACTGAAATAAATTAACCTTTCCAATGACGTTCTAATTTATTTAGATGCATCTGTACATGTACTATATTTGATTTTTGTTTGTCACTTGTCCATTGAAGCATCTCCCTCTCTCTCTCTCTCTCACATACACACACACACACACACACACACACACACACACACACACACAGGGTCCAAAGGCTTTATGGAAAGGAATGGGCAGCACTTTTGTGGTACAGGGGGTCACGCTGGGAACAGAGGGCATCATTAGCGAATGCACACCTTTACCAAGGTACAAAAAATATACAATGTAAGAAATCGCTGATAAGTGTCCTTTAAAAGGCCCTCTTTGAAGATTAATATTTTGATTTACAGCCTTATAATAGGAGGAATGACCTCTATATTTAGATCTATAATTTTAATAAATGATGGCAGCATGCAGTTTGCATGATTTGAATTTATTTGTTTTTCTGCCATTACTGAAGTAAATAATGTCTGTCCAACATTTTCATGTATATTCACAGAGAGCTATCACACAAGTGGAACCCTAAACAAGTTGTGGGACACTTAGTACTCAAAGGGTAAGTTAAGACATTTGCCTAATTTAGTTAACAGTGCTTTTTTTGTAGATAAGTACAGTAAATTTACGTGCATATTTGGTTATGTTTGGAAAATGCTATAAACTGCAAGTTGTTTATCTCTTGATTCTTTTATGAGTCATAATTTTACCTTGCTCTTATATCTGGGATCTATTAAAAAAGCTTCTTACTAAGCTTAAAATACAGGTTGCTATTTATACAACAAAGTCCCATAAAGAATACGGAAAGGGAATTCCATAGGCTTGACATTTAAATGATCGATCTTCTCATCTCTTTGATGTGTTTTTTTTTCTTTTCTTTTTTTTAATCCAGTTTGACATATGTGGTTGCAATGCCGTTTTACTCAGCAAGTCTCATTGAGACTGTACAGGTAAGGCATTTTCATACACCTCTTTTTTTTGGCAATATTTTTGGCCTGTAAATTATTATTTTTTCTTAAAAATTACAGACTCTTTTCCACATTCTTGGCCTTTGTGAGAATGAGGAATAAAATTAAGTATTAAATATTAAATATTGAAATATCTGCTAGTACAACAAGATAAAATACACTTATATTCAAGATATATTCTGTGGAAGCTATATAACGTAATTTTTTTTTTTTTTTGAAGTTTTGCGTCTCAGGGTTATGTGTCTTGTTTTAAGGATGTTTAAATATTTTACTGTAAAACAAGAATTTGATTGTAAACATGATTTTTTTTAAATCAATTAATAACCATTTAAATAATACATTTTAAAAATTAGACATCAAAGATATTTTTCCAACAATGAATAAAGACTTTATGACACATATTGGAAAAAGATCTTGGTCAGGCACAATGAATAGACTCAATGCTTTAGAAAATGCAGTTTGATAAGATCTTGTGGTAAATGAGCAAATCATTTTGTAGCTTTACATTTGATGAGTACTGGAAAATCTCAGGGCTTGCATTTGCTTGCAGTTGTAAAGTCTTATAATGGCATTGACTTTGCTTTCATTTTTACTTTAGCTGTTTGGAATTTGCTGTAGGAATTGTACTATTGTGAACATTACCAACCATTTATATTAAAGTATAAGGAGAGGAGATTGTAAATTTGAAAATCAGGTTAATTTTGGTAGTTATAGTTTTGGTCTATAAAAGCTAATGTATTTTTAGTCAATGAGATCTTGTGATATATTTGTACAAGAAGAGCATGTTTATAATAGTTCAGTAAAATCAACACCATTCAAAAGTATGTAGTCAATAAGATATATATAAAAAAAAAGACTGCAGTTATTTCATAAAATAGTAAATACAGAAATGTTTTGAAATATTATTAAAACCTATAATGAAATGTATTCCTGTTATGGCAAACTGAATTATCAGAAGCCTTTATTCCCGTTTTCAATGTCATATGATCCTTGTGCTGCTTAATATTATCTTAATATTATTATTTTGCAAAAAAACAAAAAACAAATCAAGATTGTTTAATAGAGAGTTGAATTAATACAGAGAGAACAGCAGAAAAAACAGTGTTTATTTGAAATATAAATACTTTGTCACAATTTAATGCATTCTTGCTTAATATTAGTTTCTTTTAAAAATAAAAATACTACTGACCCCAAAACTTTAGAACAGAAGTGTAAATAGTTACATAATTCATATATCATATTAAATTATATACTTAAAACTGTGTTTCATTTTCTTAGATTTAACTTTAAAATATATTTTAAAAAATCTTAAATTGAATCAACAGTGGCTGTTGGTTGTCATAGCAAAAATAATAATAATAATAATAATAATAATAATTAGGTGAATACATAAATGCATTTTTAGATTAAATATATCATTTTTAGCATAAAAAAAAAATAAACATCCTGAGATAGTCAAAAAGCTGTAAAATACTGAGATTTGTTGTTGTTGTTGTTGTTCTATCGCCCAGCCCAAGTAAATTTTCTGCTTTGTCTTCATGTTCTCTCACCAGAGTGAAATAATCCGAGACAACCCCGGCATCCTGGACTGTGTGAAAGAGGGTATTGGGCGTGTAATAGGGATGGGAGTGCCTCACAGCAAGCGTCTCCTTCCCCTCTGGAACCTGGTGTTCCCCACGGTTCTCCACGGTATCCTCCACTATGTTATCAGTTCCAGCGTGCAGCGGCTGGTTCTTTACCTGCTGCGGCGTCGGAACAACGGCTCACCAAAGCACTCGTCCCCTGACTCGCAAACGGACGCGGTCCAGTCTATGCTGGATTCATACTTCCCTGAGCTCATGGCCAGCTTTGCTGCTAGCCTGTGCGCAGATGTGCTGCTGTTTCCTTTGGAAACGGTGTTGCACAGGCTGCATATCCAGGGAACACGCACTATCATCGACAACACTGACCTGGGTTTTGAAGTGTTGCCAATAAACACGCAGTATGAAGGAATGAGGGACTGTATTAATGCTATTCGGCGTGAGGAGGGCACCATGGGCTTCTACAAAGGCTTCGGGTCCATCGTGGTGCAATACTCGCTTCACGCCTCAGTTCTGCAGATCACCAAGATGATCTACTCAATGCTGCTGCGAAACACTTAAATAGAATGATTCTGAAAACATTGATTCCTTCCTTATTCATGGAAAGGTCCTTTTTTGGTTGAGTTGGACATTCCAAAAATGTGCCCTGATATGAATTGATTATTGCAGACATTTGAAGTCCTCTTTACCTCTTCCTGTGATTTGTCAGTCTACTGGTTTCATAAAGAGCACTGGTTGTCTTGTTGATTGCATGACACATTTATGCAAAATAGTCAATATGCTTTCACATTAGCACTGGATTTCAATTATTATTATGGTCACTAAATTTCATAATGTGGTGTGTAAATGTGATGTTTATTTGGCAACATTGTGCCACGTTTTTAAATAAATTGCCATTAAATTATTTTTTGCACCTTAGTGAAACCTGTGCCAGTGTTTCAAACAGTGAAAATGTTTCTATTTGTCAGGTTTAACATGATATAAGAGAAAAAAAAAAAAAAAAATTCTTTGAATTGGAAGCCATTATGTACGCAGAAATGCATGTGTATAACTAATATGGTTCCTGGGTGAGTAAATGATCAAGTTCTAATTTATTAGGCACCATGCTTAAAATAAATGTCTAAAATCTGTTTTGTGTGAACCTTGTGCTATTATGTCATGAATCTTCATAGCATGTTACTTATGTTAAAATAAAATAAAATGAAAAATAGGCTAAATATTGCAGACAAAAAAAAGGTGTGTGTGTGTGTATATATATATATATATATATATATATATATATATATATATATACACACACACACGCACGCACGCACGCACGCACACACACACATACTAATTGATAGCAAGGATGCATACATATGGTCAAAAATGTAGATAAAGTATTGTTACAATTATTTTATTTTGAACTTTCTATTTATCAAAGAAGCTTTACAAACTGCATCACCAAAAAATATTAAGCATGCAACACAACTTGTTCACACAGGAGTTCAAGTATAGGTCTCTGCAGGTAAGTAATGGGAGTTACGAGATCAAGGTGTTTTTACACCTATGTAATAGTGACGTTAGGTTTAGGGGTGGGGTTGGGTAAGGGGGGTCATTTAGATTGCATGATTCAGAAACACCCAGCAGTTTCAAAACACCCACATGGTGATAAACGCCCACTTTTGCTCTGCAGAGACCTAAGTCTCCAGGCGATCACAAAAGGTCGCATTTAATTGGAAATGTGAACGGCCATGCAAAAAAATTCGATTTTATTTTTTTTTTAAATCAGAATTGAGCACTGAGCCCTGCAGTGTGAACGTAGCCTAATTAGTCTACTTGGCCCACCATTAATTGTTCAAATAAAATAATCTGTAAAGGCGCGAATCACATTTACTTACACATATTTGAGAATCAAGATATTTCCTGATATAGCACGTTTGGAAATGATTTGAATAAAAAGGAAAAATAAACAAAAGCCTATATCAGTTACACAGTGCTATCGTGACTGCTGTGTAAGGGAAACAGGTCAATTTAGCTCAAAGGGAATCATTTAAGATTTTAAAGGGAATTTGAACAGAATCACTGTTTCACGGCTGATCACTGCGATTCAGTGAACGAGCCGTTTAACATCAAATCTGCGCTGGATACTAATATCCAAACTATAGTGAAAACACTATCAATTAGCACAGTAACAAGATCGGCAGTTTAAGACATTAACTTGTAAGCACAAAACACAACTCTTTTAAACTCTCTTTTTACTCTTTTAAACTCTTTTAAATATGAATAAGGCTTTATTAGATAAATCTAAGACATATAAACTAATCTAACACATAAACGCACGAACACACACATTCACACAAGTTGCACAAAGGTCGAAAGTTAGGGAAAGATGAGTTTAAGAGAATGGAAATAAGGAATCCCAAGTTCACAGCAATACGTTAAATTGCATAAACATGAACAACCATCAATCACGTAATTAGCGCTCGCATTGAGTTCCGCAATGAGGTTAAAATTATATTAGATACACCAGTAAAGGTCACAGTCTGGAGGTAAAGTTACTTGCATCTCCTGTGAAGAAGGAGCCGCGGTGAAAGGGCTATCCCGAGGTCGTTGATTGGCTGGAAGTTCAGTCTCTGAAGTGACGTCTTGGCAAGCCCGTGGTTGTTGGGCGTTGGCTGAAAGTGCAGAGTCGTGTGGGCTGGTTGAAGTTGAACGGACGTTACAAAACTTAACTCAGAACACGAAACTCTCAAACGGAAAAGAAAAGAAATAAAGTTTGAGAGCCTAGGTTGTGTTCCTTCTCATCGTGGCATAGTAGCAGCAGGCAGGCACGCTGGAACCGCGCTCAAAGAACAATGATGACTAACCGCATGGCTAGATGCTACAAGCTATGTTGTCTTGACCAATCAGATATTGTCTTGGCTCGGGGGTATCATAAATCATATGTTTATCTTACCAAGCATGTGGTCCGAATGTTCCTGCTCTGGCAGGGTCTAATTTTGGACATGATTCCTATAACACGATTATGATATATTTTACAAATAAATGATTGTCAGGACAATATCAAGCAAGAAAATTCGATTTTATCAATACTAGACATGACTATGTATCCTATAGTTATCAAAAGACATACACAATAAGTGATTATACATGACAGTCAAATGTGTGGGTTACACATAAATGAATATGGAGTTAAGCAATGGAATGATTCATTTATAAGTCTTTTTGAGTTCATTCTGGTCCATATATCTGTACGAAAGAAGTTTCTTTGCCATTCTCTGGCAAAGGACTTTTCTGTGAAGACAGAGGTTTAAAGCCCTTCCCCCTTAGGAATTTCAGTCTGGTTCTGCTAGGTGGGTGGGGGGGGGGGGGGTCAATGGGACTTGTGCAGTACTCTCATGGGTTTCCATGTGATGTCCAGCGTTGAATTTCAATTATGAACAACAAATTTGACAATCTCTTCTTCGAATTGAAATTGTAAATAATTGCTCTAGTGGTGTTCATGTTGAAAGCTGTTGTGTGAACAAGTTGGTTGGTCATCTTGCTTGGTTCTTGTGGCACTAGAACTGATTTATGACTTCCTGAGGAATTTGGCTCTCGTGTTTCAATGCATACAGCTTTGATAGACTCTTTAATTTGTCTGGTTCGACTCATTTCTGTTACAGCTGTGTCAAGTAACAAGCATAACCTCCCACGTACCTCCTCAAAAATCATGAGTCAATAAACCTTTCATGTCTATGTGTGCTTGAATGAGGGCGCGGGTGCAGATCCAGCTATTATAAGCATTTTTAGACTTAGGGTGTACAGTCATGGGCAAAAGTTTTGGCAGTGACGAAGGCTTTTATTGGCAAAAAAATATAATGAGTCAATATTCAGAGTGTTGACCTTTGTTCTTCACAACCTCTGAAATTCTCTGCAACTCTGAAAAGGAAAGTTAAACCACAGAATGAAATGTCAAATTAGTATGAATAAATGTCTTCTAAAAATGCAATGACAGTGCTCGGAAAAAAAAAAAGTTTCATTCATTCAATTAAAAAAATGTATGTTAATGATTTACATCTAGGCTATATTTTTTAACTTGAGACAATGAAAATTAAATAAATTGCTCTTAGGACAATTTATATTTTTTTCCATTGGTTCAAGTTAAAAAATATAGATGTGAAAATTCTCCTTCATTCATGAAAAAACAGGGTAGCAAGTATTTTGAAAATACAAACATTTCCATGAATCTGAAAATTTAGGTCAGAACAGCTTTACAAACGATTTAAATAAAAAAATGTTTTGCTCATATATTATGAATGAGTCCCAATAAAAAGAAATAAAACATAAAAATGTTAATTGATTAAAAACTTGCCATCAAAGATCAGTGATGCACGACTGTTTCGATTTCGATTAGCACAATCCATGACATAATTGTGCAATTAAAAAATATGACAAACATGTACTGACTCACCTTTCCATGTGCTTCTCCCATCAGAATTACGTTGCATATTGATTTGTGGAAATGCGCATGACCACTCAAGTCGAAAACATTCAAAATATTCATTATTTAAAGTACAGCTTACTTGAATCCATTTAGTTTACAACTTTTTGTGCTAAAACGTTGAGATTACTTGGTTAAACTTAGGAAGGCCCACAAACTTATTCAAAACAAGTTAATTTCACTTAATTTTATTAGTAAGATCATCAATGACATTTTACAGTAAAAACTGCTCATAATGCACATGCAGACATTTTTTTCAGTCATGTATTCGTCACTGACAATTTGTTTTAAAATGTGTACAAATTTGACTTCATCTCCTTCTTGTGAACCCAGACTCATGTCTCATCTCTAGATTTGTGTCAGCTTAAAAATCACTCCCTGCTCTTGACAGAAAAGCATTTGTAACTTTTATGAATTGATGTAGTGAAACTTGTGCTCTATCAATAACATCACATTTACATGCAACCAATAAATAAAACTACTACAGCACAAAATTGTTTACAAGAGGACATATTTCTTCATAGATGTGGTCACTTGATCTTGCTCTCAAAATGCAACAGATTTATGCATTTAAAATAAATAAAATGCATACCCCTGGAATCCATTATCATATAAGTCAACAAAACTCATGCACCATTAAAGGTTTTTCCACAAATTCAGCTGACTGCCTTCTCTCCAGTATGATTGCATTTGAGTCTCTTCAGACCTTACAACTGTAGGCTACATGTATTACGAGCTTCTAGAACGTTTGACCTCCTCCTAACGGAAGTCCTTTTCAAACATTGGACATAGAAATAAAAACAGTATAAATAACAAAAAATAATCAACAGTTCTTATTTAGTTGTATCAAATAAAGAACAAATTTCTCAAGCATGATACAGAGCTATAGACGACTACACAACTTATTATACAGTGGGGCTCGAAAGTTTGGGCACCCCTTGCAGAATCTGTGAAAATTTGAATAATTTTCAAAAAATAAGTTCATACTAAATGCACGTTATTTTTTATTTAGTATTGTCCTGAGTAAGATATTGTACATAAACCACAATATCTTACATGTCGGTCTCTTTTAAAGTGAGCCCCCAGCTCCGGAACCTCAATAATTTTCAACTCCTGGCTACGTCCATGGAGTTTCCCACTTATGTTGCAATTTAACACGCATTTAAAAATAGGACATGTTTTGATTTTAAGATTATTTTGTGGGACAGAAATATTGATCTTTATCAAACCTGATTTGAAACCACAACAAATACATCATAGAAATTTTGCATTGCAATATTTGTTCTTGTGGAAATTCTTAGAATTTGATCTGCGTTGCTTTCTGGATGATTCGGTCACATCTGTGGAATTCGTACGAAAAGTACGAAGAAGACCAGCGATGTGATTTGAGTCATCGTGTAAAATAAGTCGTGTAAGCATCTTATTTGAGGTAAAACTTAGTCAGTTTGGGATATAAAAAGAGGTGTCTTTTGTGATTTGAAACAATGTTTGAAGATGGACAGCAGAAAGCTTTATGGTAAGATCTATTTCCCTTGCATTAATGTAGCGAGCATGTGTTGTAATTTTTTTTCTCATCTCTTTGACATTTTTTTTTTCTTCACAGAGCTGTTGCTTGTAGTTCTCACATTACACTTCGTCATGTCAAATCCAGAGAAAGAATGTCTTCGGACTATTCAATATGATTCCCTTTACCTAATAAATCCTCTGGTGGAGGTATGCTCATTTTAATATTTCTAATGCCAAACATTTTAATGTTTAATTTTTTTTAATTCCTCTTCACTGACCTGTTTAAACCTAATGTTTTATTTTTCCCACCAGAAAATTTTATCTTGTGAAGATATAGTAAGTTATTTATCAGTTCACATTCATTTAGTTTTCCCTAAAATAATAAATAAATAAATAAAAATGGAAAGAGGGAACAGAAATTGTAATATTGCCTTTTTAACAGTTTTTAAAAGTTGTGAAGAGGACAATAAAACAATATAAATTATAGTATTGCTTATATTGCATTTACCTTTTGTTTTCCAGACACATACAAAAAAAGATGTAAGATGCATCTTTAGCTGGACTCAAAATGAAAACTGTCCGGAGTTGCAGGAAATACAAGATATGATACGAGAAAGCAGTGTAAGAACAAATTTGTCACATTACAATTACTAATATTAACATTCAGAACAAAATAATTTAATTTCTGTAATTGTCAAGAAATTACATGCATGCAATTTTCTTTTTAGAACAAATGTGCCTATATACCTCCCCTGCAAAAAACACAATGCTCTACGAAATCCTTCCTGAGATGCTGGTGTGGATTTATTTCAAAGAATTTAAGCTATTTATAAGAAAAGCCACTCAGAAATTTGTTTAAAGCTGTTACTGTAATCTAAAAAGTCTCATCTGATTGTTGGCTATGGAAAATTTATGTATTTATGGATTATTGTAAAATGTACACTGCAGGAATTTTTTATATTAAAATATTTGTTAAACAATTAAATATTTAAAATATTTTTCTTTGGGTAAATTCACTGTGTCACTTTTTATTTTTTCAGAATTTAACATTTTATATTAACAGACTGACTTTGTGTGTGTGCATTGTAATACAATTTTTTTAAAAAAATTATAATGCGTTTAAATAACATAAAAAAACGGCTCCTTTCAACAAAGAAAATGAAAAAACCTCGGTAAAGCACATATAAGCTGGTTTGTCAGCTTGTTTATGAACCTAAAACCTAAAATAGGCCTAGTATAAGTTGGTAGGAACCTAACTTGCTGTAGAGAGTTTTCACACGAACTGTGTTTAGTGTAACACTGTTTGACAACAGCGGCTAGTGATACAGGAATGTGGAGGAAACGGTATTAGACATTTATCAGGATTCTGTTTACACTCAGAAATTTAAGATTCCACGTGTGAAAATACGCAAGCAGTATGTCTGCTGGAAAGAAAGGAAGCGCGATCTTCTCTGGATTCAGGGCGCTGGGACTTTACTCGAATCATCTGGCGCACGTGCTTCGATTCCATCAGAAGCACAGAGAGTTCTATGTGATCACTGCAGTCGGACAGTGCTTCCACACCTATAATGTAAGTGCAGAATAAATGAACGGAGAAGAACTTGAGAGAACCATTTGAAAACCATGGCAACTTCCCAAAAAGTAATGTGCGGTTGAACGTCTTGAACGTACCATGTAATACACTGTTATGTAAATTTCTGTGTATATATCAAAAGTGTCATTTTTTAAAAGTACTGTGGCGGTACCATCGCACAATTGAGTGCAGTGATTAAAAGGGTAGTTCACCCAAAAATGAAAATTCTGTCATTAACTACTCAGCCTCATGTCGTTCTAAATCTGTAACTCTGTGTTCACACTGCCTCCGTGGAGAGCATCAAAAATCGCTCTGGTCTCGCTGCCAACAATGCTGTAGAAAGATTGTGGACACTCTGGTGAACATCGAATGCTTATCTTGTATTTAAAGTGGCCGCAAAGGAAACAACCTTGTTGAACTTGTGCAGACTGACCACAGGGAGGGTAACGTTATAAGTTAACCTCATTTAATATTGTTGTGGACAAATTATTAAGATCCTTTACCTTATAATGTATAAAGCACTAATACCACGCTGTAAAAATAATCTGATACAAGTAAAAGTCCTGCACTGATAATGTTACTTAAGTATAATCAGGTATAAACATTACCTAATGTAAGTATAATCAGGAAAAATGATTTAAAGGTTTCAGAGTGAACTGTGACTATTATACTATTATTTATTATATCATTATATTATAATTCATATAAAGTCAATGCACATAAGCAGCTCACCAGGAACACCAACAATCTCAGACACCATGGTCCACGCATCATTTTTAGTTATTTATGTCCCTGTACGCAAACAGGGACATAGACAGCAAGGTTGCTACCATGATTAAGTTTCAGAAACATAGCCAGAACAACAGTTAAATAGTATGTAGCAGCCCCTTTCACACTGCACGTCGGACCCGCAAGATTCCCGTAACATTGCCTGGTCGCCTTCTGTGTGAAAGCAACCACGTCCAGGAATTGATTACCGAATTGAACCTGGGTCGGGGACCTAGTAACATTGCGGTAATCGATCCGGGACGAGCGCTGTGTGAACAAAAGCCAGATCTAATTCCGTATCGAAGTGATGACGCGCGTTATCGTGCGACTCTTTTACCGGCTGTTTTGAAGGAAGATCAACATTCGCGACGAAAACACATGTGCAAACTGTAAGCAGAGATCAGTTAGTTCCTCACTTTCCACACTGACGCCGAGATCGTTTGCTTGCTTCAGTGAAAGTATAACGTGCCTAGCGTTGTCCACTCGTACATTACACGTCACGCGCTGATGTCACGTGCGTTACGGGATCTTCAAGGGTTGTGTGTGAAAGCATATGTGCACCGGGTCATCACTGGCAGTGTGAAAGTGCCAAATCTAGCGACCAGGGAACAATTACAGGAACACTTTACCCCTGTATTTGCCGGAATGGCAGTGTGAAAGGGGCTTGTGACACCAGAGCCCCTTTCACACTGCACGTCGGACCCGCAATATTTCCGGAACATTGCCGGGTCGCCTTCTGTGTGAAAGCAACCACGTCCCGGGACTGATTACCGAATTGAATCCGGGTCGGGGACCTAGTAACATTGCGGAGTTCGACCCGGTACGAGCGCTGTGTGAACAAAAGCCAGATCTAATTCCGTGTCGAAGTGATGACGCGCGTTATCGCACAACTCTTTTACGAAAACACATGTGCAAACTGTAATGAAGCAGAGATCAGTTAGTTCCTCACTTTCCGCGCTGACGCCGAGATCGTTTGCTTGCTTCAGTGAAAGTATAACGTGCCTAGCGTTGTCGACTCGTACATTACACGTCACGCGCTGATGTCACGTGTCGTTGCGGGATCTTCAAGGGTTGTGTGTGAAAGCACGCACATATACCGGGTCAACACTGGCAGTGTGAAAGTGAAAAATCTAGCGACCAGGGAACAATTGCAGGAACGCTTTACCCCTGTATTTGCCGGAATGGCAGTGTGAAAGGGGCTCAGGGGTTCAACCATAATTTAACGAAGCTACAAGAATACTTTTTGTGTGCAAAGATAACACAAAGTGAATGTGTCATGATACTCTCTCCACAGTGGCAGCACCACAGCTTAAGAGATGAGGAGGATAATTGTTGAATAAAGTAGTTTTTTTTTTTTTCATTGTACACAAAAAATATTTTTGTAGATTTGTAAAATTACTGTTGAACCCCTGATGTCACATGGACTGTTTTACTGATGTCCTTGCGACGTTTCTGGACCTTGATCGTGGTTGTATCCTTGCTGTCTATGGAGGCTCTCAGAGCTCTCATATTTTATTATATCTTAATTTATGTTTCGTAGATTAATGGAAGTCTTACAGGTCTAGTATGACATGAGGGTAAGTAATTAATGACATAATGGAGGTGTTAAAATTCTGGTTGACTGTGGGTCCTTAAGTATTAATGTCTTAACGTTTTCCTAATAAAAGACCATAAAAAGTCTTAAAATGTCTTGGATTCAGATTTGATGGGTTTAAATATTTTTGTCACAATACCGTTAAATTATCTTCAGTCTCAAGGACCTAATGACTGCTTACAATCATTGGACAGAACAAAGATTTTTTTCTTCCTTACAGACAGACAAAATTGCATTAATGTTAGCAGAATACAGGTCGATCTCCCCTTTGTAAATAATTATGTAAGTCAAGCTTCAGCTAGCTGTAGACTTTTAATAAGACTTCTAGATAGTTTAAAATGTTTTAGTTTTTTACTGGTTAGACTTGAGTGTTTAAAAAAAGTGTGTTTAAAATTTTATTAAAATAGAAGATATTTATTTTAAATTGTAATTCATAATTCTTTGAGTGAAGTATAAAATGAACCCATCTTTTTTCTGGCAGGTAAAGAAACTTGGAATCGTTGCAGTCAGTAAGTAGGATTGCATGCATTTATGTTATACAGTGCACTTTTCACAAATCCACAAATTATAGTTTCCTTATGCATTTGATTAAAACAGTTGTAATTACCACTCGTACAGGTAATGCCCTCCCAGAAGACATTTCATCCATGGCTGCAGATCGTATGCTTGTCTATGCTGCATATGGAAAACTTATCTCTGCTTTTGCAAAAAACAAAGAGGTAAAGTGTCCACAGTTAGAGATGTACTGTATTTTTAAAGATGCAAAACACTAAAGAGACTTAAATGAAATAAGAATTAGTTCAGTGTAATACTACATGTTTTTGTCTCTTTCGTCCAGGTTGTTCACACATACACAGGCCATCAAGCTGATGTGCACTTACTGTTGCCTTTCGGAGATCATCTGATTTCTGTTGACAAGGACAATGTTGTCATTATTTGGGATGTGGAGTCTGAGGGTTGGTTTTTATTGTTTTTGCTAGATTTACATTTATTTCTTGCAAAAGAATCAAGGATATCTTCACAATGTATGTAATATGTTCTGTCAATCTCACTGCAGACACATACCTGCAGATTTCATATGACAAAACATCATTTGAAGTCTCTGCTCTGATGCATCCGAGCACCTACCTGAACAAAATCCTGTTTGGAAGCAGTCAAGGGAGTCTTCAGTTATGGAACATCAAATCAAAGTATGCACTTGTAATGGATTCTGATTATACTGCAGCTTCCATAACATTTAAAGTTTATGTATATACAGTTAAATCAAGGAATAATGGGATGAAGATCTGAGGGTGTATTCTCACCAAAACATGCCATCCAACTTACATTCCAAACATTTTTTTACTCAAAAATTCCCATTTTTGTCCACTTTCAAGTTTTTAATTTTAAAAACTTTTTAGCCAGATTTCACTACTGTGGTGTTGCTCAACCTTACCATATAGTAAGTACATGTAGTTAATTAGCACTACTCAGTACTTCAATGTACAATAACACTGTAACAAAGACACCTTAAAATAAAGTGTAACCAAATAAATATTACTATCTATATTTTTAAAAAGTGTGTTTAAAATTTTATTAAAATAGTAAATATTTATTTTAATGTTGTACTGTCTTTATGTAAATACATTTAAATGTAAGTTTGACGTATTTAGCTCTATTGGTTTAAATGGGTCTATGATGTTCTTTAGCTTACGATGCTTTTGGGGAATGCAGCACTGGACATTTCTTGATAGACATTTTTTGAGAATTAACCTTTATGTTAATTATGCAGTAATGTAGTACAGTAAATGTTATTTGATAATCAATTATTGAAACCAAATTCTGCTTTTCTTACCCCAGCAAACTCCTGTTTACATTTCCTGGATGGGCATCTGGTGTTTCTGTTCTTCAACAGGTTGGTTTTATTTCTTTCTTTATTCTTCTTTATATTAAAAAAAATAAATAATATTTAACATATTCATAATTGTCATGTTCAAAGAGTAATAACAGATATTCAGCAAATGAAACCTCTTGAGTATTAAAAAATTTGCACAGAACTATCAAAGATGCTAAAATTCTCTCCATGTTGCATCCCATTAACACGTATGTCCTAATCTGTTTTCCACCATTGCTTCTGAAAACATTAAAGATGCCATAGAATACAAAAATCACTTTTATAAGGTGTTTGAACATTTGTGTGGCCAAAGTGTGTGAAAACAACCTATCATTTTATCTATAAAGGTAAAAATACACCCATCATTGTTTTATAATCCCAATAAATCATAAACCGTTTCCCCACACTAGCAGTTCCAGATTTCACACTGCTATGACGTCATACTCAGGGACAGTCCCTCCTATTAGTGACACTCTCTGCCTTATTACCATATACACAGTGCTGAGTGAGAAACAGCGGCCCGCCATTACTGTTTTCTTGCTGTAGCTGCTGGAGACACAAAGACAGTGCCAAAGAGCCATTAAAAGTGTTGTGTGTTGGGATGAACCAATAAACAAAGGAGTCTCCATAGGTCGCTGAGAACACGGGGGTTAAATTTCATTTTCGAAGGAAATGTCACAGGAAATAAAATAAAAAAATGGAAAAGTGCTATACGTTTTTGTTAACATTTTACGCCGGACTGCCTCACAAACAAGTGTCAGTTCAGCACTGGAGTTGTGCAAAGATTGATCCTTCTTTCAGAATCAATACCAACACTTCGTGGTCAAACGTACAGACTCCAGACAAAGTAAACATCAAAATCATATTTTGTTTTCCAAAAGAGCTTGTTGGTTCTCTGTAAGGCTAATATTGCTAGAGCTACCATTGCCTGTTTTCACTAATGCTGCCTTCACATGCTACCACAATGATCGCAAATAGGAATGTGATCAATAAAAATTGCATTTGGAAGCAATGTGAAGTCACTAACAAAGTCACCACCAGTTAAACCATAAAATATAAATATAAATATTGGGAAGTTGAGGCCTAGTGGTTAGAGAGTTTGGCTCCTAACACTAGGGTTGTGGGTTCGAATCTCGGCCCGGCAATAACACGACTGAGGTGTCCTTGAGCAAGGCACTGAACCCCCAACTGCTCCCTGGGCGCCGCAGCATAAATGGCTGCCCACTGCTTCAGGTGTGTGTTCACAGTTGTGTATTCACTGCTGTGTGTGTGCACTTTGGATGGGTTAAATGCAGAGCATGAATTCTGAGTATGGGTCCCCATACTTGGCTGCCTGAATGTCACGTAATTTTTTTAAATATTGTATCAATACATTCTATAGCACCTTTAAGACTAAACCAACTAGTCAGTGGATAACCCATAAACCATCACTACTTTAATAGATCATTGGTAACTAATGTGCAATGTGTTCTGTCAAAACTATTCTCTTTAGACTCCAGCTGTAGATGTTGTGGGTGTGGGTTTAGCATCTGGGCAGATCATCATTCATAATATCAGATTTGATGAAACGCTGATGAAGTTCCAACAGGACTGGGGTCCGGTCACGGCTTTATCCTTCAGGACAGGTAATGTTGTTACTCAGGATTCACAAAGTGTGTTATATATTTTTTCGCCCATTTTATTGAACTTACTTTGTCCTTGTCCTTGGACAGACGGACATCCAATAATGGCATCTGGCAGTCCTATCGGACACATAGGATTGTGGGATTTAGAGGAGAAGAAACTAGTCAGTCAGATGCGGGATGCTCATACAACAGCCATCGCTGGCCTCACATTTCTTCAAAACGAACCCCTCCTGATCACTAATGGAGCAGACAATGCCATACGGGTTTGTATTGTTTGCTGAGACTTGTATTTCAAGATGTGAATAATCAGATGTATTTAGGGTTGGGTGATATGGCTACAAAATATTTTTTCCATATCATAAGAGAATGATATTTATCACAATATTTATTTATAATTAAGGGGGTAGGAAATGCTTTCCACATGTTTGTTACAGTCTGTAAATGAATGGAAACTTGAAAAAAAGTAGTTTCTTCACAATTAATCTTCACACAGTAAGATGCGTTTTTTTAGGAACCCATGAAATCTATTTTATTTTCTGGAGTTTTATAATTCAGTACACATTTATCATACAAAAATCATGTCTAATAAAATGAATTTACTTTAGGAATTTAATCAGTCTTTTCAAATGAAAAAAAAAAAAAGTTAATTTGCAGCAAAATTATTTTATATTCACTTTTATTTTTTGCCAAATGTGATGCTGTACAAAATAACTGTATAAATAAATGACAAAAACAATTTTGTTGTAAGATATCCTTGAAATTATTATTGCTTTAAGAATAACATTTTATTATACAATAATTATTTTGTCATATTTTCTTCAAGTTAAACTGAACATTTAGTTTGAAGAATTGTCAGAGACATGCAGATATTTTAGTGCCATCCATTAACTGACTGTTAATTTATTTCTGCTGTGTGATAGGCTGTTAGATGAATCTTTACAGAGTAAAGGTATCCAGTGCTTCTCATCGTCTACATAAATTTTATCGTAATCTTGATATGATACCACTTGTCTCCCAGCCCTAAATTGAATTCCAATGTGTATTATTGCAGTAAACAATGGCTTGTGTGATTTAGGTGTGGATTTTTGATGTAGCCGGAGGGGATGGACGTCTGCTAAGACAGCGAACTGGTCACAGCGCCCCACCAACAAAAATTAAGCACAATGACCAGAGCGGCTTATACATTCTTAGTGCAGGTACTTTCATATAAAGCAATTTTGAAGACTGGAGACAAGGGAAATCTTTGTATATAAATATATTCAAGCATAATTAATATCTTAATATTTCTTGTAATAGGTCAAGATGGTACTTTGCAGTCATTTTCAACTGTTCATGAAAGATTCAACAAGAGTTTGGGCCACGGTAATGACTATAATTACTCAACATGTTCTTGTTTGTGCATGTAAAGCTAATGTGTGTAATGCTTGTTATCAGCCATTGTTTGATGATTGTTTTAAAAATAATATTTTTTTTTTTTTTTTTTACATTGTCTGAAATAGATTTTAACCCTGTAATACCTTTATATATGATGTAATGGTCAGAATTTGGTCAGATTTATTTTATTTTCCCTAAATCAGCATATGTGTCCCTCTCGAGTTGTCTCAAGACACTGCAGTGCTACCACTATGGGGACCTTCCTTTCTGACCTTTCCTGAAGTCTTATTGGCTCACGCCAGTCTAGTTGACTGGCCAATTGATGCGCAGCATGCATCGTATGACAGTATAAAAGCCGATACTCTAAATCTAAATCACGATTTTAGCGTGCGCTAAATCTATTTTCTGCGTCCCTGACCTCCCGTAGTATGCTATCCGATCCAATCAGAATGCATTGCGCCTAACGCTAGAACAGAACAGACTGGTCATATGCCTAACTGCAGGTTCACACACTGTCTGTGATGCGCCTTTTTTCCGAGCCCATGTTAACTGATCAGAGCGTTCACACTGCACGCGGTAAAAGGCTAGAAATAAAAACGTGTTATTATAACTAATAATTAATATCTAACACATGAGCATAGAGAGAGTTGTGAGCGCACAGGACACGGTTTAATGAGAGGAGACATGTTTTAAGTGTGCACACTCTCCGCGCAGAGCAGCATGTATCTGAGCAAGTACATCTGGTTTTTTGACACTGCAAAGGAAATCTGCGTGCGAACTGAGAGATCCGCGCTCGTGCATTATTTTAATGGCCTTTCGCTTTATATTTATGCACTCTCGCTGCTGACTGTATACACACTGCAAACACCTGAGGCACCGCTACAATTAATAAGCTCTATGAACAATGCATGGCAAAAAAGAAAAGTCCATGGACACTGGATTTTTTTTTGTTGTTGCCGTAAGTGTATACATTTTGTTACATCTTTACTATAGTGATAATTTTGACTTCTGTCTGTTCTAGAGACGTTACAATTTTTTGATAAAGCTCTAATTGTTTTTTTTTTTTGGAAATATGTTTCAAATTAATCCTTATGACTGTAAAAGCATATCGGTGTGTCACAATCACAAAATTGATCAAAGAAATCACGATAGTTTTTTTTTTTTTTTCATATCGCACAGCCCTAGTTCATTCAATAAATACAGTTAACAATCTAGCTCTTGAGTACTTCGTTATTAACCCAACAATAGTGGGGTCAGTTAATTTTTTTGAATTTTTTTGTGGGCCGCGCAAACATACAGTATGTGTGTGGTTGCGTGGGCCACGAGCTGAAAAAGGTTGGGAATCACTGATATAGAGCATATATAACCAGCAATGAAATGTAAGTCAGGTCTGCTCCATGGACAGTGCAATTATTAAAGAATACAACACAGATGAAAATATACATAAATATAGCTATGTAAGAATGAAATATAAGTAAACAATACAAACATAAGAATAAAATATACAAAATATGTATACTGTAGAATTAAATATAGAATAGAGAATAATGTGCATGAAAGTACACTTTAGTCTTAAATATTATGATACACAGGAATGTATAAGAGTCAAATGTGCAAACAGGTTGACACTGTCAGTATGTCAATGTGAGGTAGAAAATGATGAATATATTACTGATAAAGTGAATATGAAGTGGAGATATGTTGATGTTAAGAGGCTGGTTTTGAGTTTAGGCTGCAGAAGCTCTTACCAGATGGCAGCAAAGTGAAAAGATGGTTACTGGGGTGTATGGAGTCCTTGATGATTTTAACAGCTCTGCTTTTGCAGCATTTATAAAGTAATTATTTTGATGAAGATATCTTTCAATAAGTCAACCTGTCTATTAGCCTACAGACACCGCAACCTGATTATATTATTTTCAAATTGATTTTTAAATTATAATTTAAAAATTATTGTCCCTTAATCAGTAGGGTACTCTTGAAATAAAGTTGCAGTGGTTGGGGCAGATTTTAATGATCAGTTCTACTTAAAAACTTGCAATCTAATCTTGATAACTTAGTTAGCGACGTACGAAAAGTGGGCCCCAGGTTTCCATCACTCAATCTCCCCAGTCAATTATTTGCTAAAGTATATAAAGGTAATTAAGCCCTCAAACTCACGACATCGGTTGGTCATGGAGAGTATCTTAATATACTTCACTTTTAATTATAAGCCTTTTCACATTATGGATATTAATGTCATTTAGTTTTGCTTTGTGTAATGTTTGCTTTGTGTAAGGCTTCAGTGGTTATTTTTACCAACAGGTACCCTCAACAAAACAAGAGCTAAAAAGAAAGGTGTGACACATGACACTGCAAGACTTCCAGCCATCACAACTTTTGCCTCAGGTGTGATTATCGTTTTGTTTTTTTGTGATTATTATTGTTTGTCATCATTAACTTACTAAACTTTTGTTCAAGTTTGTAACCCAAAATAAGATACTTAAGAATATTCTTTCATCAGTTTTGTCCATACATTGAAAGTCCATGCAAGCAAAATGTTTAATCTTCAAAAAGCACCTAAAGACGTTATAAAAATAATCCATATGATTTAAGCAATTTAATCTAAGTTTCAGTATATTTGATGGTTTTAAATTTGGCCTTTCACACTGATCAACCCACATAGAAAGACCACATCAAATATGACAAACGGAAGTGCAGTCGTGTGTGTGGGCATGATGCACAAGAACAATTGTCATTGGTCCAAAGTATGCACAGTTAGGTTTTTTAATATAACATATTGAAAAATGTTATATTAAAAAGCATTTTTTTTTTTTAAAAAATCTGGATTTGTGTTCCAAAAATGAACAAAAGTATTGTGTTTGGAATGACATGAGGGTGAGAATTAAATGTACTTTTATGTATTATCCCTTTATCTTTTAAGCTCTGTGCTTGCTGACCTCTTGATTCTAGCGAAACAAGTGTTAGAATGACCTTATAAATTAAAATACTGAAAGCCAATGTTGTGTTTATGCTGTTGTTTTGTATAGAAACTGCTCGTCAGAGTGACTGGGATGGCATTATTGCATGTCACCGTGGTTTCCTTGTGACTACGACATGGAACTACCAGAAAGGTTCGATTGGTGCCCACAAGCTGGAACCTGAACGCTTCAACAAGAACCGTAGCCTCAATGTCCATGCAACTGTAAGTCTGTAGATAATATGTGTGTTCACCTGACCATTCAGTCTTATAACAGATGATTTAAAATCCAGTTTGGTCATATGTTGTACAGGCTGTTGATGTCACATCCTGTGGGAACTTTGCAGTGATTGCCCTGTCTTCAGGACACATTGATGTGTACAACATGCAGTCTGGTTTTCATCGAGGGCATTATGGAAAGGACAAGGGTAGGTTAACTTACTGAACATCAGGGGTGAAATACATGCGATTTTAAGTCTAGATTCAGTGGCATTTTTTGTGTGTGTGCAGCACATGCAGGGCCTGTTCGTGGGGTCTCTGTGGATGCTCTCAACCAGTTGACAGTAAGTGTGGGAGCAGATCGCCTTCTGAAAATCTGGAGATTCAAATCCAAAGAGCTGTTGCACACACACAGCCTGCCAGCTTCCCCAGCATCAACTCTGCTTCACAGGGACAGGTATTGGAGACATGAATGAATTTTTCCCACATTTTCATTTTAAATGCATTGTGAATTAGTGACCAAAAGTGGATTTTCAGTTTCATCTGAAGCTGGTTTGGAGGCATGTTACATATTGCATTATATGGTTTTTGGCTAAATGAAAACTTAGATTTAGTTTTTGTAAAAAAAAAAATTAATACATTTGCATGACTGTAAGCTTTAAAAATGGTTTCCCACGGCATGTTATATTAACGGTTGAGGTGTGAAACTGCAAGTTGCTTAGGGAAGATATTGTTTATGCGATTTGGGCTTTGGCTTCGCTCTTCAGCATAAATTGATATGTTGATTTGAGGCATATCATTGTATTCGTTCTTACCAACAAAAACTTGTCAATTCTTGTAAGCTTCTTGCTGAATGTTTTTTTTTTTTTCTGTAGTGCAGTTTAAAAGGTTTTAGTCAATTGTTTGTTAGTAAATGTCTGTGTATTTTTCTTTTTTAACATTCAGTTAATGACAAAACATGCAATGCTTGTTTTCAGCTAGATTTGTATTGAATTTTTGTTAATTTTATTTAGATTTTTAACCAATTTGGCTACAATTGGCGTATGAGAAGGGAAATAATTTTCCAGACAGTGTTTGAATGATGTCGATTTATGCTTGGTCTTTCCAAACAGCGGGATGCTCGCCATCGCTCTGGATGATTTTTCCGTTCAAATTCTGGACATGGAGACCAGGAGAGCTGTCCGCAGATTCACTGGACATCGTGGGCAGATCAATGACATGGTGAGTTTAAGGGACAAAGTTTACCTTTTCCATTTTAAATTCATGCAACTTTAAGATTAAGTTGAGAAATCCCATGAATTATCATGAACTCGTATTGTATCGAAGGAATACTTTGACCTAAAATTGTTCTTATAATCACTCATCCAAACACAAAACACAAATCATGTTCATTCAAATTTTCATGCTCATGGAATTTTTATGGAATGAGCAATACTACACAATGCTTGACATGTCCTGGTTACCACTGTGTTTTATAATTTGGACAAAATATATTTTTTCGGATTATGTTCCATGTAAGAAAGTAAGTCAAATGTTTTTTGCATGAGGAAATTAAGTATAAGTAATGTATAATGAGTTTTTATGAAATGTGCCTTATGATTTTTGTCCAGACATTTAGTCCAGATGGACGTTGGCTGATTACAGCGTCTATGGACTGCGCCATCAGAACATGGGATCTTCCATCTGGCAGGTATAAAGATTAGAACATAAACCAAGGCAGTTCAACTGGGATGTCACAATTGGGTCTTTCAATTAATGAAGGAAGTGACTTTGCTGTCTGATGAATTCTGTATTCTATTTAATATTAATATTTGCTAAGGAAAAACACCCAAAGTGAAGAAAGTTCAAAGACATTAGTAAGGATGGTAGTCTAAGTAGGATCTTTATGATATATTATGATATTTTAAAATAATTTAAACTTGATAATAAATCAAATCTGTAAAAAATAAATCTTTCCCTTCTTAAGAATTTAACTAAATATTGCTTCAAAACATAAATATTTAGCAATAGAGTAAAATAAAAACACATTTTAAGCAATATTAAAGTTAGTTCAACCAAAACTGAAAATTCTGTCATTAGTTAATCAACCTCATGTCATTCTAAATCTGTAAGACCTTCGTTTATCTTCAAAATCCGAGGGCTATCATCAGATCCTCGATAGACTGCAAGGTTACTACTTTTTTTTTCAAGATTCAGGTTTCAAGATTTTTATTAGTCACATACAAACTTATATATAGCATATATAACCAGCAGTGAAATGTGAGTCGGGTCCACTCCATGGACAGTGCAATTATTAAAGAAAACAACACAGATGAAAATATACATAAATATAGCTATGTAAGAATGAAATAAAAGTAACCAATAAAAATATAAGAATAAAATATAAAAAAGATGTATATTGTAGAATTAAGTATAGAACGCAAAATAATGTGCATGAAAGTAAACTAGTCTTAAATATTAAGATATACAGGGATGTACAATGTGCATATGTGCATTATACTGTAGTCTTAAATATTACGATACACAAGAATGTACAAGAAGCAAACGTGCAAACAGGGTGACTATGTGAGTTAGTGAATGATGAAGATCTTACTGATAAAGTGTACATTAAGTGGAGGCATGAGGATGTTAAGAGGCTGGTTTTGAGTTTAGGAGCCTGATGACCTGGGTGAAGAAACTCCTCCTGAGTCTCTCAGTTTTTGCCATCAGGCTAAGGAAGCGCTTACCAGATGGCAGCAAAGTGAAAAGATGGTTACTGGGGTGGGTGGAGTCTTTGATTTTAGCAGCTCTGCTTCTGCAGCATTTGAGATAGATGTCCTGCAGAGAGGGGAGAGCAGACCCTGAAATGCGCTCACCTAAGCGCACAACTCTCTGCAGGGCTTTGCAGTCTTGACTGGAGCTGTTTCCATTCCACACTGAAATACTACTGCGATCAAGGTCCAGAAATGTAGCAAGAACATCAGAATAGTCCATGTAACATCAGTGGTTCAGCTGTATTTTAACGATGTCCTTGCTACATTTCTGGACCTTGATCTTGGTAGAACCCTTGCTGTCTATGGGAGGGTCAGAGAGCTCTCAGATTTAATCAAAAATGTCTTAATTTGTTTTTGAAGATGAACAAAGGTCTTACGGGATGGGAACGACATGAGGTTGGGTAATTAATGACAGTTTTTATTTTTGGGTGAAATATCCCTTCAAGCGATAATAAATATTGTATACAGTATCTGTTTTTTTAGCATTTGAAACATGCTGTGCAAATTGTAATGTAAATTTGTGCTGGATGAGAGAGGTACATGAGCCTATGTTAATTTGTATAGTGCATTTAATACACGCCAGTTGTTTCAGTTTCACTTTGAATAAAAAAAATAATAATTTAGTCTGTTATTTACAATGAGCACCACTATAATTTAATCTTGTTTTATACCTTTTCGGTTCTATTCCGGTTCTCTGAATATCATAAAATTTAAAGGATTTGATGAGGTGAGTGAGTCGAGCTAAAATATGCATTTGGAGTATTTATATTAGTAAATGTTTTATTTAGTTTAAATGTCATTGTTTATTATCTTCAATTGAATGCTTCTAAATATTTTTACAATGAGGTGTTTAGCTGTTGTTGTTTTTTCTTCTTCTTTTTTTTTTTTTTTGGACACTATGGCCCTGAAAGAATGAAGTAACTCTAGAACCCAGGCAAAAAATTAAATTAAAAGTAAATTTAATTATTTTCGTTAGTGTCCTGTAACAGTTCTACTGTAGTTCTACTGTAACCCACAAAAGTAGCCTTTTGAAGGAGGGAAAGACCAGACCAGTGACACCTTCCTTTATGTAATTTACTGGTTAGATATTTGTGATGACCTTTTCTGTTTACTCGGTCACAGATTGTTTCAAAGTAACCAGTAAAACCTAATTAAGTGATAACTATTATCTTTCAAAGATGTGGCCGTAATGACATTTAGTACATTGGATATGTACATATATATAATTTTCTTCTTTATTGAACGGGGATTCCTCTAGCAGATGAAGTCCCCTCTGGCCCTATTAAGTGATTGAATGATTTCCATTCACACTGTCATACCTTTCCACATTTTCTTGCTGTCTTTCATAGTTTGGTCGACTGTTTCCTGGTAGACGCAGCAGCCGTCAGTCTCAGTATGTCCCCTACCGGGAACTTCCTTGCCTCGTCACACGTTGATGGCCTAGGTATTTATTTGTGGTAAGAGATTGCCTTGCAGATACTGTCTCTGTGAACTCTTGTTTTTACTTTTCAGTTATTTTCCACACACTTGAGATGAAGATTAGAACAGTACAATTTTGGAAAGCCATTAGCACAATTGTCTTGCTCATAATTGTGGGTTGAGTTCTTGAGGTTGCAACTTTTAATCTGCTGATGAATGTATGAATGGCTTATTTTATTTACTCATGCTAGTGTTTTTTCCAAACCATGATTTTTTTTCCCATGCAAAGAAAAAAAGAGATGTTTTGAGATGTTCCGTCTGCTCTTTTTCATGCAGTGACCAAGTTATGAAAATATGGAAAATATGAAAATGAAAACAAAGGGCTATCTGTGAACTGTGAATTTATGTGTGTAGATCAAATTGAAGTGCAGACTTGAAGCTTTAATTCAAGGGGTTGAACAAAAATATAAAATGCTTAGGAATTACCATTTTTATACAAGGTCAAGGTAGCATTTATTGTCTCTGTTAGGAGAAATTTGTTTTAGATTAGGGAAACTGCTGCCACATCAAGACATAACAACATACAACATATAAAATGAAAGAGTAAAATACATTTAAATTCCAAAAACCTACATCATAAAAACAGTACATATATCATATATCAATACACAACACAGTCCTCAATTCCTGCCTCTTGTACCCTCTATTACCATTATTTATCTTTATCTTCCTGCATTTGCGCATTAATAAATTTAATAGACAATGGTAAAAATGAATATGTATATCGGTTATACTTGCATAATGTAATGTAACCCTGTATCTCCGTCCAGAATTCATCAGTTTGTCCTCTGTGGACATCCAGACCTTTTTTATGTTGCTGAGCTCACAAGTGCATTTCTTTTCTCAGAATGTAGCAGACTATTTTGGCCACTCTTCCTGCTATCTATCTGATGATTTTGTTTTGTTTTTGAAGCCTAACAATTGTCTGTTTCACCTGAAGAGCTCTTGTGACTGCGGATTCAGCTTCCAAATACAAAAGGCACAGTCAACTCCAGAACTTTCACTTGCTTAATTGATGTAGAAATAATGAAGGAATAGCCCACATCTGTCCATGAAACAGCTTTTAAGTCAGTTGTCCAATTACTCATGGTCCCTTGAAAAAGGGGGGAGGTACATATTAAAGAGCTGTATTGCCTTAACCTTTCCTCTAACTTCGATGAGAATACCCTCAATTTAAGCTCTAAAGTGTGCACTTTAAGTCCATTTATTATATAGCTGTAACTTGAATATGTTTTGGTCAGCAGCTAAAATAATAAAAATTGTGC
This sequence comes from Carassius auratus, assembly GCF_003368295.1. NCBI lineage: Eukaryota > Metazoa > Chordata > Actinopteri > Cypriniformes > Cyprinidae > Carassius > Carassius auratus. Next base: position 27,038,258 of record NC_039272.1, read on the forward strand.
CTTTGTCCAAATATATATGGACCTAACTGTCTAACCCTACATAAAGCCTACTGTATCATATTTGATGAAGAAATTTCTAAAGCCTCTATATTATCAATGATTTAGCTTTGCAAAACAAAAACAAACAAAAACTGTTGTACACCGTGTACTACATGCTTTCTGTTGTCTGATGGTTACGTTTAATTCTAAAAATGTCCCCTTTGGATCGTGGTAGTCTTTTTGTTATGATATAATTATTGATTTTTATGAAGAAAAATTTTTTTTATTGTTGGTTATATGTCAAGATGAACACTTGAGCACTGATTTTTCTGAAAAGATATGTGTGGATAATCATGCTGTCGTTTTGGATATTTTCTAGGTCCAATAACACACTGTGCAGTATGGTGTCATTGCGCCCTCTTCCTGCAGACTATGAGCCGACTGTGGTCATGCTGCCAGGCACCTGCCCAAGCAAAGGTGTGACCACATTATCATATTGATAATAATTAGAAAATAATTTCACTCGAGACTAAGTCCCGTTGATTGTGTGCTTGTGAACAGATACAGAAGAGGAGGAAGTTTTAGATGCTGACAGCTCTGAGATGCTTGAGTACATTTCACCAGCGCAGCTGGATGAACATCTGGTCACACTCTCTCTGCTTCCTGACTCACGCTGGAAGAACCTGCTGCATCTGGACATCATCAAAGTATGTGCATGTAAAACTTAAAAAGCAGTCTTTGCTTAACTGTGATGTATTTGAAAGGACATTACAAACCCTGTGAAAAATCTTCACCTACAGAAAAAGAATAAACCCAAAGAGCCCCCGAAATTGCCAAAAGCTGCACCCTTCTTCATTCCCACCATTCCAGGGCTGGTGCCCCAGTTTGCTCTACCCACCACACCCTCAGAGGACCAGGTAAACTACCTTCGATAGTGACCCTGCTGAGTATTTTTTGTTGGGAATTTATTATTGTATGTATAAAATGAATATATTAAATTAAGTATATTTGTTATTAAGTTTGCCTAAAATATTGACTGGAAAATATGAAAATATTCAGTGGTATATTGATAAATAATATTTTTTACATAACCCACCATTAAAAAAATAAATAATAATAAATATATTCATTGAGAACTAATTAATTTAATGAAAATACTTTGTCATTGTTACAAAAATGTTTATATTCACAACAAATGCTCAGTATTCACAATAATAAGAAATGTTTCTTGAGCCCCAAATCAGTGTATTAGAATGATTTGAGGGATTGTGGAACACTAAATACTGCTGAAATTTCAACTAAGCCATCACAGATATAAATTACATTTAAAAATATATCAAAATAGACAATTTATTTTAAATGGTTAATATTTTGCTGTTTTTACATGTTATTGTACATATGTAAAATGTGTTTCTATTGTTTGTGTATATGTGTGTATATATATATATATATATTTTAAATTAGCCTCTTTTTTTTTTTTTTTTTTTTTTTTTTTTTAGTCTAAAGTTGTCAACTTGGGAGTGTTGGCACAGAAGTCTACCTTCTACCTTCAGCTTGAAAACGCTTTAGACAACAACTCATGTAAGCCCTTTATACTTGATGCTGTACTGTTGAGTTTGCAATAGCTGTGATGTGAATGATCACTGTGTTAATCATCATTACAGATGAGGAGCCAGTGAAGCTGTTGAGAGAGTTGGGCCCTTCTGCCATTGAAACAGAACTTCGGGCCCTGTCACCAGATATGGGCGGAGAGGTCCGAGTTATGCAGAGCTTCCTCAAGATGATCAGCTGCATTCTTCAGTCCAAAAGAGATTTCGACCTGGCTCAAGCCTACCTAGCATTGTTCCTTAAGGTAAGAAATGGTAATATTTAATTACATTTCCATGCAATTGCAATTACCATTTTTATATCATCTTTACACAATAGATTTGACTTAGTTCCATTATAAAACCTTTTTTCTGAGGTTCTTGTTTGACAAAACCTTTGATTGCTTGGTTTCTGTTTCTTTCTAATCATGCTGGGAAGCCCCTGTTCACCGTCAAACATCGTTGACCTAGAAATCCTGTTTCGCATTAATCGTGTATCCACATTGCAGATAAAGACTGAAATACAGCTTTTTTTAATTGAACCTTGAAATATTTAGTCATTATTTATCAAATTAAATTAGATTCAACTATTGTCATTATGCAGAGTACAAGTACAGAGCTAATGAAATGCAGTTAGTATCTCACCAAAAGTGCAAGAATATAGTGTTGTATATACATATAAGTGCAGAGTAAGTGAAGCTATGATTTACAGAAAGTACAGTTGCCATATACAGTATTAAGCAGAGTATGTACATAATATAAATAGGAATGCAGTGTAGGGATTATATGTACATTATGAACAGAGTAATGTATGATTATATATACATTAAGAACAGCAATAATTAAAGAACATTGGTAATACAGTTGGATGAGTGTGCAATAGAATTGTTAAACAATGTATTCTATGCAAAATAACAGTAATGCAATGATATTTTTATAGATATCGTTTACTGTGCTTTGTACAGTAAAACCTTTGGACAGTTTACAGTCCAATACCTTGAACAATGTGCAGACTGTGCAAAATATGAGTAGTGCAATACATACGTGTAAAGTACTGTGACCAGTGCAGTAAGAGAGCAGGTGCAGGTTAGATTGGTGGTGTGGAGTTCAGAAGTGTCACAGCTTCAGGGAAGAAGCTCTTCCTGAGCCTACTAGTGTGAGAGCGTAGGCTCCTGTAATGTCTGTCAGATGGAAGGAGGGTGAAGAGTCCATGATTAGGATGAGAGGCATCCTTGATGATGTTTCTTACCCTGCCCAGGCAGCGCTTGTGATTTAATGTTCTCCATGGAAGTTAACTGGGTGCCATCCCTGTAGGCTGACTCATCATCATCTTTGATCAGACTTATCACCGTGGTATCATCTGCAAATTTGATTTATGGTGTTGGAGCCATAAACAGGAACGCAGTCATGGGTGAATCGGGAGTATGGGAGAGGGCTCAGTACACAGCCCTGTGGCACGCTGGTGTTCAGGGTGATGATGCAGGATGAGAGGTTATCTAACTTAACAGACTGAGCTCTGTTAGTCAGAAAATCTAGAATCCAGTTGCAGATGCATGTGCTGGTTATAAGATTAATGCAAATTATTTATAATAAACATTTTAACACATTTGATATTTACCATAAACAATGAAGGGCTTAAATTGTAGAAAATTGTTGAAACAAGTCTGCATTTACTTAATCAGAAACACAGGAAATAGAAATAACACTGAAATAACTACTTCTATTTCAATTTATTTAAAAATGTCAGTCACATGATCCTTGAGAAATCATTGTTATATATGCTGATTTTATTCTCTAGGAACATTTCTTATTTTTATGTATTGAATACATTGTTTTTGCATATTTTCATGCAAATCCTGATACACTACCATATAAATATACCATATAAATATGAAAGTGAAAAAAAGTGAAAGTGACATACAGCCAAGTATGGTAGCCCATACTCAGAATTGGTGCTCTGCATTTAACCCATCCAAAGTGCACACACAGCACTGAACACACACACACACCATGAACACACACCTGGAGCAGTGGACAGCCATTTATGATGTGGCACCCTCAAGGCCAAGAGCACCTAAGTTGTAAATATAAGTTTTTTTACAGCAAAAATGTATTAAACTGATCAAAAGTGATAGCAAAGGCTCCTATTATATTACACAAATATTTTATTATAAAATAAATCCTGTTCAATCGATTTTCGTACCTGTCCCAAACTTTCAGTGTCAGTGGAAATGTTATTGTTCTATATAATAAACGTGCTGTAATAAATATATAAATATGTTCTTTAATTTTTGTAGGATCTTTCACACAATATAAACTTATAAAGTATAATAATGCCATTTAATGTTATAGTATTAACAAATTATTTTTTTTTACATTTATAAAAGGGGCTACAACATACACATGATGTGATGATTTTGAATTTGTCTCAGTGTTTTTAGGTGCATAGATAAATTTTTCATGAAAGTTGTAATTTTGCTGGATATGACACACAGGATTTGTTCTGTTTTTAAACAGCAGATGGCAGCAAATGTACATAAACACATTTCCCTTTATGGTCTATAGTTCAGCATCTTTCAGGACTGTCTCCTTTTTTCTGCACTGTAAATACTAATAAAAGAATTTACTTTATATACTGTCATGTTATTACATCTAAACAATATCTAGTAACAGAACAATTTTGGGGTGTTTGAGTGAAAAGAGGTCTTTTGAAGTTTTAACTCAATGTCATCTTGCTGTTCCAGCTCCATCTTCGTTTCATCGCAGACCAGCCCGAACTGATGGAGGAAGCGGAGAGTGTGTCGGCACAGCTGGAGGAGACATGGATGTCCATGCAGACACTCTTAAATCAGAACATTTGTCTGTTGTCTTATATCAAGAGTGCACTACTGTAAATCACCTTTCTCCAAGTTGTTGAATGTTTGTATCAGACTAAATGTTACTGCCTTATTTTGTTAATACAATTTCAAATAATACCATATCTATGTGATTTTTTTTTTTTCTTCTTATAGTTTGGGTAAGGAGATAATGTCAGTCATATACATTACATAATGGGCACTGAAGGATTGACAAAATATTAAACCAAGACCTAAAAGTATAGTTTTAGTTTTACAAAAAAAATTTGCAGAAGATGTACTACTACTCAGGCCGTCCAAAATGTAGAGTTGAATTAGAAAAGATTTGGAAAAATTAAGAATGACATCACTTGCTCTGCAGTGAATGGGTGCTGTCTTAATGAGTGCTTAAACAACTGACTGAAACATCACAATAATCCACATGACTCCAGTCCATTAATTAATGTCTTGTGAAGTGAAAAGTTTCTTGTTTGTAAGAATCAAATCTATCATTAACACATTTTAACCTAAAACCATCACTTCTGGCCATAATAGTGCTGCTTCAGTGCAAATTTTCATCCTCTGTTGTCCTCTCACATTAGAATACACAGACATTTTTTAGAACGGTTTCAGACTTTTCACTTGTAAGGTTTAATTACTATTGGCAAACCGATACCTACGACTTTTGCCTCAAACGCTTTAATTTCCCGATTATTAATGGTTAGTACGGTAGTTAAGTTAAGGGGTTGGGTAGGATTAGGGATGTAGAATATGAATATGCAGAATATAATGATAAACAGCCAATATGCTAAAAATGCATGCTAATAAGCCACTAGTAAATAGTGAGAAATTGTTCCTATACTGAAGTGTCAGTACAAACTCATCTACATCTTGTATGGCCTGATTAATATAGTGCATTTTCAGTTTTGGGTAGAACTGTCCCTATAAATAAATGCTATTTGATTTGCTATTTTGTCTTTTAAAATTGATATTAATACATGTTATAGTGTCTAAATACCTGGACCCACTGTGCATAATCTATAGTATGTTACATATATATGCACACGTCCATTATTTTGCATGCAGATGCAAAAAAAAAAAAAAAAAAAGAGCCTACATCACCTCCCAGTTCTTATTTTTTTGCATTACTGAGTGTCCAGGAAGTGAATATGAGATGAGAGGGATGCTGGTGGTTAGCTGGGATTGTGGTTGTTTTGTGTTGAGCAGATAGTGAACAGATGGGTCTCTCTGTGTGGGAGCCCAGATCACTCCTGCACTGCTTGAGCTTTAAAGGATGACCAGTCATGCAGGCCCATTAAGTACAGATCTGGACTCGGTGTGTGTGATTTCTTTCTATTAGCACATTCAAATCTTCATTGAAATTGACATATTTGAAAAAGAAAAATGATTGTCAAATACACATTAAATCAGACTTGGTAAGGGAATTGCTGTCATCCTAAAGTACATGCTTCAGATGTGGGACCCAATTGTTGTCTGAGTACCAGGATTTTAATTAAGTTTAAGTTTAATTAAGTAAAATTAAGTATTTAATTTTAGGAATCTGATTAGGTTATCCAGATAACATGTAATCAGTTACTACCCTCTGGCTATATGCACACACACACACACATTGTTTTTTATGGTTTATGAGGACTCTCCATAGGCATAATGGTTCTATATTGTACAGACCTTATTTTCTATCACCCTACACCTACCCATCACAGGAAACTTTAAGCATTTTTAGGTTTCCAAAAAAAAAAAAAAAAACCTAATTTATAAGACATTTGAACTATGGGGACACTGAAAATGTCTTCGTAAATCACCTTCTCGTTGTAATACCCGTGTCATTATCCACATTTGTGTCCTCACAAACCACATACACACACACACACACACACACACACACACATATATATATATATATATATACACACACACACACACACACACATACATAATGCCTATTTTGCACCCCTTTTATAATTCCTGGTTATAGTATAAAACGCACAATGAAAAAAATAAAGTAGACCTTTTTTTGACTAGACCTAACTGTCGGATTCAAGCCTTAATAAGATCAAATTTTCGAATGTCGAATTTTTGGGTGAAATATGACAGACTTCGATTGACCTAGCTAACGTTAGTTGTTTTACAAATTGTCAGTAATGTGTTAGACAGAATGGTGTCTTTCATCAATGAAGGATATGGATGAAATCTAGCTTGAAATATATCTATAATTTGCCATAATGATATCTAGCAATATTGCAGCTGCCAAAAATATACCGGAGTTTTGTTATGTAATATGTGACGTCCACTGAATCCAGGTAAATCACACAGACAGAAAATCAGCGCGCCCTACATAGGCGACAGTAAGACCCAGTGGAAGCCGCGCGCTCCGTTCAGAGAGAGACATGACAACCGCGATCGACTGACGCTACACATACACGCCACCCAACACTCATTACAGGTAATGCGAAACTCTTTCCACAAAGATGTATGTTGTTTGCCTCTCCGGACTGTGTGTTCGTTTTCTTCCATGTCATTTGGTGATGTTGTTTCGCTCCGCTGACAGTGAACTGAAGCGTTGGAGATGCTGAAAGTGACGATGCCCGCGTCTCGAGCCGCTCCTGAATACTGGATCGACGGATCAAAGAAAGAGACGCTGGCGGACTTCTACGAGCTGGAGTCTGAATTGGGACGGTAAGTGGAAGTGCAGCTGTAGCCTTTGGGCATAAGCAGCTCTTCAAACGCTTACTGAAGACGATATTCACTGCTTGGACCTCTAACAAAATAGCCCTATACCAAAATATGTAACAGGATTGCAGATTTCACCTAATTTAAGATACAACGCTGTAGTGGCAGACGGGTATGAGACCAAATTTTGTTTAGATTTAATTAATTAACTTATGTTTCTTATGATTTTTTTTGTTTGTTTGTTTGTTAGTTTTTTAGAAAAAGAAAAAAAGATTGTGTTATTAATATTTATTTGGTTACAGGGTTGAGCTTGACTAAGATGGTCAACACTAAATTGTATGTAAAGTTGATGATATCAGTAGCCTACCATCTCTAACAGCTGTCACTACAAAGAATATGGGATTTGTTTTTATTCAGACAACTATTTGTGCCATATTCTTGGAAGTTATTTAATCAGCTGAGAAGATTTAGTCTCAATTTAGCTGCCACAGTGGCCAGCTACTTCGGAAATGTTAGTTTGTTGATGGTACAGCTGTAATGTTAGTTTATTGACGCTTTCCTTTGGATTGAGCTTGCCAAATACAATCAGCAATAAAAAGTTGTGTAAGAATTAACAAGACAAGAATATAACATATTTAAAAGTACTCCCTCTTTTCAGAGGCATTTGTGAATTTGTTGCTTTAAAAAGTGAGCAACTAATTTATTCCATATTTGTGGATTAAGAATGGGATGGTTTAGCCAAAATTTTGTTGTCACTTGCTGTCATGGTCAGTTAGTCCAGAAAAAGTGATGTTTTTATGTGTATTTGATACTTAAATTTTTTTTAAATGCTAAAGAAATATTAATTTGCATATCTTTAGTTACATTAAGTAGCACAGGGCTGATTTGGACCAATGTAGTTAACAATAAAATTGAGTTCAGTTTGGATGTCTCTAATTTGGGACAATGGAGTTTTCAATGGAAAGTACTATATTAAATTTGGTAAAACAAAAACTCTTTAAATTGAATCTAATTCTGCAGAAATATAGCCTATTATTATAATTTACTACATAGTCTTTTGCTCATATAGGCTTTTGCTCTTCTCTGTATTTGGTTAGGGATCTGGATATTTAGGATAGCTGGATTTCTGCTTCTTTCTCAAGCAGGGCAGTTGTTGGTCATCATTATTAATTCCTGTATACGAGTCAGACTTTTGCAGTCTGTTGAAATATTTCTACGAGACTCATGGGAAATGTTACATCATTAGAAAAAAGTCTCATTAGTCTAATACAGGTGTCATTAGTCTAAACCTGAGTGGTGTTTACATTGTCACCTAGTCATTTGTCACCAGGCAATAAGTGTTATAGCAGAGGACATCCTCAAAGTACAAAGTGTTTCCAGGACACAGAGTCTGAAACATTTGGCAGTATCATTAAATCAGCAGAACTTCATAGTGCACTTTGTTTGGCAAGCCATCTAGGACAAGATGCATAAACCGCTTGCTTAAGCCTTGAAACATGAGTTTTTCTTTCTGTTTCGTGCAAATAAATGCTTTTAAGATATTAGGCAAATTTTAGGCAAATATATTTGACTATTATTTATGCATATTTTATAAAAAACAACCTGAAAAGTGTGACTCTTGTTACTTCATATTCATGTACCTTGGGATTTGCATGGTATATCTAAAATACACATAAAACATTAATATTACAATGGTGCATGTCCAAAAATCATGGTTTAATCATGGTAGTTTTTGTTAGTGAGATCTTGGAAACAGCATATATGACTAGTTGTTCAGACACAATAGTGCTGTAGAGTAGCTATTGTTCTCAAAAAGAAAGGTTTTTAATGGCATTGAGGGTTCCATGAAGAACCTTTAACGGCAAACATCACAAAATTACCAATGCTCATAAGTAGGGATGGGTACCGTAACCCGGTATTAAACTGGCCCCGGGGCTAAATTATGAAAGACCGTAGTATCAGTAAGATCTGACGGTATCGGTTCTGCTTTCGTTACTAGAGGAAAAAAATAATGTACTATGTATTTTTGCTTAATAATGTTGTCGTGCACATTTAATCTCGCCAAACATTTCTAATGTGCGATCATATTATGACTTTTGTCCGTGAGATCTGCGTGAACTCTCAGGCCGGCGACACACTGGATGCGTGGCGCAAGCGTCTCAGCCGCGTGGCGTGTCGGTTTTTTATTCGGCTCCCATGTTAACAGGTTAGAGCTTAATACCGTTAAAACTTTAACGATACCCATCCCTACTCATAAGGTTCTTTAGAGTACTAAAAAGTTATTTCGATTAATAAAATGTTCTTTACAATATGAAAAAAATAGTTCTTTTAAAGGGATACTCCAACCCAAAATGAAAATGTTATCATGAATCAATTACATGTCGTTTCTAACTCGTATAAGTTTTGTACGTCTTTGGAACACAATTTAAGATATTTTGGATGAAAACTGGGAGGCTTGTGGCTAGGGTTAGGAATCGTTAGAAATTTTCCGGTTCCATCTTACGGTTCCGGTTCAGCTTCCGGTTCCATTAAAATCATTAAACAACTATTAAAAAAATAGTGGTCAGGAAAAATGCACAGTACTAAACTACTCAATGCTCAAAACTGTTTATTACTCACTGTCAACTTAAAGGGGGGGTGAAATGCTATTTCATGCATACTGAGTTTTTTACACTGTTAAAAAGTTGGATTCCCATTAAACATGGATAAAGTTTCAAAAATTAATTTGTACGTTTGAAGGAGTATTTTTGTTCCAAAAATACTCCTTCCGGTTTGTCACAAGTTTCGGAAAGTTTTTTTCGAGTATGGCTCTGTGAGACGTTAGATGGAGCGGAATTTCCTTATATGGGTCCTAAGGACACTTCTGCCGGAAGAGCGCGCGCTCCCGTATAGCAGCGCACTGAGAGCAGCGACATTCACTGATCAGAGCGAGAGCGTCGCGAAATGTCACAGAAGTGTGTTTTTGGTTGCCAGGGCAAGACAACCCTGCACAGATTACCAAAAAAAAAAACAGCATTAAGGGACCAGTGGATGGAGTTTATTTTTACAGAGCATCAACGGAGTTGTGCAAGTGTTTTTGTTTGTTCCCTGCATTTCGAAGATGCTTGTTTTACAAACAAGGCCCAGTTTGACACCGGGTTTGCACATCGTTTATTTCTTAAGGATAATGCAGTCCCAACGGAAAAGGGTCACGATCGTGTGTTGGAACCACATGCGGTGAGTAAAACTGCTTCAAATATCTCTGTGTTGTTAACTTAGCTATCGGCGCGTAAGCACATCAAGTAAACAACATGCGATGTTTTCATCAAACTGCACTTTCCACATGTACAGCTTAAAAAAAAAAAAAAGACGACATAAAGTGGAACTTAGTCATTTTCCAAAACCGCTAAGCAAATATATACAGTTTTAGTACATACCACATAGAGACGTCGTTTGCTGATGCTGCTCTTGTTAAATTTCAGCCTCTGGATCTGTGTCACAGCTTCCAAACGCTCTCAATGCAAAAGCTTACTCGCGCTCGTTATTCTTTAGCTCCGCCCACATGTCACGCCTCCAGCCTGTCGTGTTTTTCTGGGAAAAATCGGTACAGACTATCTTTCTCTTATGAATATAATAAAATTAAAGACTTTTTGGAGTTATGAAGGATGCAGTACTACTCTATAGGTACTCAAGATTAACAGGATATTGAGTGAAAACGAGTATTTCACCCCCCCTTTAACTTAAAGGTTGGCAATGTCAAAATTCAACATATATTACAGTATACCAATTTTCAGGTACCGATTCCGGTTCCATTTAAATGAACTATTATTATGTTTTTTACTATTTTACCTTCATTGAATGTAGTGTTGCTGAAAGGTAATGAGTAATGTTGAGTAATGCCAGTCCATCAATCAGCATGTTCTTCAAAGTTGATATTTTTTTACACTATCAACAACATTTTGCTTTTCAAGCAGGAATAAGCTGGTTGGCCAAATAGTCCCTTGAGGACTGAGACACTTGTTCATTTCCCTAAATTAATGAACTATAAACTGCTATAGTTATAACCATGTATACACACTATCCATAAAGCCCCTATTTTACAAATAATAATGCAGTCAGGAGATGGTGTGATACAATGAGTGGTTTCCGCATTTTTAAACATTTAAAATGAATGAAAATAAATATTTTCTATCGCTTTGTTTATCACTCTTGAAATTACCTGTACAGCAAATAATCTATCCCTCATACTTATAACAATAGCAGTCTATTTATTTAGTGGTCCAAGTTAAAGTCAGTATGTATATTAATGATAATTTGGCACAAATATAATGTAATTTAGTGCCGGCAGGTGTTGCGTGCTGCTGGTACATGTACAGTCAGATAAAACTATGTGCACAGTTATCAAAGGCGCAAGTGCACGTACAGTCATGGGAAACATGTTCGGCAGTTAAAAACACTATGCGGTGCGGCGAGTCTATGGAGTGCACGTCATTGGAAACAGTGTGCTCAGTTATTAAAGAGGCAGGGCGGCATTTCTGCTATTTGGTTTGCGACATACTTTACGGGAAACTCTAAATCATCAGAACATCGGGGGGAAAGCTGCTCACAATGCTTGTTCATGTGTCGCACCAGAACCTTTGGAAGCAGAATTTTTGGAATCGAAACTTAGAACTTGATCACAGTTTCCGGTTCTTTTCAAAAACCAGAATGATTCTCGGTTCCCAACCCTACTTGTGACTGTCCCATTAACCGTAAATTAAAAGTAAATTACACTGTCAAGGTCCAGAAAAGTATGAAAGACCATCAGAATAGTCCATCTGCCATCAGTGGTTCAACCGTAACGTTATGAAACTACAAGAATACTTTTTGTAAGCAAAGAAAACTAAAATAACGACTTTGTTCAGAAGTATTCTCAAAAATGGCACTACGGTGATGCGGAGAGATACAGAGGAGACAAATTGTTGAATAAAGTCATTTTTGTTTTATTTGCGTACAAAAAGTATTTTCATCATTTCATAACGTTACGATTGAACCACTGATGGCAGATGGACTATTATGATAATGTCTTACATACTTTTCTGGACAGTGTAATTTACTTGGCAGTCAATGGGAACTTTGGGTCAAAAGTGTTTTCATCCAAAATATCTTAAATTGTGTTCCAAATATGAACAAAGCTTTTACAGATTTAGAACGACATGGGGGTAAGTGATTAATGACAACATTTTCATTTTGGGGTGGAGTATCCCTTTAAGAACATTACTGAAGCGTTCTTTGGGAAACCCAAAATAATTGTTCGATGGCAGTGCTGCAAAACCCTCCTTTTGGAACCTTTATTTTTAAGAGTGAGCGATGATATTAGATGGTATATCATGAGTTCTTTGGCTTTTTAAAATATCTGACATGGAAGTCTTTGTGTTCGTGCTGAACATAAATTGTCTTGGATAATCAGATTGTGGTGTTTCAGCATCTCCGGACTGGGCACAGCACGGTGTGTAGGAGGGAGAACATTCATCGATCTGTGACGGGTGGGCCATGAATTGTTGCTGAATGCCCATAAATTGTTTGCCTCTCTAACAATGGCTGCCCTACACAACTATATCAGCCATGATGAGAGTTACAGTCTGTACTTTCTTGGTGTTCAGAGAGACCTGGGCCAAAGTCTAACATAGAATGGATGCTTATTAGGGTACATGAATATATGTGCTTATTGTGTTTTCCTGGATAAAATGTATAGTAAAACAATATCTTTCCAGTGAATGAAAATACAGTATGTGTCCTACAAAAACCTTTCGTTTCATCTCTCTTGTTTTGTAGAGATTAAAAATGACATTTTGTAAAAATTAACAAGGCCTAATTATTTTATGGCAGATGCTGAACAATCGCAATCAAGGTGTCTAATTTGAGGAATGGAAACCTAGAACATGAACGAATTAGAGCACAAAACCCGCATATGGAGCTGGTACAGCCTGCGGAAGCAAGACCAATCAACTTTGCCATCCGCTCAGCTGAGAGTGATGTGTATCTGCAGGCACTCAAACATAAATTCAGTTAATACAATTAATCTTGGAATAAAATAAATCCCATGCATCTGTGCTGACGGGGGTATAATATATCTGTTGATGTGATTACTTACTGGACAGCGCTGAGGCACAGCATTATAAATGAAATCAGATTTCTACATTTGCTGGAAAAATGTGAGTGGTTCTTGCCTGTGCAAAATCACTGGCAAGATGCTATTGCATTGTGCGTGGTTTCCAGGGCAAAACTGTACCGTGGCAGTAACTACAGTAAAGATATCAGATAATTAGCATACCATAATATTTGCATGGTATGTCAATGTTCTGAGAATACCATAGCACTGAGGTCCTTTTGGGGCCTTTTGTGTATACTGAGGTGTTTTCCACATTTTTGCAATTTCTGCGTTTGCTAGGGTATTGTAAGAAACTTTCAAATGAGTGGTTACTTACTTGTCTAAAGAGCCCACTACAAATCTTTATATATCTAAAATACACATAAAACATTAATATTACCATGGTGCATGTCCGAAAACCATGGTTAAATCATGGTACTTTTTGTTAGTGAGATCTTGGAAAGGTATGGCCCGGGTTCCTCAATGCATGTAATTGATAGTAATTTAGTAAACTTGGCCTGCTAGTTGAAAACAGTAAAGCTAACCTTTTGTTTTAGTTTTTTTTGGCATAAAAAAAGCTTTTAGGTTTTGAGCTTGTGGCAAAGTTGAATATTACGGTTACGTACGGTTTGTTGAAACTCCTGGCCCTAAGTAACAGTGACGTCTGTCTTAAATGAATGGTTTACTAAACAAAATCTAAATTAAAGATATATATATGTCTGTGTGTGTGTGTGTGTGTGTGTGTGTGTGTGTGTGTGTGCCTCAATAAACTATTTTGCTGGTTAGTTAGTAAGGTAGGTATTGGGTAGGATTAGGGGATGTAGAATATGGTCATGCAGAATATGTGCTTCATAAGTACTAATAAACAGTCAATATATTAATATGCATGCTAAAATGCAACTAGTTAATAGTGAGAATTGTTCGAATAATATCGGAAATCGTGCAGCTCACACATCCAGGAGAAAATAAACTTGTCAACACTGCCCCGTGACTTTTATTAAATACAGTTTAAATACTGAACCGCTACATTATATTTTCGAGCGACGAGAGGATACAGTCGCTGTTTTTAAGTAAACTCGCTCTAAAAAGATAAACGAACAGACGCGAATACACGCAACTTCCATTTCTCTCTCTTTCTCTCTCGAATAGGCAGTATTTACTGATGATTACTTTTCATTTAAATCTTTATCTATGCCAAAAAAGCTTACATTTATGTGTCTTTGTGTTCACTGTAGCAGCCATTTTGTCGAGATAATTCATACCCCTTCGTATGAAGTGTGGTCCCGAAAAATCTTAATTTGAAGGGCTATCTGGCCCCTCCCCTTACCCCTACCCCTCCAACAAAAAGAAAATCGAGACACCCCTACCCTTTCACGTGAACGCGCAAAACGGAGGAGTAGGGGAAAGGGGAAGGGCTAAGGGGTAGAACTGGGATTTGGACTAAGTGTTACTAGAAATGCATAGAGGTTTAGAAGTAAGTAAATGAGGTTAGAATGTGTAATTCTGACTGATCTTTTCCTTTAGTAATATTTGTGCTTTAGATCAATCTCTAAAATTGATCTGAAACAAAGAATGCTATGAATGGAGGTTTAAAGAAGTTCTCACATTAGCATTATCAGCTCATAGTTGGCCAATCATTTTGGAGTGCATGGGCATATATGCTGGACTCTTTTAAAATGGGGCCAGATGCAAACCGCCCAAGTCCTGAAGAAGGCAGAGCGAGCTGAATAATGAAGTCTACCACACTCCCCAGAGAGCTACTCTTCCTCCCTCTCACACACACTCTCTCAGTCTCTGCTGTTATTATATAATGCTCAGAAAGTAGAAAACAGAAACAGGAACAGCTTGTAAACATATATTTCCAGACTGACTTGTGTCATTAAGTGCACAAGAACTCTACTGTACTGAATCCATTTGATGGATGTGGTACAGTGAGAGAGCCACATTTATCCAAAACATTATTTACAGTCATATACTATCATTACTACAGTTAGATCAAGAATACTTTAATCCACACAATATCTTGAATAACTGTTGGAATTGAATTCAGTTGAATTTAGTGGAAGAAACTGAAATAGTGTTATGCAAGCAATAACATAAGAGAGGTTTTGCTATGTTGTGAATATAGTTCTAGCTATTTGGTGTATTTTAGTATGACTGCAATGCTGCATAAACCAGTCAGCATTCAGGACTGGAACTACACATTTTATAACAAAATTAAAGGGATCATCACATACCTTTTTCATTATTTTAAAATGTTTTTAAATTAAATATATTTACCATTTAACATGTTTTGAGATTGACTTATAATGGTATAACAGTCATATATTTGCAAAACAAGATTCAAGATTTCTGTCATGAGTCATTACAACTCGGAGGGATTGGCATGGTAATGTACATGAAAATGTTATTTGGTCTTGGCAGAACAGATCTGATGCTGTTGCTGCTGCTGTAGAGCAAGTAATGAAATGTTCTACTGCCAATACATCCACAGCATGCTGTTGTGAGC
Organism: Carassius auratus; assembly: GCF_003368295.1. Taxonomy (NCBI): domain Eukaryota; kingdom Metazoa; phylum Chordata; class Actinopteri; order Cypriniformes; family Cyprinidae; genus Carassius; species Carassius auratus. Next base: position 27,053,966 of record NC_039272.1, read on the forward strand.
ATGTAAGAAATACTGCTGCTGGAGATATAACATGTATGAATAACCCCCATAGCATACATGATCAGAGTGTAGAAGATCTATACTGCCGTGCAAAGGCAAAAGACTGTAACTTTGATTATTGTCGAAAATTAGTTATTGATATTTTGGGGACATTCAAGTCATCCTTTATGATGTGTATGAGTATCTTGAGTCAATTTCATAGTTTTTCTGAGAAAATAATGTGTCATCTCAACCGTAACTTCAAAAAGCCCTGGAGAAACCAAGGAAGAACACCGTATATCACCAGTTACTGCTCTTTCACTTTGTTTGGAACACTCAGATTGAGTATCAGCGCATGACTTTGTTTAGTCATGTGTCAGTATGAAGTTGCGTTGCTGGTTTGGAGTTATACAGTGTTCTGCCTTTTTTTACTGTCCATTAAAGTATGCCACATTTTAAATATGGTGTAGACAAATGAATTAGATCGCGAAATACCAAACAGCTCCATTTAACAAAGCACTGTAAAGAATACATACCTTGCCAGCAATACGTAATCGTGAATAACCTTTCAAGACTTGTTTTTATTTTGTAATGCAGATTGTTTATCAGGCTGTCAGTTCTAGTTGGATGTGTGTGGACTCGAATGTTGTAGCTAGCATGATCAATCATAACATCAGTAGCCTACTAACAGTTTGAAATTAAATCCATATCCTACCTTTTCTTGTAACCCGATAAAATAAATCCATGGCGATGAACGTCTTTGGAGATGTTTAATCCACATGCATTCTGAGCATTACATATATCTATTTGTTGGCGTATACTGTACATTAATACACAAGTCGTTCTTTAACATTAGGCTATTTCATTCAAGTTAATATAAAAGCAATGATGCTTAGTCTAGCATTATCATACGTTACTGAGCATAGCAAATAAATTGGTATCCATGGTATCCACTCGTGTTTATGTTTTAGTCTGCTTGTTACAATCAATAAATGTATAAATAAAATACATAAAAAAAATAAAACCTTTAAACAGTCACATTTCTATTTGCAATATCCTATATGAGACAGCCCATGATTACTGATTTTATACAGGTGTTATTATAACGATTTTGTAAATGGTGAATCAAATATTGATAATGTGGAAGTTACTGCCTTTTACCTTTGTGTGACTTCTCACGTTTTGCCGACAATGCAAAGGCAGAGTACATTAACTTAAAAATATGGGTAAAAATCAAATTCAAGCTCAAATTTTTTTTTAATGTAGATAGTTTTCATTACTAAAATATCTAACTGTTAAATTTCCAGTGTCCTACTTATAATTAATTTGGCTGGACAAGTAAAAAGTTTTTCTCAGTTTCACATTCTTGCAAGTTAAGGTATTTTGCCTTTGTAGGACAGTATGCAGGTAAATCACTGAAGTACACTGTAACTGCTACAGGAAGTATTAGACAAATATTTAAATGCTGATTAGTGAGCTCATTAGCTACCGATACCAAATAGAACCATCAGCTGTGTGACATGTGATGATGTAATTTTATCATATTTAGTTAGATCGACCGGTCTTTGATAGAGTTTCATGCCAGAACTTTGTTTTTGCTAGGGATGTACCGAAATTATAATTTTGACAGATAGCGAAAACCAATAATTCTTGAAATATGAAAGGCATTAACTGATATGTTGGCAGATAAATCTAAATCCACATTTTTACATAATTTTTGAGAGTCTGATTACCAAAAAAGTCTCATCATTAAAAGGCATTAAACACTTCAACATAAATCAAACATAAAGCAGCCTAACAAATAAATAAAATTATGCTTAAATAATGGAAACAAGTTACAGGACAACATTACTTATGTGTTAAAAAAATTAATAAAATACGATAAGACAATGGAGGGTGTTGAAAGAGGTCCAGCATGTAAGGACTATAGCCAGAGATATTGTCAAAATCATTAAATATTGTCATTATTGAGAGTATTTGGTATTTCCAATCAATGTTGACCTATTATTTTCTGGCTATTATTATTAGGTTACTTTTATTATTAAATTAATAATACAATTAATTTACTTCGCAACTATTTCATAGCGCATCACCGCATAACTGACATTCTGTGACTCGCAGCCTGTGAGGAAAATAAAAAAAATAGGCTATTAGCTTAGGCTACTCGTCACTGAAAATGTTTTTAAAATGTCTTTTAAAACAGGTTTATTATAGCCTACAATGAATTATAGGCCTATAGCCTAAATAAGCCCTCCTGTGGGCTCACCACCTGCAGGAGGAAGCGTAAGGGGCCGGTGCATAGTGGATCGGGCAACAGTCGTAGACGAGACCCCCGACGACCCGATCTCTGGACACGGAATCTGGCTTTAGGGACGTGGAATGTCACCTCGTTGGCGGGGAAGGAGCCTGAGCTTGTGCGGGAGGTCGAGAAGTACCAACTAGAGAATTTCTAGGTGCAGCCAAGGGCCGGAGAGTGTCCGGTTTGGGGACCATACGATTTCATCGCTGTTTTTTGCGAAACACGGCAAACAAAACCAAATAATTCACAACTTTTTTATTATAGTAATATTGTCTGTTTATGACATTCCCAATTATAGTTATTAATGTTGTGCTTAATAATTTGTACGACCTCACACTTACGTTTTTATACGATTTGGCTAAACCCCTGTATCAGTTAGGTTTAGAGGTGGGGTTAGGTGTAGGTCATTCGTACAAATTCATACGAACTGTGCAACTTGTAAAATACTTACAATTTGTCAAAAATCATATGAATTTGTACGAGTGTGGTTTACCACCTCCTAAAATATGTACAAATTGCCGTGCGATCGGGTTTCAAGCAGTCTGAGAATGCTGGACTCATTTCTCATTTCTGTCAGTAGCGCACAAACGCAAGGCAATACTTTGTGCATTAGTGATGCGCGGGTCATCTCATAACCATAGACTGTATAAAAACATGGACGTAGAGTCTGTGACGTTACCCGTAGACTCCTGAAGAGTGTTTTTGAAGCTCAAAGTGTTCAGAGCGGACCGTCGCAATCTTGGCAGTGGGTCACGGCGTGACTAAATATGCAGAACTTTAAGGCTTAATATAATGTAAATGGATGAGTTATAAAAAAGTCGGGGGTCTTTAAAAACAAAAACAAAAAAAACATATATGTTGTAGTGTTGGGCGATATGGTCATTTTTCAAATCAGATCAGATCGACGATACACAATATTATTGTGCATGGGTGGAGCAAGAGAGAGATTCTTTGTTCTTGTCCTAGCATAACTATTTGGTATTTTAAACCGTGCAGGTGCCCAAGAAAGAGCCTATTTAATGACCAATAATCAAAAAAATATACTTTCAAACATACTGATAAACTAACGTTAAATATGAAAATACTGTATTTAAAACAGTTAGTTCATATATAGTCGAACGCAACTGTCATATCGCGCATCCTGTGACAAATTTGCCGCATCTGCGCAATAAAGTTATCAGTCAAAATGTTCTGCAAAATCAGTCAATGGTGAAAACAGATAGTAGCTTTCATTTAAAGTCCAACAGTTTAACACTAACATTGGACATAAACAAACACATTAAATATAAAGTTGGCTATTCAAAACAGGTAAATTCATATATTTGGCGTAAAGTTCAATTGAACTGATGCATCAGTCATACAGCGCTCCAGACCGCACTCCTCATGACGAGACCAACATACCGCCACAGAAACAAGAATGAGATGAATTCTAACATAACTGTGGGATTGAACTCAGCGGGCTCGTTTAAAATATTGCACATATATATAGGTCATTCAGATTACTTGCAGACGTACATCTGTTTGTGGCACTATCGGCGCCAGGATTTTTATTGTAGGTGGGCCTCCAGAAAACTGGATAGGCCAGTTAAAATAATCCTGCTGTTCCTCGCAGCATTTCTTACTGAATTTTTTCTGCTTTTTTTAGCCAAAGTGGCTAGTTGGAGTCACTGTTTAACCGCCACAAGCAAATTTGCATTTGGCGGGTTGGCGGGTGAAAATGTCAAGCCCTGTATACAACATAAATATAATACTACTACTTATATATGTACAAAAAGACCATATGCACACGTGAACTCAAGCTAAGTGACGTGCTAATCAGAATGTGTAACTTTTGTTGTGGATGCGCTCTTGGCTCTTCCCGCAACAACGCGCTGAAACACAGAAACCAAACCAAACGAATTCATAACCTTTTATTATAATAGTGTTCTCATTATAATTTTATATATAGTTATTAATGTTATAAGCTGCTGTTTGAGCTACGTGTGCTGAGCTAAAGATGATCACCAGCAAACTAGACACTCTATTAACCCTCATAGCTTAACCAAACGCATTATATATGAGAAAAATGTTATTTATATGAACAAAATAAACAATATTACAATGTACAATTGCACAAAAGACTAAATGCACAAGCGAACATAACTGTGGTAGCCGTGTTGATCCGTTGTGGATGTGCTGTGCTAAAACACTGGCGAACAAAGATTCTGTTACATTATTTTACAATAGCTAATAATCTCATTATAATATGACAGACTTGCCCCGCACATGTTGCAGTTCACTGTATTTTCATTTTTGAAGTGTTTCCAATGAACGTTAAAGAACGCGACACAAACGTCTCTGGAAATCCTGTAGAATTCAACCAATCCGATGACACCTGACTTGTTGCCTGGACATGTCAGAGTTCCATGTGACAATCATACCACTACATTTTATCACATTTTGTAAATGGTCTGAAAATGCCAATCATGTTGGACACATGTATATATGGTGCTGTAGTGAGCTAGTCTGTGGACAGTTTCGATAATTAAGGCCCCCTGAGAGTAATTATCATCACCTCATATGTGTTTTGTAATAATCTGATACCTCTGATAACTCAACCAATGAGAGTTGTAGACCATCTTAAAATCTAATCTAATTTGCAGGCTTTTTTTTTTTCAATTTACAGAAGTCAAAGTGGTACAAGGTTTCATCAATTCAACCAGGAAACAAGTAATGTTTACAAGTTCTCAGGCTGCTACAGCTTGTGGGAGGTTCTTGGCTAGAATATGTTGGAATGTGAACCAGACTTCATGCTGATAGTCAAACATTTGCTGCAAATCTCTTGTGATCTTTTTAAAAGAGTGATTGAGTGAGCATTTTAACTGCAATTAAATGAAAATGTATTATTATAATTTAAATTAAATTAATTTAATTAATTTTTCAGAAGAGGACAGCATTAAACACATTTTCTGATCTTCACATTAGCTTAAGCTAATGCTATCATCAGTTGTCAGCTGTTTATGTTCCTCTAGGTTTTGTGCTAGTAGTGAATGCCACAAAATACCTTATTTGTGTAATTTAGTTGTAAACTGCAATTTCCAAATTAGCTATCGCTTCTGGAGAACTCTGTTACAAAACTGCCTAATCACCTTACAATTAAATGCCTCTAATCTCATGCAGGTGGTTAATCAAACAATGCTAAATAGTCCAGTTGGGAGGTAATGAGATGGAAATCCCTCTAGCATCTCATTCCAAGGAGTGAATGCTACAATAGAAGGAGGCTGACTTCATTAATAAAGACAGAGTGCCTTATCAGTGGAGGATTTATTAAGATCTCAACGAATCATTTATCCTGTGAAAAATATAAGACAATTTTGCATGAAATTGAAGATAAATGTATTTTCAAAACGTCTCATCAAGGACTTAAAAATAAATAAAATAAAATAAGTAAATAAAAATATATAAAAAATAACCCTGGGTCACCATAATCCTGGATTATCTTGTTGCATTAATACTTTGTCATTAACAAAATGAAATCAAATGGCCCTATTTAACATTTTAAACATGTTCCTTGTATTATTTTGCATATTCTACTGAAAAAAATAATATAGTTCTTTATAAATTTTTCATTATATGTTATTTTGAAGTGGACTTAACACACAGTTTGTTGTTTGTCATACCACTCTTGATTACCTATAGAGTAATATTGCATCCTTCATATTTTCAAAGAGTCTTTAGTTTTATCAGATTTATAAAAGACAGATACAGCTGTACCACTTCTTTCTGAAAACATTCAAGCTCCAGGAGGCATGCCTGGCATGCCAACAAGCAAACTCTGATTTAGTGTAATGATTATCTGCGAGCTGTGGCATTGACATAAATAATACAGGAATAAAAACTTTAAAACTTTACTGACTTAAATTATATTCAATTTGTTAAAAAAAAAACATTCAGACCCACTTTATATTAAGTGGCCTTAACTACTATGTACTTACATTTTAATTAATAATTTAGTACAATGTACTTATTGTGTACATACATGTTTTTACATTGTACTTATATATAAAAAACGACATGTAATTACATCTGTATTTAATTTCTGTAATTACATTTATAATTACAATGTTGACCCATACTTTACACCTTAACCCACCATTAAACTTACCCATACCTCCAACCCTCTCCCTAACCTTACCCCTATCCCACCTCAATAGCAGCAAAAGTGTTTTACAATACAATATGAACACATTAAGTACATTGTACTTATTTTTTTTATGTAAGTACATAGTAGTTAAGGCCACCTAATATAAAGTGGGACCCATCATTCTTCACTGAAATGCCGGGAACAGACGGGCACATTAGCCACACTCTAAAAAAATTCATAAACTTATACGAACCCTGAAGGAGTGTATTTGGGTCAGATATACTCTGTTGTACGTCCAGCTCTTTGGCAATGTTTAGCATGAGAATCCAACTCGTTAACAGTGTAAATCAGAATGCATGAAATAGCATTAGACCTCTTAAATCAACAGCTAATAGTTTATTATAGAGTGAGGCAACTGGTGCAGTTAATTTAAAGTCAAGTATAGTCAACTAGTCACCAAAGGTATTGTCAGATATCTATATGCTTGCGTTACTGTTATGTGTGTGTGTTTTAAATGAGTCCATGATTAATATTTTGCATCTGGAGGGGAAGTGGACAGTCCATTTCTTGTCATCACCTTGCAAGTCAAGGATCCTCATTAATAAAGATCCTTCTGCCGTGTTGTTTTATTAACTTTTAATGGTTAAATGAACTGAAGCATTATGAGTCACAGGCTAAAGATCAGCTGCTTATCTTTCCACTGAAAGTTCATTATAGCTAAATTCTGACGTGCCAAAGAAATCATAAATGAGTCAAGTCAGCCCCCCCCCCCCTCCATTGGGGGTGTGATTGGGGGTGTGATTTTATGGACATTTCCTTCAACAAAACACAATATAACATATAATTCAAAAATTGTGGTGTAACATAGATATGGAAAATGCCTTCATATTAACACAGTACATTAAGCTGTATTTTTTACTCAAGTACTTAACATTTAAGTGCCAATGATCCATAGAAAGTCTTAACAGGGTTCACTATGCATAGAGATACTTTGTTAATTGCCAGCTGATGTTGGCAGGTATATAGATATCTTCAAATGTGGTTATATAACTAACTGAAATCAATATTTTTGGGACCTGCATGGGGATTACGTGGAGCAGATTGGAGCCATAAGCCGGTTCCTACACTCTCCTGATGTCTATTCACATGTAGAGTCAGTGGGAGTTTTCGGTCAGCATAGAGAGAGGGAGGTGATCTATAGCTCTGTGGATCTGGCACAGGTCTCCTAATGACTACCCAGATGCTAGTTGTTGGACACTGAGGTGGCCTCTCCGCTTGAATTGCATTAGCCAAGCTGTCCACCCAAATTTCATTTATTTGCATGCTGGACACTTTCCAGCTGAGATGCTTGTTTGTAACTGCTGGCTGTTGCTTGCTTCCAACATATTGTACTGGTCCTGTGCCAGTGAAATATCGTATTAAGTGATCTGATTATGAAACCAGATATTAAGAAATTGAAAGCTCACAAAGCTAAACAACAACTTGTTTTAACAAGGGTGCTGTGGGCTCAGGGCAAAGTTTACGTGCGAGGCCCTCTGCAGGGCTAAACTGCAGTATAAACGGAAGGTTGAGGGAAAGTTTACAAAGGGGCAATGTGCAGACGGCCTGGAAAGGCCTAAATAATATTATGGGGAGGAATCAGAAGCAACATGATATTCAGTGTTCTGATTCTGCCTGTTTTATGCTCGTTTTAATTCTAATGCTGATGAGAAATGGACTCCCTTAGGGCATCCGGTATTTCCCCCTAAAATAATAGAGGAAAAGACAGTGGAAAAAGTTTTATTATGAGTTGAACCCAAAAAGACAACAAGGCCTGATAGAATAAAGGGGAAGGTTCTGAGGGAATGTGCAACACAGCTGAAGGGAGTGTTGACACCGCTTTTTCAGCATGTCGTTTGATTACAGTGTTGTACCTCAGGCCTGGAAGGAGAGTACCATTATTCCACTGCCAAAAAAGGCACATGCTAAGGACCTTATAGAATACAGACCAAGGGCTTTAACATCTTTGCTTTGTAAGTGCATGAAGAGAGTGGTTTGTCAATATGTCTCCTAAGCAATGATTGGGAAATTAAAGATACAACCCTCACTCTGATGGATAAGGTTGGAAAATACTTTGATGCAGCAGATAGTTGCGTTAAGATTTTATTGATGGATTTTCCTTCTGCTTTTAATACTGTGAACATATACATTATTTTGAGGAGGTTGGAGGAGTTGCAGGTGCACCTAACTTTTATCTTATGGATTAACAGTTTTTTTAAGGGACAGCATGTATTAGTAAATGGGGAAAATATCAGAGAATGTGGTTTTAAACACTGGCCTTCCTCAGGGGTGTGTTTTATCACCAATTCTATTCTTCTATTTATATTAATGAAATGACCTGTGATACTGATTATTTGACACACATAAAATATGCAGATGATATAGCACTGGTGGGACGTGTAAAGGATTTTCAGTCATTAGATACTTACCTTAGTTTTGTTAATCTTATTATGTCTTGGACAAAGGAGAGTTCTCTTCAGCTTAACATTAGTAAAGCTAAAGAAATGTGCTGTGGGGTTAACAACATATGAGCACACTGTGGCTCTAAAAATTGTTATTGTGGGAGACTCTTCTCATCCTCTGTACAGTTCTTTTCAACTACTAACATCTGGAAGACGGTACAAATTGCTTTTGGTGAAAAGGGCCAAGTATAAGAAGATGTTTATTCCAACTGCCATTTGTATTTTAAGTTTGTTGTTATGATTATTTGTGCTGTTTGTTTATTGAGCCTTTTGTCTGAAGACAATTGTTTACCCCATTGGAGATAGACAATAAAGCTTTTTGAATTGAATTGAATTAAAGTAGTTCCAGGCAGGTCTTGACCGCATTACATGCTAATATCACTTCGCCAAATTATTTCAGTTATTTCAGAGGTCCTTATAGACTACAACAGTAAAAGAACCAAAACCCACAAAGATTAATATAGCAAACAATTTGATAAAAATTACAAATTATTTCCATGTTTTGTTTCCATGTTATATTTCCATTTCCATAATATGTTTTATTATGTACAGAAGGCACATACTCTCTAATCTATTTCTCTCACTTTCTCTCCTGTATAAATATACACACATAGTACAGAAACACACACAGACAGAAACACTGTCACAAACACAGCCCCTGTGGCTCTCTCCGATCACCACCAGAGGGAACCGTCACCTGAGTATTAACCTCCTTCAAACTACATTTCCCATACACCCCGTACCTGGGGCTGATTACCTGCACAGGTGTCGCTCATCTTCATCCCCTATTTAACTTCCAGTTAAATACTTCCAGATCACGGCAGAAGTATCCGCTCAAGCCGCGGCGCTGACAGCACATCAGCAGCAGCTGAATCGACTCACCTCTCTCACCGAAGAGATGATCCGAACCCTCCAATCACTCCGTCTGCAAACCCCGGAGGGAAACATTCCAGCAGCACCTCAACCTCAGCGAATGGCCGCCGCCGTGACCACACCTCCCGCTTCAGTAAGCCCGCGCTTGGCGTTCCCAGGAAAATTCGATGGATCACCAGCCAGATGCAAGGGGTTCCTATTACAATGTTCGATGTTCGTTAACCAACAGCCCTCGTTATATCCCACAGAGGACAGCCGAATTTCGTTTGTGTGCTCTTTGCTCACGGGGAGAGCACTAGATTGGGCCACAGCCATCTGGAACGGGGATCGATCAGTTTTCACCACCTTTCCAGCATTTCTACGCCGATTCAGAGAGGTTTTCGAACATCCCGCTGGAGGAAAGGAGGTTGGTGAACAGCTTATTGCACTCCGTCAAGGAGGAGGAACGGCCGCGGATTATGCCCTTTCATTCCGCACCCTAGCTGCACAAACTGGCTGGCCAGACGACCCTTTACGCCTACACTTCAGGAGGGGACTGGATGCTGAGCTGCAGACCGAACTAGCCTGCCGAGACGAGGGCAAAACTCTCGAACAGCTCATCGATCTGTCCATCAAGGTAGACAATCTGATTCGGGCACGTCGGCCACGATACCGAACTTCATCATTCACCCCAGTCAACAGCTCAAGCCCGGATCCAGAACCCATGCAAATCGGAGTTACCCGATTAAACGAGGAGGAAAAGTCACGCAGGCGACAGCACAACCTGTGTTTATACTGTGGCTTGGCTGGACATCTACGGGCCTCATGCCCCACTCGACCGCCGCGACATTCAGCTGCGGTGAGTTATCCCTCTAGAACCTCTTCAATGTTGGAGATACCAGTCATGTTATATGTTCAGGGAATTGGCATCGAGGTGAGGGCATTGATTGATTCCGGAGCTGCGGGAAATTTTATTGATACCACTTTCATGGAGACTCATAACATCCCATGTATTCCTTGTACTTCTCATTTGGCAGTGGCAGCCCTAGATGGACGACCGCTAGGCTCCGGTCGCATCCAAACTATCACTGAGGAGTTAGAACTCACCGTCGGGGTCCTCCATTCTGAAAAGATCCACCTCTACAGCTTTCAATCTCCTCATAACCCCATCATCTTGGGACTGCCCTGGCTGGAAAAGCACAATCCAATCATCACCTGGTCAACGAAACAGATTTCCCAATGGTCAGATTATTGCAAAGAACATTGTCTCCATTCCTGCATACGACCCACGATCACTCATACTTCCCCATCGGCCTCTCCACTGCCTCAAGAGTATGACGATCTTCAGGAGGCTTTCAGTAAAACCAAGGCTGCGCAGCTACCTCCTCATCGACCAGGCGATTGCGCCATTGAACTGGTGCCAGGCGCTCAACCACCCAAGGGCCGAGTATTTCCGCTATCTCAACCCGAAGCTACAGCCATGAAGGAGTATATCGAGGAGGAATTAGCCAAGGGATTCATTCGACCTTCCACTTCACCAGCTTCTGCAGGATTCTTCTTCGTGAAGAAAAAGGATGGAGGCCTCCGCCCTTGTATAGATTACCGTGGCCTCAACGATGTTACGGTGAAGTACCGATATCCCTTACCACTCGTCCCAGCGGCTCTAGAGCAACTACGCCGAGCAAAGTACTTCACTAAGTTGGACCTCCGAAGCGCCTACAACCTGATCCGAATTCGAGAAGGGGATGAGTGGAAGACGGCCTTTTCAACCACCACTGGGCACTACGAATACCGGGTCATGCCGTTCGGCCTTTCCAACAGTCCTTCCGTGTTTCAAGCCTTTGTTAACGACATATTCAGGGATATGTTGAATCGTTGGGTCATAGTCTACATAGACGATATCCTCATCTACTCCGAAACGTATACAGAACATGTGAAGCAAGTCAAAGCCGTCCTCCAACGCCTAATCCAGCACCAACTGTATGCTAAACTGGAGAAATGTGAATTCCACAAACAGACTATCTCCTTCCTGGGGTATGTAATCAGCGCTGGAGGAGTAGCCATGGAGGAGGGGAAGGTTCGCGCTGTAGTCGACTGGCCCCTACCCCAGACTCTCAAGGAACTACAACGCTTCCTGGGTTTCGCTAACTTCTATAGAAGGTTCATCCGCGACTTCAGCTCAATCACAGCACCAATGACTTCTATGGTTAAGAAGGGCTCTCAACGTCTCCACTGGTCCTCCGCCGCCCTCAACGCCTTCCAGGCCCTCAAGGATAGATTCACCACAGCACCCATCTTACATCATCCTGATCCAGAGCAGGAATTCATTGTGGAAGTCGACGCTTCAAGTTCAGGTCTCGGGGCTATACTCTCACAACGTCAGGGAGATCCACCGAAATTATACCCATGTGCCTTTTATTCTCGCAAACTAAACGCAGCCGAGAGGAATTATGATGTTGGAGATCGCGAGCTCCTGGCTATGAAAGCGGCATTCGAGGAATGGAGGCATTGGCTAGAGGGGGCCAAACACACCTTCACAGTCCTCACGGATCACCGCAACCTAGAATACCTCCGGTCTGCCAAACGCCTGAATCACAGACAAGCCAGATGGTCACTCTTCTTCACAAGATTCAACTTTCAAGTCACTTATCGTCCGGGCTCCCAGAATACCAAAGCAGACGCACTCTCTCGTCTCTACGAATCCAACAACCAAACCCCAGACCACGAACCCATCATCCCTTCCACTATCATTCTTGGACCCATCCAATGGGACATTATGACTGAGATCATTGAGGCCCAACGCATCGAACCTCCACCTCCTGAGACTCCCCAGAATCGCACATTCGTCCCTCAAACACTGAGACAACAAATACTACATCAGGTCCACTCTACCCCAAGCTCAGGTCACCCCGGTATAACCGCCACCATCCAGCTCTTATCTAACCGCTTCTGGTGGTCCTCAATGCAAACTGACACCATCAATTACATTAGAAACTGTATCACTTGCAACACTAACAAATCATCCCATCAATTACCCGCTGGTCTTCTTCACCCGTTACCCGTTCCTCAACGTCCTTGGTCCCACATAGCCATCGACTTTGTGACTGATCTGCCTCCCTCACAGGGCAAGACTACAATCCTATCCGTGATCGACCGCTTCTCCAAAGCCTGCCGCTTCATCCCATTACCCAAACTCCCGACTGCCTTCGAAACAGCAGAGGCACTTTGTGAGAATGTGTTCCTGTTCTATGGCCTTCCGGAGGACATTGTCTCTGATAGGGGTCCCCAATTTACCTCCAGATTATGGTCGGCATTCTGCCAACAGTTGGGCATCAATGTTAGTCTCACATCAGGTTACCACCCACAATCCAACGGACAGGTCGAACGCCTGAACCAAGAACTCTCCCGTTTCCTCCGATCCTACTGTAATCAGAATCAAAATGATTGGAGCCGCTTCCTGCTCTGGGCCGAGTACGCACAAAATTCCCTTCAAAAACCTTCCACTGGCATGACTCCCTTCCAGTGCATCCTAGGATTCCAACCTCCTCTCTTCCCATGGTCTGGCGAACCATCCGAATTACCTGCAGTGGATGCTTGGCTGAGACGCTGTGAGGAGACTTGGAACAGCGCTCATGTTCACCTTCTCCGAGCAGTTCGTCGGACCAGAGATCAGGCCAACCGACACCGCAGAGCTCATCCAGATTACCAGCCCGGACAATGGGTTTGGCTGTCCACACGGGATCTTCGCCTAAGACTACCATCCAAGAAACTTAGTCCCAGGTACGTGGGACCTTTCAAAATCCTCCGTCAAATCACCCCAGTATCATTTAGACTATCTCTCCCATCTCATTACCGTATCTCACCCACCTTTCATGTCTCCTTGCTCAAGCCCGCTGGTGGACCGAGAGGATCGGAGAACCTAGAGGAGGCTGGTGACCAGAGAGCGCCTCCCCTCATCATCGATGGCCAGGAGGCCTATCAGGTACACGAAATCCTGAATTCACGTCGCTGGGGCCGAGTCCTACAGTATCTGGTCGATTGGGAGGGGTACGGTCCGGAGGAAAGGTCCTGGGTCAATGCTGATGACATACTGGATCCCACTCTTATCACGGACTTCCATCGAGATCACCCAGACAGACCCGCTCCTAGACCCCGAGGAAGACCCCGGCGACGATCACCTCATCGCGTCAGGAGCCGCTCGCAGGGGGAGGGCTCTGTCACAAACACAGCCCCTGTGGCTCTCTCCGATCACCACCAGAGGGAACCGTCACCTGAGTATTAACCTCCTTCAAACTACATTTCCCATACACCCCGTACCTGGGGCTGATTACCTGCACAGGTGTCGCTCATCTTCATCCCCTATTTAAGGAACTCTCCCTGTTCTCTCAAACGCGAAGTCTTGTTTTGCCCATGCAGACATTACCGAGCGTTTCCCCACTGTTGGATCTTCCGTGTATGACCTGGACTGTTTATTGGACTCTGATTCCCTGCCGCCTACCTTATCGACCTCTGCCTTGTTCTCTCGCCTCTGCCTGCCAGCCGCCAGCCCTGATTCTACGCTCTGTCAAGGTTTATGATTGTGATTTGTCTACGTGGTATCTAATGCCCCTGATTGACCTGTTTCTGTTTACTCTGTGGATTATTGAAATAAAGCTGCTTATGGATCATAACGTCTCTGACTCAGCGTTACAAACACGCACTTGTCAGCGATGCTCTGACCGTTTTATCAGTAAATAAGCTTAGCAACTTAAAAGCTACTTGACATTTCCCCATAGTGAGGCAATACGGCAATACGGTTTGTTGAATTATTAGAAAATCATGCACACCTGAGGTGTAACCCCCTTCATGGCTTGGCTGCATCACTACCTTGGGTGTGCACTACTCTAATAATTCAATGGCCCATCATCAATTATTCTTCATCCACCTATAACAGTAACTCCAGCACTAGTTATGTGGCTGTATGTGTGAAATTGTAGATTGTCTTTAGAACCAGACAGCATGTCACATAATGTATGTTGTCAATACTGCGTAAATAGTTTTAAGTTTCTAAGAGGTTGCTATTATTGTAGAGTAGATTTTTCAACACTTATGTCAATACACAGTATTGTTCAAAAGTTTGGGTTTTTCTTTTTGAAAGAAATTAATACTTTTATTATTTCTGGGAGTAATCATTTGCTATTTTTCTCTCTTCCAGGGGAGCCACATCAGTGGTGTTCCGATGCCGTCAGAAAGGCACCCAGAAGCACTATGCTGTGAAAATGCTGAAAAAAACAGTAAGTTCACAGACACATTTCTTTGTTCTACCTTGTATAGCCAAAGAGATTCTGGTCAGGACTTACTTCCATCTGCTAAGTTCTTAAATATCTCATTTTGTTGTTTTCCATTTCTCTACATCAGTCTGATGAATTATGGATAATAACTTGCTGTCAGCAAAAACTGTTTTCAAAGCAGTACATACATTTTTATTGTACATCACCATCATTTGTGTTTTTTTGGGCCCATGTAGGGAACATTAATGCTATCTTAAGCCTCTTTAATGTGTTTGTAATTATATTATGTTACATTTATGCTATGATATGTAATGCATTACATTGTTAGTCACTGCATATAAATATTGTAGTCATGCATATTTACTGCAAGAACCACTAAAGATGGCTGACAGAGAAAACAATGTGAACATTTTTTTTTTTTAATGAACAATTTTATATACAGTGATGTACAAAAGTCTTAGGCCAATAGTATTTTCAACAAGAAAATGGTTTTAAGTAAGTTATTTCTATCTTTTGCTGTAGTGTATATTCAGTAGGTAATATCAGTGTACATTTCCAAGCATTATTTTTGGCCAAAAATGATAAAGAACACCAGGTTTGTTGTGCTGCACAATTTGGACAAAGATTTTGTTTTTACCAATTATATAAAATTATGATTCTTCTTCTTATTACTATATTAAAAAAAATAGTACTATTGTAATAACACTATTTTAATATAATATATAAAACAGAGTATTTAAGAATAAATATGAAATAATATTTATAATTAACATTGTTTTACACAAAACCTTTACTAACTTTTTTAATTTCCTCACCCTCTGTATTGTTCGAACCCCAGGAAAGTTGTTTTGCAGAATGTTCTGGTGCTTTTCCATACAATGTAAAGAGTGACAAAGAACATCCAGCAAATCCTGTGAAATAACTTTGTGTGTTCCATAAAAGAAAATCATACAAGTTTGGTACAGAATATTCCCTTTAAATGTAGAAATGTGCTTGGGTTTCTCTATTAATTATTTACGTTTTTCCCTCTCCACTGAGTTGATGTTGCTATTACACTTTGATTGTAATGGCTTTATAATAGTGCACCTTGTTCACTACACAGACAATGACTTGGATGTTGTTTCAGGTTGACAAGAAGATTGTACGAACGGAGATAGGTGTATTACTGCGCCTCTCTCATCCAAATATAGTAAGTAACGGGGCAGTCACAGCCTAAAATATGCATAAATCTACAAGAACACTCACTTAGATGTTCATCCTGTCTCTGCAGTACTGTCTGTGTTTGATTTAGTAAGGTTATGCAAATGTTAGTCAGACATTATAGCTACCGTAGTCTACATCAATAATTAATCATGTGATGTGTTTGAATTCCGCCAGTGAAAAGCTCTCTCTTTTTTCATGCCGTTTTCTGTCAGATCAAACTGAAGGAGATCTTTGAGACCCCTGCGGAGATTAGTCTCGTGTTAGAACTTGTCACCGGTGGAGAATTATTTGACAGGTCAGTCCACCATGGGGGTAAAGTGCTACATGCTAATAATGGCTGATTAAGATGTGAACTCCATGCTGTGGGTGATGGAGAATCACATGAAAACATTTTATAGTATAGTACATAGTACAGTATATAATGATGCCAACATATTCATGGCACTGAAATTAATTATAATTAATTGTACTTTATTAAGCCTGTTTTTAGGAATATTAACATTCCTTTATAGATTTTTTGCATTGTCAGTTGGGATGTACAGTATATTTTCATTTAAATAATTTGAATACTTAAAAATACTTTTCAATTTTGAAAAGTGCCAGAGTTCTATTTGAACCTGCTAAAATGGCACGCTAAAAAGCACTAAAACTGAAAAAGTGGTTACCTGAAATCTAAATTAATGGGTTTTATTCAAGTCAAAATATTATTTACCTTTGCTGAATCAGCCTAAATGATTTTATAACAACAAAATAATTTTTTGTTGGTGGTTACTGTATATCCAGCAGAAATAGCTTTTTAGGTGAACAACTGCAGGATTTTACATGCAACAACAAAGTCATGATCTGGCGATCAGTTGTTCTTCGGGAAATGTTTAAACCTAGTTGGTTATGAGACATAAATTTACTTTCATCATTTGTTACAGAAGGTGCTTGTCTGTATCCATGAACTAATCACATAGCGAATCAACACTTTAATAGAGGAACACTTATTATTGTGAAACCCATTGATTTTCCATTTTTTCCTCATTCAAGGTTATCTTATTTCCCATTTTCATACAGTTGTGTCAACATGAGTCATTTAAAGAAAAGCCTCTTCTTAAGACCAATCGATAGAAACGTCTCCATTCATCCTGTGTGCTGAGGTGTGGTTGACTCACACTAAGGCTGGAAAATAATGAAGTGAAAATTGGAAAAAGTGTCAGTCAGTGTTTGTACGCTCAATATGGAGTTACACTGGAGACCAAATGGTGCCTTCCGTCTTTCAGGGTGGTGGAGAAGGGCTACTACAGTGAACGAGACGCCGCTGATGCAGTTAAACAAGTGTTGGAGGCAGTCGCGGTGAGTGTTTCACATTTCCTGTCAGAAAATGGATTCCTTGTTCTGCTCTTTCTTTTGCTTTTCCTGAACTAGCAGGTTTGTGAATGCGATATACTAGTGGTCCTGAACTGGCTTTGCTTCAGGACCCAGATTTTACATTTTACATTGAGTGGCAACCCAACAAAGTTCAGAATTGTTGGTCTATCATATTGCCCTGTATTAAATTGTGTGTAAAATTATTATTAACAAGATGTAGCTAAATAAGAAAACTGACTGTTTTGTAGAAGCATAAACAACAGCAGAGGTGTGATTTACCAGCTTAACACATGAAACTAACAAATGTTGTATTATACGCTTCTGAACATGAGAAATGCACAAGCAATAACTGAATAAACATACCAAGAGGATTTCAGTATGTTTTTATTTCAAACTGTGCTTATTCTTATTACAGTTTTTTGTATTTTCGTTAGTGCAGCTTTTAAAGTTTTTGAAATCAGAGCATGCCATGCAACCTGTCCTTGTTGGTGTCTGGATAATTTGGCTAGCTTGCTCCAAGTGACAGATGACACTGTAGGATACTGTAGGGTTTGATTGGATGCACTACATTCGACCTCACCAACAAAAAACATTTTTAACCAAAAAGAGCCATGAATAACCATCATGACTGTTTTATTCTTACCTTTATAGTCCACGTAGATAAATCTTTACTGTCTGGAATATATAATATGAGTATAGACGCTTTCAACGGCATAAACATAAACAAACGTTAATGCACGTGAGCGCTTTTGTGGACCTAACTTAACTTCCGGTAGACTCCAAATAGAATCAATAACAACAGCCAAGTCCCTCTAGAGTAGATATTTTTTGATAACAAACAAAATGTGTTTTCTGTGTGGATCAGGCAGACTTAATGAAAATGCTAATTCATTATTTGCCAGCAGGAGATGTTTTAAAGCATAGACATAAAGCGCGAGAAATAGAGGTTTCCCCCAGTAACAGCTGTAAACAAAGCAGAGCTGGTACGCTCACACGCTGCTTTATCACGCATATAACATGCAAGTCTTCTTTAAGAAATACAGCGATATAAAACACCCATGCCTCGTTTTGATATTTAAACATAAATGTAAGGAATTATTATTATTAAACGTGCAGTACGTTACGTAACGTTACGTTACTCATGTTTATTTAACGAAGCCTTTTTGAAAATCGATCAGTTTTAAAATTGTGGCGAGTCTCCAAAAATAAATAAATGTATGGGAAACACAACCACCTGAGCCCAACTTCAGTCTACTCATCACCTTGGCTTTAACTGCGTTTGTAGATGGCACCACAGCCAGACCGATATACACAACACAGACCGGAAGTTAACTTAGGTCCAGGCGCGTGCGCCCGATGAAACCGTCTATACACAATGTAAACTAATCTCACGCTGCATTCGTCCAATCAATGACACTGACACCGATCTTAAGAGAACGAATGCATTATTAAACTTTTGAAATTTCCCTTAGCAACTACTCTGACAACCCTAGCAACCAGTGATCCTGTATATATCATGCAAATTTATTTCAGCATTTAACATTTGTGTCCATCGACCTTATATGCCTGTATTATATCATCAGTGAAACCATTACCAGTGAAAGCATTATTATTATCAAACCATTAAGAGAGTCCTGTTTCCAGTATGAAGTCATCATAGGTGGATCTAGATTGCATATGAAGACCACAGGAGATCAGTTATTGTTTTTTCCTGCTAGACTGGACGAGCCATTCTACTATATCCCTTTCTGTCCTGCTCTCCCTCTCTCCTTCCCTCCCTTACTTGTGTTTTGTTCATTAGTTCATGTATAATGAGGCTTATTTTTATCATCTTCTGTACACTTCTGTTTATATCCGTCATGAATCCATGTGCCTTAGTGATATAGCTGCCTGAATTAGAAAGTAGGCCTGTTCTTCATCTGTGTGAATGTATTTGAAAAGCATTTTCGTTTAAAGTGTGTTCCCCACCACACTGGATCTCATTTCATCAAAGATGGCGGTTGCCAAGGAGATAGTAAGAAAGTGGCCAAATTTCTCATGGGCTGGATTCAGTTGGTGGGCTGCAAAAAGGGAAGAGCAGCTCTCCAGCTCCCACCGGGGCACAAAACAGAGCAGAGGAACAGAAACATGAATGCTGCGAGTCCCTTTTGAAGTGGCCCACCTTTTCAGGGAGCGTTTTTTACCGTGTTATTGTGTCAAGAGTTTCATAGTGTCCTTCACTACAGCAGAATATGTGTCTGTCACATCAAAGACAGCTGGCTGTGTGGCATCCCTCTGGATCTGTGTTTTGTAGATTTCTGCCAGTCTGATCGGCTGGGACGTCCTCAGTGGCTTGGGACTTTACAATATCTTTGCAGTTTTCCTTTTGAAGACTGGAGCTCTCAAAGGTGATGCATTTTTTATTCCTGGAATTGAGAATCTTTGCTACTAAGGTTTAAAACTAGTTGATGCCACTAAGTTGATACTACCTTGTCAAGAGCCAGCATGTAACATACAGTAATACTGTTTGAAATGGTTTTTGTGGAATATTGTACACGGTTTCACTTACTACTTCAAATGATTGTAGACAGCACACACTTTATATTATAGACAGATTGTAATGTAATCTGGATTATGTAATCAGATTCCAAAAATGTAGTTGTAATTAGACTAAATTACATTTTTAAATACTTGTAATCAGAATAGTTACTTTTTATTGATTACATGATTACATATTATTCACACAATAGCAATAAATTATTCATAATTGATTCATTCGCCCTAATTCCTCTTTTTCATCCTTCAAATGTTCTTTTCTAAAACAGTATACCGCTTATACACTATTCACAAAAAGACCAGTCACTAGTCAGGTGGCGACAGCATTTGACCACTGGGTTTACAAAAATCATTTCAGTATTAAAGGGGTTATGACGTTTATTATTATTATTATTATTATTATATTATTTTATTATATTCCTTGAGGTTTACTTATAGGCCTAATGTCAGTAAAAAATTCGCACAAAAAAAAAATATATATGTAGAACCCTCATTCTAACACCCTCTCTCCAAAACGATCTATTTTAAGGGGTGTGTCCTTTAAGTCTTGTCAGGAATGAGCCACTGTTGCGATTTGGCTCATTGCACATCATTGCATAGGAAACAGTATCAACGCTAGTGATGCAGCTGTGGTCAGATATATTACAGTGTCATCTTTCAGCAAATGTTTCTTTGTGAACTCTCCATGATAGTGTGCCTCGTTTACAAAACAAAATGTTCTGATCGATCCTCTGACTCGATCCAGGTAAATAAACTATCCACTTCTTCCTTACCCTTAAGATGTGAATGAGCTGTTTAAACATAACGTCTCAAAGCGAACATTATTTCACTCAATTTGTCCTTTTGACGTCAGACTCAAGCCTGTGGATTTTGTCAGAAAGCGAACACACTTCTGTAAACTGTATCCAGTGTAGACAAGATAGTGGCAGTGATTGTAATTTCTATAAATTTTTTACGCAATGCAACATTCACATTCAGCGTAATTAAGTGTCAAGCCAATAAGCGTCTAAATTGCAGTGGGCGGGGCCTATGGTGACATGATGATTCGTTGATGGCAGTGATTATGCAAATGTTTGTGCCGAGTGACATCATCTTACACCTCAGATAAAAAAACAAGCCGTTTTTTGGAGCTTGATTAAATAAATGGTTTGTTTTTTATAATGAGGAGTAAATTTTAAGCTATGAAACTTTCAGAATGTTTTAATGGTACAAAGAATTCTTATATACCAAAAGCTCATGTTAATTTGATTTGTCATGTCATGACAGTGTTTCAACAATGCTTCAACTACTGATGAACACATTCATTTTTATTTAAACTGTCACTCAGTAGGTCATTTAAAAGGATTAGTTGCTTTATAAACAGAAATGCTCGCCTTGCACAGCTCTGCAATGCGCGACAATGACTTAACGTAATGCGTAATTATAAATAATAACGGTAATGTAGGCGGAAGTACTGACTCAGTGTTTAAAAAGTCAAACCTGCAAAGACTAAGTGAAATGCCGTTTACAAAAAAATTTAATAGGTGTCATTAAAAGTGCAACAACTTCTGAATGGTCCTCCTTCTCCACATTTGTAAACATTTGAGTTGGTACTTCCACCAACCTCAAGCGGGATCTTTTCAACGTCAATGTGAATTATGTGAAGTCATGATTGCGCATCGCAGAGCAGTGCAAGGCACGCATTTCTGTTTATAAAGCATATAATTTTTTTTAGAAAATAACAGATTGTTTCGACATAAGACCCTAATTCCTCATCTGGTATCGTGTAGAGCCCTTTGAAGCTGCACTGAAACTGTAATTTTGACCTTCAACCATTTGGTAGCCATTGAAGTCCACTATAAGGAGAATAATCCTTGAATGTTTTCATCAAAAACCTTAATTTCTTTTTGACTCAAGAAAGAAAAGGGTAAACATCTTGGATGTCATGGGGGTGAGTAAATTATCAAGAAATTTTAATTTGAAAGTGAACTAATCCTTTAAAGAGCCATACAGATGGGAAATCAAAAATTACCTGTATCACTGTGTATGATGTAGCTGTCCATCAGTGTAAACAATGTGCAAAGTAATTAAACCAAAAAGTACACGATTTATAAAGTTATTGGCTTCTAAAGTAAGGAGTCGACTCTGAATCGCTGAAACGTTATAGATTTCAAATCTTTTGCCCATCTCTATGTACGTCACTAGGAACACTTTGCATAATAATCTCCGCCTACCGTCTTGGGAGAAACAAAGCTCTGACCTGCCCCACCCCCCCACACAGACGCTCTGGTTGGTGTGATAGCATCATGTCGAGGAGACAGTCTGTTTTTAATTGTAAAGGCAAGTTTGTTTTATTTTCATTGCCAAAGAATGAATATCAGAAGAATCAATGGCTAAAATTCATTTTTACCACAATACCAGAGCAGTACAACAAATCCCTTTTGTTGTGTTCACAACATTTCACTGATGACTGCTTTTCTAATCTCGGTGAGTACAGCAGGATTTTCAAAGCGTTTGGCCATAAAAGAGGGTTCATTACCAACTTTATTTAGAACAACGAGCATCTCCGAATCACAACGCGAAGTATGATTATGAAGTTATGTGTTTGTTTTCTCCCGAGCGTCTTATCAGTATGTGTGCTGTCTGCAGCCTGTCTGCGCCGATCGTCATGTACAAACACGTCATTAAAATGAAGTGTAACTCCGTGAATACTCAACGAAGAGACATGAGAGAGATATCTATAGAAAGCTTGACATGTCTACTTTAAAACTAAACAAGTGCTGTGACAAGTGAAAACAGATATTCTGTGATAAAGTAATCCATATGAAAACAACGCGATGTCTGTTTTTCATGTCTCCCTTCGTCATATCTAATGTGACCACGCCCCCGCGCTGAACGCGCTATTCAAATTCAAACTGAAGCGTGCGGCTTGAATACACCTACACAGAAGAAAAAGCAGCGAAACTGTTCAAGTTTTTTTATTTTACTGTTTGCTTCGCGTGAGAGGAATAAGACATAATTCACCCCAAACAGATGCTAACGCATAGTTTACCGTGGAGGTGTGTGCGGAACAACCAATCAAAACTGCTTATGTTAGTTGACCAATCAGAACACAGTATGCTTTCCGAAAGGTGGGGTTTAAGGAAACTGAATCTTTTGAACAGCTTCACGCGAACCGTTTGGGGATCTCTGAGAATTGAGGTAATTTTAAAATGATATTTTGACAAAATGACAATGTTTTTTAACCTTGGATGGATTTAAACCTAATGTACAGGACTTACAAACAGTGATAGGAAGCTTAGAATTTTCATCTTACTGGCTTTTTAAGTATTACCATAATATTTCAAAGTCTTTCAAACCCATTAAAATGCACAAATTCATTGTATTCCTTACTTACTTTAATGCATTCATTCCCAAACTTTTTTGTTATCTGAACCTCTATTAGCTAATATATTTACTTAAAAGTACCCCTTGGTCAGTTTTCGCGTGACATGCAGGTCAACAAATATAAATTATTTTATTTTAATTTATGTTATTTAAAAATAAATATATATATATATATATATATATATATATATATATATATATATATATATATACAAAGAGTAAGAAAATATATTCCATTTATTGTTATTAACATTGTTATGAACATTAATGCTTTGGGAAACCTTGGCATTAATGTTCATAACAATGTTAATAACAATAAATGGAATATATTTTCTTACTCTTTGTGTTTTAATATTAATATGGTAGAAGATCATCTTATTTAAATCAATTTAGGTCCAAAGTAATCTAAAAGTAATCAAAAATAGTCTATTATATTACTTAAAATGTGTAATGTAATGGATTAAGTTACTAACTACAAGTTTTGTCATGTAATTTTGAATTAGTAATGGACATTTTGTAAATAACTGAATATAGAAGCCTGTTTCTGCCACATATGAAAAAAAATAAATGTTTATCTTAGAATTTTTACTTTATTTCTGACAAGTCTAAGTTTACTTTTTACTTTTTTAAAGACTTTTTGTCAGAATTTTACGTTCAAAACACAAGTCACAAATTTAAGTTTATATCTTGCTTTTCAGACTGTTTTCTCAAAATTGTGAGTTTATATTTGCAATTCCAAATATTCTCTCAGAATTGTGAGTTTATAATAATAAAAAACTTTTTTTTTTAATATCAGTTACGAGTTCTGGAAAGTATACAAGTATTCTGGAAAAACATTCTGAATTGTGAGAGAAATGTCAATTACGAAATGTTAACTTTAAACTGTAAGATATAAAGTTGGAATTACAAGAAATTAAGAAATAAAGAAAAAGTTGAAAATAAACTGTTTTGACAACACATTTCCATCTACATTATTAATCAGGATGTTAGGAGCATTTCATAAACAATGTTATAAAATGTATTTTTGGCAAGAAAAAATGACTAGAACTTTGTAATTTCTAGATAAATTTGTTTTCTGCTCATGATGAGAGCATTTTGATTATGTACAATTTTTTTTTTTTTTATAATGAGATATTTATTTTAAGCAAAGTATGACCCAGACTTCAAGAGGAAACCCCTATTCCTCATAAATCTTTTAACTGTCACATGGCCCTCCTTATGCCAGATAGGTATCTACTGTACATGTTAAAATAATAATAGCCTTATAAAACCTTTTAATATTCTCATCCATTTTTCCCCGTCTTAAAGGGCTAATCCACCATAAAATGTAAGTTCTGCCATCATTTACTCATGACGTCCATAATACTTTATTTTGCATCAGACAAAAGAAGTAATCTAGGACAATGTGGTTGGTTCACATCCACTTCCACTACTTGGAAAATATTCTGCTAGATGTCGCTTTTTTTGTTCTGTGAATGAAAGATAGTAACATGAGCTTTAAACCACTTTATGGTGATTGTCATTTTTCAAACCATTAAGATTTAACTAGTAAGCCATTTTAGGTTCCCCTGAAAAGAGCAAACACTATGGTGCTATCAAAACATTAAAGTAGTTTGTATGTATCCCGGCCAGCCATTGTGTCTAGAAAGCAACCATCCTAAACAAAACTCTTATGAGATTCACGCAGAAATGAGACAATCATCTTGGGCAAAACTGTTATTTGAAACAAGTTAAAGCTTATTCACACTTCAATGACAGACGGCAGCCAACACCAACATTCACCAGATTACAGTACCTCACTTCTCTCACATTCCACAACCCGACAAACTCCAGTCTGCGAAAACAAGCAATGACTAACAGTAACAGGCGCCAACAGGGGTAACACATTTCAACTTTTCTGTAGCTATTGGTCGGCGTCTGTCGGTACAATGTGAAACAGGCTTTACAAAGCCAGAAGCATAAAACTTTGAAAAT
Organism: Carassius auratus; assembly: GCF_003368295.1. Taxonomy (NCBI): domain Eukaryota; kingdom Metazoa; phylum Chordata; class Actinopteri; order Cypriniformes; family Cyprinidae; genus Carassius; species Carassius auratus. The sequence goes on from NC_039272.1 coordinate 27,079,421, forward strand.
CAATAATTCTGCAATTCCATTTGGAGCCACTAGTGGCACAGAAATGAAACACTTCACCTTTAACTGTGTGGACCTACATAATGAGGCTAGTTGCTAAAATAATCTTCATGGCGTGGGGACACAGATGGCAGCAGTGGCGAGCTACAGACCTCCTGCTCTTGTCAGATGAGAGGAGGAAGAGAAGGAGAGAGATGATGTACTTTATGTGTGTCAGCTCCACTGAGTTTTGAACAGGATGGAAGTATTCCCTCCGGACTCCAGTAAAAGATAACACTCCTTCATGTCACCATAATAATTGGTGTTGGGAAGCTGGCACACTGTACTGCTCATCCTCTGAGGAATCATTCTGCGGCTCTACTGCAAACAAACCAGTTGGAATGCTTTTACACTAGGGACTATGGTGACTCTGCCTTTATATGGGCAGTCGTGCATACTAGTTTGACAGATAAGAGAAGTATTTGTCAGTATAAATTTGGATTTTTCCCATGTGAATGACATATGGGAGGACATTTGAACCTGACAATCCATATTTAGTGATGACAGATGTTGTTTGAGACTATAATAGGCCTTTTGATAGCTTTAGCTAAGCATGCTTAATTGCAAACCAAAGTAAATACTCCAAATAATGATAAACAAATTAGACTTTCAACCCAAAAAATAAAAAAGACGAAGAATGAGTGTAATATTAACTGCAATAATATTGAAAAAAGTGGCAAGGTGTTGATGTGTAGTTGCTAGAATGTTCTGGCAGTGTTGGGGAAAGTTACTTTTAAAATTAATACATCACAATATTGCCTTACTCCAAGCAACTAATCCATAAGAAAAGTTACTTTTTTATGGAAAGAAACAATAAGAAAGAATAACCAAGATGCCAAAGTTTAAAGACTTTGTGCTTAACTTTAATGAGGGGAAGCAGAATAATGATTAACACTCAAGTAAAAACAAACAAAAAAAAAATGTATGCAAACATAAATTGCACATAAGGCAGTTTTTTGCATTACCTAAATCTATTTATACTATAAAATTTATATTCATTCTTGAAATATAATAATTTACACAGTGGCTGTCATAGCCTGTTTTCATGACTTTAAACATACATAAAAATTTAGACATCACTAACACTTTAAGTAAAATATAGCAAATATATAAACTAATATTTAGCGAAATGCTCTTCTCTAAACTTAATTTCTCCTCTGAACAAACAGGCTGGAGACACAAATAATGACTTGCCTAAGGTAAATATAAACCTTGAAACACTGATTGAGCGATTACATGAGACATGAGATGTTCATTCATGTTTATTTCATGTTATAACTAGTAGTAAAGAGGAAGGGATGATGGCGTTCACTCACGTTCTGTGCTGCCGTTTGAACTGAGGCACCTACAGTGATCTGTCACGGCAAATTAAAAAGGGAATCAAAAATGCATTTATTGTTAGAAATTCCTGAAATAAGAGAGAGATAATTAGTGTCTTATAAAAAAGTAACAATATATAGAACTGAAAGTTTCAAATTATCATGTCATTTGCACTGCTTCAGGAGAGTGGGTAAGCTTAAGGAGTGATTTGTTTGTTTTTCTGATTGGTGGAGAATCTCTGCAGAATCATGGGTAATGTAGTCTTTCAGCTGTTCAGCTGTTAAACAGCAAACAAAGTTGAAATATTGTTGGATGATGGATTAAACAAAAGCATATAGTGTATATTTACAACCTTATAGCTTACAGTAGTTGTGTTTCAGTGGTTTATATTTCACTGTGAGGAAAATGAATGAAATCAGACTGTTGTACCTAATAGCACATATATAGCTATACAGTTGCTTGCTTGTTCTGTATAGTTACAAGGAGTTTGCTTACTGGTCAGGTCAAATTTTTTTTAACAATTAAGTATGTCCAATAGTAATCGTGAAACTTGCTTTAGCAAACAGAACTGGCTAATATATGTATTAAAACCTTCCTCACAATTGGTTCTCTATCACGTTCATCACTTCCCTCTGTTGCACATGTTAGATGATGACCACACGCTATTTCTCTGTAACCAGGCAGACTTATGGCCTATGTTACTCTTGTTTAATACGTTTCCGTGGTAACACTTACCAAGGCACTGGCAAGTGCTTTGGACTGATTATAAATACAGATCTGTTGTGAACGGTGGACGTTGGTCTAATTAGTGGTGTTTTCTAAGGCAGGCATCACTTTTAGCATTGCTCATACTGAGGAATAGCGATCTGAGCAAAGTCCTAACACTTTGGTGTAACTGGTACATTTATTTTATGCATATGTAATGACCTCTCATACATAACAACAACCCAGAAATCTCTAGCAGTTTAATAGTGCTAAACAATACTCAGAATCCTTTACTGAAATGCAAGACTTTGACAATCACCCACAATAATCATGCCAAAAGTTTTGGGGAAATATTCTCAAACAGTGCTGAAAGGGATAGTTCACCCCAAAAAAAGAAAATTTAGTCATCATTTTCTCATGTTGTTCTAAACCTGTTTGAGATTATTTCTTCTGCACTTTGAATAATGTCGGTAACTAAACAATTGACAAGTAAATAGCAGTGCTTGCAAGGCAGCAAAAATGAAATGAAATGAAAAATAACATTTAAGGAAAAGTTCAGGTTTTGGCTTTCAGGATTTGCATTATTGTAATTCCACATCAGAGCCACTCATAAGTATTAAGTAAAGTGACTTACTATGCCTTATTACTTTAAGTGTTTTTCTGCATAGTCATCAGTATAACTAATTGTACAATTTTAGAGGATTTGTATTCGGCAGCATACAAGCAACAACAACAGCACTTTACAATGAACAGTAAAACAAATACTGTTCAAAAACAGGACAAATAACGTATTCAATACAATAAACACATCAAAGATATAAGAACATTGAGAAATATCAATACAGCGCTGCCTGGTAAGCATTGTAAAACGAATTGGCCTATGAAATATATTCAGTGCAGATTGGTCATTACTTTAATTTTGCTCATTATCAGGCCCAGATTAATCTGTTCACTGACCATAGAAGAGATTACCATATGAATTTGAAAACTATTTTGTCACATTTCATGACTAAGTAGTAATATACTGTTACACCTGCCTGAGATCAGTGGGAAACAAAGAGCATCTTGAGTGGTAGCACCAGGAGTAGAGGGAAGAGGGCATAGAGGGAAAGAGGTCTCAGCTTCATTGAGGTCATCAGGTGGGCACCCCCCTTTCTTTGCTGTTTCGATGATATCAGCCCACTACACATCCATAGGCCTCCTCCACCGCATCTGCATCTCCAGCACAGTTGGTAACTGCAATTTCAGCCGGGAAGCAGAGCCTTTGGTTTAAGTCGACAGAGAGCTTCCGATCACAAGCTCCTCTCAGCTGGTCAGTGTTTTGGGTCTTCACCTTGACCCCCACTTGCCCCTTGTGCCACAAACTCCTGTCTCTTTGCATCATGGTCTAAAAGAGGAGGTAGGAAGTTGATGGATATCCGCCTGTTCTCCAGACTCACAGCAAAAAAACTTCAGCACCTGGTTGTGCCTCCAGGTACTGTATACCTGCTGTGCATCAGGCTTACCTTACAGCCAACCAGGATGTGTTTCAGGTTCGCTGAAGATGAGTAAAGGGGGGCATCTCATAGGAGCTTCTCCGAACCATTGGTTAAGGTTCACTAGTGAAGGCAAGACATAAGTTGCTTGTAAAAGGAAGCTGATTTGGAATGCTTCCATGTCCCACAGCTCCTTCCCATCTCATCCACTGCCCTTGCTTTACCTGTGAGATTGCTTTTGCACATCTCGTTGCTTGCTCCTGCTGGCACACCTCTTCAGCCACCAATTTTCGACACTGAAATGGGGTTGCCTCATGCCAGAGAGGTCCTCTCCCTTGTTGTACATGACCAACAATGTTTCGATGCCTCAGAGATGACTTGGCCTGTTGTACTGCTGCCGCTGGAGTCCACGTCCTTTCAGTTTTAAGGGTCAGAGCAACTTGAGCTGCACATGGGTCTCGGTATTCCAGCCTTACAAATATTATTTCCAGCCTTATAAATATTATAACCACATAATGGGGACAGCAACACATGTTAATTAGTGTCGCTATATTCTACAGTCACACATGTCTGTGTTCACCTCTGATTAATGTGTCTATATGTCTGGTTGCAGTACCTGCATGAGAATGGTGTAGTGCACAGAGACCTGAAACCTGAGAACCTGCTGTACGCCACCTCAGCGCCAGATGCTCCGCTCAAAATAGGTAAGCCTGGATTTTCATCGGCCTGATAGGGGAACAGCAGTTTAGCTAATCTTCTCTTGTTTGTGAATTAACCTGTTAACAAGCAACCTGATCCTGTTGTAGATGTAGAGAATCATTCACTTTCAACTTTAAAGGAAGGATAAGCTCTGATTATGTATGGCATTTATTTGTATTTTTTTTGCTGTAAAATATGAACTGCTCTCCACACGTCATGAGAGTCACCTCATAGACTTCCATTGAAAAAGGGACTAGAGTTGAATCTGGGGACCAGAATATCATAGACTTGAGCAAACCCCTGGCAACCATCCAGAACGCCCCATCAGCTGCTTAGCGATGCTCCACTCTGTTCTTAGCAAGGTTTGCTTTTGTAAGAGCCATTTCAGAAAATGTAAAATCTGATTTTCCTTGACATGATTTATCTTTACAGCGGATTTTGGTTTGTCCAAAATTGTAGACGATCAGGTAACAATGAAGACTGTGTGTGGGACTCCAGGCTATTGTGGTGAGTTTATTTAAGAGGAGTTTTTATTTTTTTTTAACAGAGCACCATCTGTGGCCATCAGTTGCACAAGTCTTTTTACTGCATTAGTGCAGCAGAGCGTCGCCTCCCCCTTTATTCTTTTCTTCTGATGTTCTGTCTTTCTCTCCCTCAGCTCCTGAGATTTTGCGGGGATGTGCTTATGGCCCTGAGGTTGACATGTGGTCTGTGGGAGTTATCACGTACATTTTGTGAGTGACACGATGTACTTGTTTAAAGTTATTCTTTCACAAGAATGCTGTGCTTAGTCATTCAGTCTCTCTGTTGTATCAATCGCTGGTTTTGTCTCAGATCAGCCTCGCTGGTGAAAAGCGTGAAGCACGTTTTGAACTTCTGGGTGTAATTCCAGGAATGGGATGTAGTATCTTTTATAAAACATAAAGTCTAATAACGTTTGACAGAAAACAAAACTAAAACTCTTTTCAAAAAATCTATCATCAGTAAATGTTGTTTTAAACCCATTTAATCCATTTGTAAGGAGCTGACTGGAATTTAAGTAATTATTCACGAAATCTAAAGGATTATGCAACATTAAAGAATGAAGTAACGTGTACTAAGAATTCAGCTCTGATATCACAGAAATAAATTGCATTTTAAAATATATTCAAATAGAAAATAATTCTCTAAAACTGTAGTTCAATGCCACTTTGTAGAGGTGAAGCTGATGTTTAAAACTAGCACCGTATTTTGTTTCTATTCTCTGTACAGGTTATGTGGTTTTGAGCCCTTTTTTGATGACAGAGGAGACCAGTACATGTTTAAACGCATCCTGAACTGTGAATATGAATTTGTCTCCCCCTGGTGGGACAATGTGTCTCTCAATGCCAAGGACCTTGTGAGTAAATCTCAATATATATATTGATATATATCAATTCACTAATAACCCTCAGTATACCCTAAGTATAAAAATATCACACACACAAACACACACACACTTACATAGTTGGTTTATGGGAATTTCCATTGGCATAATAGTTTTATATTGTACAAACTATAATTTCTATCCCCTTACACTTACCTTACCCCTAAACATTTCTGCATTTTTAGATTTTCAAAAAAAGCAAGACAAAATAACAGGAAGTGTCCTCATCATGTCTATGTTGTAGTAACCATGACGCTATATATGTACATCCTCATAAACCATATATACCAGAACACACACACACACACACACACATACATAAGAACATTTTGATGTCTTTTAAGTCCTTTTAATATCTGCTGTACAGTATATTGTTCTATACTTTATAATAGTTATAATGTTAAGTTCTAATTGGAGGTCTGCGTTCGCCACTGTATGAAAAACACTCACCTGTAAGAGCACATCAGTTCAGTTCTATTTCAGTACACCTAGCTGCTACATTGCTTGGCAACAGTAAACTGCCTACAGTTATGCTAATGATCTATATAACTTTGCGGAAGAATTATTTAGACACGCACACACACACAACACACACACACACACACACACACACACACACACACACACACATATATGTATAAATTTCTGCTACATATTGTGCCTAACAACACCCCTTAACCACAGTAATATCACTATTACTTTAAAAGAGAATATTGCTATATTAGACTTCTTTAGGGACTTTTAGGGTTCCACAAAGAACCTTTCAGCAAACAGGCTTTATTGGTAATGGGAAGGTTCCATGGATGTTAAAGATTCTTCATGGAACCATAGATGCAAATAAAGACTATTTTAATAATGAGAAAACCCAGACTGTATTTAGCACCGACCACTTGTGATCACCAAAAACACATCTTCAGTCAGAAACATCTCTGCCTGTCAGTCATTTTGCTCGTTCAGTAACGCTGATGTTGGGTTTCAAATCTCTTGAAAGTGTTACTCATCTTTTTTGGCTTCACAGGTGAAGAAACTGGTTGTCCAGGATCCAAAGAAACGGCTGTCGACACAGCAGGCGCTGCAGCACCCCTGGGTGACAGGAAAGGCTGTTAACTTCACTCATATGGACACGGCTCAGAAGAAACTCCTGGAGTTCAATGCTCGAAGAAAACTCAAGGTTTGAGGTTTTTGTCTAAATAACACTTTTTTTATGATACCCACATTTCTAAGGCATGACATGATTGTCTGGGTCCTGTGCCCAGTAGCCCTGTGTGTTACTCTGGTCCTGCATTTACATGTACATGTGATTTTGTTGTGAATTTTTGTCAATTAATTAATTATAAGACAAAATTTGTTAGTAAAATTTCAAGATAAACACTTAAGATTTCTTGTTTATTCATACAATTGTGTTTTGAAAATGAATGTTAAAAAGTGAGGATCAAATATGATGTGCTTCTGAGGAACATTTAATTGTACATCTCTCAATCATTACTGTATTGCATTGCATTAAATTGAAAGTGACGTGACATACAACCAAGTATGGTGAGCCATACTCAGAATTCGTGCTCTGCATTTAACACATCTCAGGCATTCACACACAGCAGTGAACACACACACAACGTGAACACACACCCGGAGCAGTGGGCAATTACATGCTTTGCCCTCCACAATAAGAACTACAGAGCTTTGGTCATAAAACTAAGTATCATTTTTGACGGGAGAGTGACAGCTAATACTTATCTGTATTTAATATTAGTAGTCTGCTACATCATAAATATCTCACTGATTTACATTATTAGCTTTTAGAGTTTCATCTTACTTTTTGGACTAACAAATATTAGCAACTGCACTATATTTTTTTCTCAGTTTGGCCCACTGAATAAAACTGAGGTGTTTTTTTCTCTGCACAATTATGAGCTCCATATTCTCCTTTATCATAATATATGAGTATATGCATATGTCAGGCTTTATAGGGTTGACATTGTTACATTTGTTCAGAACTTAAACATGTATAAAAGCCTCAAAGCATTGCTCCTGGCAAAAAAGGTTCCATAGACTTTAGACCATAAACCAAAAAGACCAGAATATCATAGAAATATGTACATTTGACTGGGGCCAGAATACCCTAGCAGCCACATAGAAACATATTAAAAAGGCTTTATCAAACATAGTGCAAAAGCAAGTTCCACTCACATATCCTCAGAAATGTCAAAATTGAGGATTTTCTTTCAAGTTTGATGCTTCTAGTGGATTAGAATTTACACGTGTCCATAAAGGAATAGTTCACCCAAAAATGAACTTTTGCCGAAAGTTTACTCACCCTCAGGACATCCAAGATGTAGATGAGTTTCTTTCTTCAGTGAAACAGATTTAGAAAAATTAAGCATTATATGCTGTAACTTGCTCAACAGTTGATACTGACAACGAGACAAAAGCTCCATGCATAATCCAGATGACTGTAGTCCATCAGTTAATGTCCTGTGAAATTAAAAGCTGCATGTTTGTATCAGAAGAGAAACAGACACAGATCAAGCACTGTATACAAGCAAAAACAGCCCAGAACAGTTTTAAACAAACATGTTGGTGGATTTTGATGTGAAAGGACAACAGGGGATTTACTTTTTTTTTTTTTTTACTGGAGGAAACATTATTATGGATTATGGAGTCATAAAAGTTAAAACGCCTTTAAAATTGATTTATTTCTCACAAACACGCAGCTCTTTTTCTTCTTAAGACATTAATTGATGTACTGGAGTCATTTGGATTACTTGTGGAATATCATGATGTTTTTATCAGCAAATAATAATCAAAACAGCTGAATATGCTTGAATATTAATGTTCTGAAATTCTAATAGACACCCCTGTGTTTGTGTCTCCACAGGCAGCGGTCAAAGCGGTGGTAGCTTCAACTCGATTGGGCAGCGCAGGAAGCCATGGCAACCCAGACGGCAACAAAACCGACAGCAGTCCGTCCTCTATCAAAGAGAAGACAGCAGAGGATCAGCCGGACACTGAACAGCCTCAGATTCTGAACGAAGAGCCTCACTGAGCCTCACTGGAACTCAAGACTTCTTCCCTTCAACAAAGGAACGTTGCTTTTTGCAAGTGGGCCTCATAAAGGACGGAACGGATGGGCTTTGTTTGGTTCTCCTGCATGCGGACTTGTTTGTCTATAGAAACGTTCCACATTGTGACATTGTGAGCCAGTTGCCATACCATGCCAACATTTGATAAGTCCGTAACTTCGGATTTTGTACAGTGAATGAACATCATTGGATGGCAATGAGAAGAACCAAATGTCTTCAGATGATCATTACGTCTATGGCAGTTAATATTTATATTATCATGCTTTTTTTAGATAATTGCCAAATTATCATATAGTACATTCAAGGACATATTTTGCTTTTTAGATGTATAAATCACATTTGTGCAGCTTTTTTATTGAAATCGTTTTATTTGTTTCTTCGTTAAGGTTTTTTTTTTTTTTTTTTTACATAATATCGGTCACTGGTAGAGAAAGATGTGGACACTGAACTAAACCTTTACATAAGCTTCAACTGAGAATGCCTTATCATATACCATTTTTTATAATTCATTCAAATGTAACATTTTAAAATATTACTAAAGTGTGTCCTAAACTTAGACAATAAGCATATTGTACTTTGTTTAAATAGGGATATGCCGATTTCTTCTTTACTTTCATTTAAATCTGTGTTGAGAACATGCTATTAGGCCTATCTGACACACACACACACACTCACACACAAATTGCAATGAAAAACACTCCTTTGTGCCAAAATGTTCTTAATTTTAGTAGACTTTTTATAATCTTGTATAATTTAAGAATTTTCCTTTAAAATAATTCAAAACTATTTTGGTTTTTATCTAAATTCATCTCAAAATTCAGCGCTTTACTAATGAGTCTGTGATTTAAACACACATGGAAGAACATGGAGGAGATTTTTGAACTTATTCAATATTCTTTAAAGCATGCATGTATTGTATGGTATGAGGGAATGCTGTTTGATAATCTGATAATCACATGTAAGGAATGTAATGTGGATATAAAGGGGTTAATGTTTTGCATGTAGGAATGTTATCTTAACTGCTGCAATTGTCTTTTTAATGTTCTGTATTTTACAGATAAAACTCGCTGTCTAATTAACAAAATGATACTGGAGGCTATTTGATGGTAACTTTGTATATGACAACTTTGTTTATCTGCCTGTTTCTTATAAGGAGTCAAAATGCCAATAAGATAGCACTGAATATTACTATCAGAAATAAAGAATGCAAAAAATAATAAAAGTTTCTGGATCACTGCGTAAGTTCTGAATGGGTGACATTAATTAATGAAATATAGGCTAATATATATATATATATAGCTGGTTGATATAATACTCCCAGTGTTTTTAACCAACATTTCTTGCAAATGCAGATTAAAATGATAAATTGTTCTAGTTAAAAACTTAAATGAATATATACATTTATGCATATTCATAAAAATCCAAATAAGTAGGCTAATAAATGAAGACTTTTTTGTTTAGTTTTTATTTAATAGTTTTTATTGATTTATTAATTGTGAAGACAATTCTTCTAAATTGTGGTTTCAATCTACAGTGGGCCCATTTAACATTTAAGTGCAAGTTTAAGCCTGAAGAGACTAAAATTTTCTGAGATTCATTGCAATAAAATATCAAACCCATCTGTAAGCAAACGTTCTAGACTTTTTCTCAGAACTAACTTTAATTTTCTGGCATTTTTAATGATAACCTCTCACATTCTCACACGGTTCGAATGCTTTTTTTAATTATTATTTATTTTATTAAAACCTAACAAACTATTGGAGCACTGCTTGTACTGTCTTCAAATAAAAACCATTTGGTTTTATATTTTATTAGTATTCTTGAATTCACACTTTTATGAATTCCACATACGCTCGGCTCCACTGTTTCTGCATTTTGAATCGTAAAAAATAGTTACAGTCACAGTAGATGGCGATGTCAACGCTATCAGTCAGAACGGTCAGAACCCCCATTCAAGAGCTACACGAGTTTACCGCCCTTCAAACACCACAGAAGAAGAAGTAGAGGAGTGCTGCGCCCCCTGCCGGCAGACCGCGTCCGCTCCGTCTCGCACACACACTAGCGCTCGATGACAGACGGGGAGGGGGAAGCGGAGAGAAGTAAGCCCCGGATCTATCTTCAAGAGAGAAAATAGGAAAGAAAGACCGCGTCCCACTTTTATTTCGTTTTTAGCGGCACCTTTCCGACTCATAGACTTTAGGGAGCCCGTGGAGGGGCTGTGTCACTGTCTGTAGGATGTCCCGACATGAAGGTAGGTGCGAAAAAACCGCCGATCGCTGCGTCGTTGCCTTGAATTGTAGGCCAGTGCTGACCCGCGGCGTTGCCATGTTTTCAATTCAAAAGCACTGGGAAAGACTCATCATGGCGGCCGCCGTGAATTGTGCAACCTTTTATGTGCTTACACCGCCTCGGTGGCGCAAAGGGCGTTTTCTGGGAGCCGCTTGGTGTGATATTGAGCTGGGCCTGTGTGCTAGGTCGGGCCTGCTGCGGCTCGCTCGGCCGCGGGACGGAGGGTTAGTGTGTTCCCGCAGGTAGTCCGTGGAGAGGTCAGGGCTTCGGTTGGGCCTGATTTAAGACGCTTATTTTTAAAGCTTTCTGCTTTAAGTTACCCTTCTCTGCTAGAATGCCGACCAAGGTCCTGGACTCAGGCGCTTTAGCGGTGGTGGAGCTCAGTCTGACCGCTCTGGAGCTCTCTCTCTCTGTGTGTATGTGAGCCGTCTTGAGTCATGTCATGTTTCAGGCCAGCACAAGTGAATGACTTGCACGTCTGGGTTTAGCATTAGCTGGTGTCAGTGAAGCCATAACTTTGATTGCTTACCAATCTTACTCAATTATTTCTGGAAACTCGATTATATTTCGCTCGCTTTGTGAAGAAGATATTCAGTAGTGAGTCAAACGAGCACGTTTGGATACAAGGAAGAGATTCGGAATTTCAGTACTTCAGGACTTGATCATGTGGCTTTAGAAACATTTGTCCTGTTAAAAGTCACTTTGGGTGCACTTAAGTGTACTTAAAAGTCGGCAGAACCTCAGTAAGGGCTGTCAGTTTAAAATTAATAAGATAGTAATACTTAAGAAATGAATAACGTACCACTGACATTGCGATGAAATATCAGATTGAGTCTGTCATAGTTGTCATGAAGTCATGACCGCTGTTTTATTATAATCTTTTGGACATAGTACCATTGAATCTATGTTTTTGAATTTTACCATGGTATTTCCACTGTACGTTTTGGGAATCTTTACCCTCATCAAAAGTCCTGTGTTTATATAGTAGTATATAGTGATTATATTAAATGGTAATAATACCTTACTTTTTTATAGAAATGTACCATAATATAAATGATACTGCAAAGAATGTCTAAGTTCATGTCCAAAACTAATCCTAGGACATATTATTAATTATATTATATATGTCTGAATTGAACCGAATTCTTAGTAACTCAATGTGAGTTATTAAAGGTATAATTCTTTTATACATTTGTTAAGTGCTTAATCTTTTTTTTTCAAATCATAGTGAGCTGCCTATGTAAGACAGCATATGTGTTCATCATATGTGCCTGTGATTCTCAAATATGCTGTCTGGGTTGTCAGCTCACTAGATTTCAAGACGGCGGCTGTCACCTGCCTGTGAATGAAGACTGCTTACATATGCGTCTAGTTTCTCTGCAAACAGCACACGGTGCTTGAGAGTATCTTTTAAGAGGATCCTAGTGCTGTGTAACACCTCAAATGATTATTGGTATAATATCTGAATTGGTGATAGTTTGGCATCTGCTCAGCTCTTTGGTTCAAGCTCAGTGGCAGAATTATTCTGACGTATCTGGATTCTGTAATTAATGCTTAAGGTTTGCTCAGATTGAAGGTATTTTATACAGTAGATATTTAAGATATGACTAGACAAGTCCATACTTAAGGAGTTCCCCTTGGGTTATTCACATGCCAGCTGCAAAAAATTGACACGTTTGTCTTCTATGTAGTGATTATTTTACAAAGACATACATTTTTGCTCAGAACTGAGAAATTCTGGGTTTTATTAAAAATAAAGATCTATATGATCCACATAGATGATGGAGGAGAGGGAGTTAAAAGCACAAAAGCACAAATATAATGGTTAATATTAATTTTAGGATATAGGATTTAGGTCCACAAAAGTAAAATAAATAAATCTATATCATTACATGAAAGTATGATTTTGTATAAGCCAGAATTGTCTTGATTTGATCAAATGTTTGCACCATATGTTTTGGTCCCTTTGTCAGCCTGGAACACTTAATAATCATTATTAATATTCAAGTTTTGCACACTTCATACCCGAGCCCAATTGTTTTGATCCGTTCATCCCACTCTCCAGAACAATATTTTAAAGCCTCTTATAAATGTCTATGATTTATGCTGCAATTATTAAAATTGCTTGTTTTCAAACTTTTTTTAGTAAACAAACTGAGAGTGTTTATACATTCAATTAAGAACAATTTATTGAAATGTCATGATTTCATAAGTTTCAAGCACTCTGTTCTTCAATAAAAGCTGTATTTGTTGAGTAGAATTTCTTTATTTTTTTATTTAGATAATTGACTTTAGATCTTTGACATTTAATTTATATTAAAGTTAGAAAATGTTAATATATCAATAATAATTTATTCATATGTTTAAGTAACCCCTCTTGAAAGTTTACTGAGGCCCTCTAGTGGCCCCTGACCCTTGGTTGAGAACCACAACCCTAGATGCTGTCTGGGGTCATGTCAGGCCTTATTAAAACCTTGGTACTTTTATAATAACAGAAACAGCAATTAAATAATAGTATATATATATCTTTTTATATTACACAAAATTATGAAATTTAATATGAGAGTACACAGTTTTTCTTCTAGGCTATATTACAGTAGTTAGTGTGGGCTGTCTATGGATTGCTTTTATCAAGTTTTGTCAGTGTAGGAATTTTCTGGGAACTGAACCCTCCCACTGCTGGCACTATATTCAGCTAGAGCAACTAAATCAACTTAAGGGACATATGATGGGATTTCAAGTTTTCCTTTCTCTTTGGAGTGTTACAAGCTGATTGTGCATAGATAAGATCCCTGAAGTTGTAAAGACTAAAGTCTCAAAACCAAAGAGATATTCTTTATCAAAGTTAAGACTCTGCCACGCCCCCCTAAAAAGGCTTATTCAAACACGCCCCCACATATCTACGTCTTGATGTGGAAATATTTGCGAATTGCTGCCCAAATGTTCATGCAAAGAAAGAAGGCGTGGTTTCAGTAACCACAGTTAGTGTTGAAGCAGCAATGTCAGGGAGATGCTGTGTGTTTCTAGGTGAAAGCACTTTATTTGGCCTCCCGAAAATAAATTGATTTAGGAATCTTGAACAGAACAGCAAATAGGGCTGTGGAAAAAATCAGATGTGATTTTCATGCGCATCTCATTAGTGCCTTCAGCACATGCGTTCAGATCAGGGTTGCCAGGTTTTCACAACAAATCCTGCCCAGTTGTTTCTCATAACTAGTCTAAAACTAGCCCAAAAGCATTTCCTGGAGGTTCCCTGATAAAAATTGCTTCCTGGGGTTAAAATATACATTGTTTGGAAGGGTTGCCTTGGTAAAATTCACATTTCAGGCGCTAAATATCACGTTATTGGTATTGGGTTGCTTCAAGCCACGGAAATTAAAAACAACCGCAGACTAGGCAACACTGGTTCAGGTGGAGCGGCAGTTACTACACAGCCGCAGTCCACCGACAACTAGGGCTGCACGTTTTCAAGTTTTTCATTAACCGTTAACCGAGGCCCTTAGCGGTTAATAATCGGTTAACCATAGTGTGCGCCAGGTTTCCGTTGTCCGGTAATTTCCAGACATTGGCCAAAAAAAAAAAAAAAATGTCAGACAAAATTTAATCTCACCGGTCAAACTGTCCTATTAAAACTACCTAATAATCCCGCCCACTAACACAATCTGTATTTGAGAATAAGCCTAAAATGTATAAAGCAAATATACACCGACCTTTGGCTATGTTATAAAGGAACAGGCTCTAGTAATGGTTATGTAACTTTCCGTGTTTCGGCGAAGGTAACAAGCAGGCTCCGCGGCCGCCTCGCTAAGGCTATGACTATGATATGTTTGACAGGTACAATATTTGAAAATCGATAATTATTTTTTTTTAATTACATTTATATCTGAATTTATGTCAACCTATAGACTTTCAAATATCAAAATGTCATGAATTAATATGTATTTGTGTACAAAATGACATATAAACATATTTTCCTATTATATTTTGCCTGGAAACGCTTCCAACAAGGCGTCAGTTCTATTTCTAGCATGCACGCGTCGAGCCGCGCCTGAGCCGTGCGTCTCACGCAGGCAGTCGGCAAGCTCTAACCTGTTAACATGGGAGCCGAATTAAAAACAGACACGCCACGCAGCTGAGATGCTTTCGCTCATCGCCACGCATCCAGTGAGTCCTGACCGGCCTAATGATGCCCGGGTGTTGGCTGTTGAGATTACAACAACGAGGTTGTACTTGAAGTATATCTAAGCACTGTATTGTAATACTTGCATTTTGCCCCGTCACTCTCAATTTTAAAGTGCTCCAACGCTGTACTTTTTTTTGCCCGCTTCATATTAGAAAAATGACTTCTTCTTGTGGACATTACAAATGTCTGGGAGCGCTCTGGCGGTCTCTGGTGGTGCAAAAATGTATTACAACTAAATTCAATGCACGCCATTGACGTCACTTAACCGAGCAAAATGTTTCACTCGGTTACGCAATTTTTAACGGTTAATCGGTTAACCGGTTAACCATGGACACCCCTACCGACAACTAACACAAAATCACTTTCAAAATCGACAAAGAATCGCCTGCGTTTTCAAAATCATTTTTAGTAGATTGTCAGTGAATTATGGCTGTGTAGTAAATGCCAATCAGTGTTGCCAAATCTGTGGTTGCTTTTCATGTCTACAGGTCGAAGCGATCATACCAATAACGTGATATTTAGCCCCTAAAATGCGAATTTTACCAAGGCAACCCTGCCAAAAAACTTATATTTTAACCCCGGGTAGCAATTTTTATCAGGGAACCTCCTGGAAACACGATTGGTCTATTTTTGAGAAGCAGCTGGGCAGGATTTGTTGTGAAAACCTGCCAACCCTGATCTGAACGCACATGCTGGAGATATACTTCTAATTACAGGAGCGTCTTTACTGATGAGATGCGCATGAAAATCGCATTCGATTTTTTGCACGGCCCTAACAGCAACACATTTTATGGACTACTGTTTTGTGAACCTAGGAGAGGAGTACTTCTGGTTCTTATGAATCCGATACTGTAAGTACGTTTACGTCTTGTAATTAGTTTAAGTATTTGCTATTGAATGTTCAAATGCAGAGTTTTGCGCGTCCAGTTTGTGTGAGCGCACAGAGTGAGAGTGAGAGACAGGGTCACACAGTGGAGTCAGCTGTCTAAACCGTCTGTGGATTGTATACTGCAAACACATGAGCTTCATCACTGTGTCTGTCACGCGACTCTGTTTCACTTTTGAGCTTGAACTGATGGTAAAACTAAGGACATTATTAGCTGTCTTTACATTCATTTTGAAAGATGAAGCTCGCGATTATGGAAAGGGGCATTACATTTCCGACGAGTGCATGTGGCGTTCGGCCAATCACAATGCACTGGGTCAGTTGGCCAATCAGAGCAGACTGCGCTTGTCAGATGGAGGGACTTTTTTTTTTTTTTTTACTACATTAAAGCATGTCAACATTTTGTTATACCAAATACACAAAATAATGATCTTTTGAAAAAAAAAAAAAAAACAAGCATCATATGACCCCTTTAACACATTGATACAGAATTGAATTTGGAAAGTCAGAACGTTAATTTGGAACTGTCTGTTTTATAAATGATTCATTGAAAGCCTAAAGAGATGTCATATGATCGACCTCACTTTTGCATACAGCAAAATTTGGATTTGTGGTACGTGAGGCTGAGTACCCAATGAATCAAGTGTCTTGTTGTGTGGAGTTCATAGTAAATGGTAAACGTGTTAGGATGCATTAGCTTGTTCCCATCAGGGTTTTTTGCAGGTCCTTAAAAAGTCCTAAATTTGATTTAAAACATCCTGCAGCTTCCCTGTCCAATGCTCATCACACTTCCTCATCTGGGTCATGGCACCAGTGTTAAAGGCTGCATTTTGCTCCGAGTAAGAACTGAAATAAGCAAGTGAATGAAGGAAGGCCCTCGAGCTCACCTGTAGCCGTGGTGCTGTTTTGATTCTCTCGGGAGACGTGCTCACTACAGCGCAGACAGGTTCTTGGCATTACCTTTGCTCTGTTACTCTGGTAGGGATGGGTACCGAGAACTGGTATTTTTTTAATCAGTACGTAATTGGGTCGATAACAGTATATAAAACTAAGCGACAACAGTGTCCGGTGAAATTTATGCAGTAGAGAAATAGTGAACAAAGGAGGGCAACACAAGTAATATAATGTAACGTTTACTAACAAAGCACAACATCTACCTCAATGCGCTGTATTATGTCATGAGGCTCCAGCTCAAACTGAAACTTGTGAGACACATTCACATCAAATGATGATTTGGTAGAGCTACACTCACAAGACTTATATGCAGTCACAAAAGTATGTTATTTCTGTGTGCTTAAAAGCCTTGTGGTTAACGGTTTCATTGCATGCTGTTCTAATATTATTCAGATCTTATACAGAGCTCATACACCCGAAGCTCATACACCCGAACCTTATTACTTAATTATCTTGGTTATCATCTGATTGCACTAATACTGTCAAAAACACACAAGGTTTACATATAAATACAGTTAATGTCTAAAGTGAAAGTAAACCGTTGAGAGAAAAACAGATGCTTGCACCTCTTAAAAGGACCGTACTAAACATTCTTCCGCTTTTCATTAAAGGGACAGTTCACCCAAAAATTTATATTGTCATTATTTCCTCAGTCATGTTGTATTAGTTAAGTATTAATTTTTATTTATTCTTGTGCTGAAAACTAAATATATTTTGAAGAATGTGGGTAACCAAACAGTTGCTAGTCCCCTCTGACTTTAATAGTAGAAAAAAAAACCAGCAACTGTTTAGTTTGCCACATTATTCAAAATAACCTTTCATGTTCAACAGAAGAAAGAAACTTATTCAGTTTAAAACAAATTGAGAGTGAGTAAATGATGACACAATTTTCACTTGGGTGAACTATTCATTTAATGTTAATAAATTAAGACTCAAAGAGTGTCACTGCTCTTGAATGAAGAACTTTAATACAGTTGCTAAAATTGAGCAGTAATAACTTTTTCTAATTTTCAGCAACTTTTCACTTTATATTTTTTGCACCAAATAGTATCGATAACAGTATCGATAAGTATCGGTATCGATAAGCAGTATCAGTATCAATAATGATAAAAGGTAAACGATACCCATCTCTACTGATCCAATTTACTGTTACACACGTATTTATATTTCATTCACATTAACTTTTATTAAATAAATGATGAAGGTTTGTGTGAATTATCATTAAGTGACCCATTCTGACGTTTTTGTGTCTATCTGACTGTGTAGGCACGCACCTTGAGTTACAAGATGACTTTACATGTCTCCCGAGGAGCAGCACGTTCTTTTTTGCACTTTTAAAAACATTAATAAATTGAATCAAATTGAATCAAGTACGTCCCATTTTGCAAAGTCATGTTATATTATTTTACTGGTTTGCATGTGAAATAGGGCTTTTATGGTGGAGCGAAAGTGCACCGCTAAAGAGGTGGAATTTGGCAGAATAATCTTTTTCTCTCGATTATTGTATTTTCATAATCATTGTAGGCCAAAATCGAAATCAAAAATGTATTGCGATTTAATTGCACAGCCTAATTTTGAGTCAATGAGCAATCCATTTGTTACGGTATTTAGCAATCTTTGTTAATGCTAGTTAATAAAAAATAAAACTTTTCATTGTTAGCTAATGTTGTTAGCTCAGTCAGGTCCATTAATATTAAAACTACAACTTTTGATTTTAATAAGGTAAAAATGTTGAAATGAACATAAACTGAGATTAATAAATACTTTAGTATTTTTCATCATTAGTTTAGTTAACTAATATTTAAAAAAGAGCATTATTGTACAGTGTTACTACTATAGTGAAGTTAGAACACTAGTCTAAAAGAAAACAAGACAACAGACAAAGAATGTTCAAAACTACTTTTCATAATCATCTAGCCAGTGGATTGTGTGACATGTTTATAGAAGTTAAACTATTTTTGCCTGTGAATCGCCAGCACTGCTTCCTCGAGATGCAGTGGCCAGAGACTTGTGGCTTTGATGACAGCTGTAATGTTTTAAAGAGAATACATTTGAAGGCACAACTTCCCTGAGAGAGTTTACCGTGCTAACAGTGTGAATCAGTTCTGTAAGGTTAAAGGGCAACAGACTGGGTGTCTGTTCATGCACAATCCTTGGCTCATTAAATATTCATACATTGTACGGTCACAGAAACTTTCACATGCCAAATACTTTTAGCGTTTAAAGGAAAGGGGTTAAGAGTTGAACGGTGACCACAAACCTTTCTGTTTTACTTCTGTTTTTGTCTTTGCATTTCTAATGCCTGTTTCACAAATGATCTGCTTGCTGTTTTTATGCAGTCAGCATGCGGTCCGGAAGACGCACAAACACTACATTTACCCATTGTTTTGATTTCAAATCCAAATTTTGTTACTGTAAATGGTTTTTCAGCATTGAGATTTTTTTTTTTTTTTTTAACAGAGTACTGCAGTATCATACTTCATAGACCTATTTATGTTTAAATGCAGTAAATTAAACAATGTATTCAGTGATTTTGACTTCTACTACTGAATGGAATGTAGATTTATATTTTTAATTGTTCAAGCAAGTTGAAAATCATTTGAACAGTCTATAGCCTACTTTCCTTGTTAAAAGATATTTGTATCTAATTTTCACTCCGAATTAGACTTTATATCTCGTATATGTGAGATGAAAAAGTCACAATTAGTCCTAGCTGTTTTAAGTTTTATTCAGTGGCGGAAACAGGTTTCAGTAGAAATTGACTTATTGTGTTTCCAAAAATTGCAAATAACTTTGCAACATTTCCACTAATGGACAACTTGGAGAATTATTGTTGTTGTTATTAACCTTGTAAATATACAAGGTTTTTCAAATTTGAGAGATGGAACTAGGCAACCCATGACTACGAGCAGGATTAAAATGATTCTTGGCTAACAATTTCAATTTAAAAAGTTTGTAATGGAAGGGGAATTCTAGAAAGACCTTAGCAGACTTCCAAAGTAAGAAATAGGACAAAATAAACATTATCACCCCCTTAGTATTTTGAAGAGTTCCCACTATCTTCTAAGTGAATTCTAGATCTTATGTTTTGTATCTTAAAGATATGTAAATTATAGATTTGAATTAAAAATCATAAAACTATCGTGTCTATATATCTTTCTACACACATATATATACAAACACACCAGAGGTTGCTTTAACTGAACATTTTCCATAATTTATGGATTATTTTTAGCAGTGACGGATAAATCTGAAGTCCATCTGTCACTTTGACCGATTACACTGAGGGTGATCTATTGTAAATTATAACTGTAATTCCAACCCCGTCCAGTTGGTGGAAAGTGTGCTCCAGTGTGACAGCAGAGAGCGAGGGATCATCAGCCTCCAGAACAAAAATAAAACTATAACGAGTCTTTTGCTATGCCTTTGAATATGCACAGGCGAATACCCACTAGTAAAGCGAAAGAGATGATCAGTTCACATGCACTGTCACTTCACTTGATCTGAGGTGTCTACAGCGATCTATAATGCATCATTAAAGACTGCCAAAACGGTATTTATTGTTTGAATTTCCTAAAGTAATGGACATAATTTGAAATCTGAGACTTTGTTTCATATCAAAAGTAACACCTCACAAATTTTACCCCATTGTGATTTATTTGATGGGAGGTACAGTATATGTACGGGTCAACTGAAAACCTAATCGCCTGGGATTTAAGAATAGATATTGGTTCATTAAAATTAGAATCCATTACAATCGAGAAATCTATTTATTAAATTTTTTTTTCAAAGCACCCTCCAACAAAATCAATATCACTCTCAGTTAAAGCTGTAATAATGGCATTTTGTTGCAGATTTGGCAAACTATCCAGTGCATTTGCACTTTGGAGATTAGTTTCTGTTTCAAAGCGTTGAGCAGTGTTGACCAGTGTAGCCAGTCACAGACATATCTGTTGATTTCTTGAACCCAACAGCCAATCAGAGGTAGTTTGGAGCCGTGCCTAGCTCTAGCATATTTCCGTAGCATATATGCAATGCTGTTTTACATTTGATTTCTTTATTCAATTTCTGTACCTAAAAACTAATGTTAGACCTACCTAAAAAAATTAGTATTTAACAGTATTGATTTTTCCTAAACATAGCACATACTGAACCGTACTGAAACAATGACTCTAAAACTGTGATACAAACCGAACCACGAGTAAGTTGTACCATTCCACCCCTTACACTAAATGTATATATTCAGTTATGCCAAGCTCTAAAATACTTTTTGTAAATTCATTGTTTAAAAACCTGAAAAACACTTTTGGAATCCTCAAGTTTAATTTTACAGAAACTAGTAGTGTCGGGCCTTCAGATATTGTGGTAGACAATGGGGGAGCTTGGAGTCAGAGACGTTGGGAACATCTAAAGTTATTCGATTTTTTTTTACTTTGTTGTCAATGAAAAAAAGGAAACTGAAATGCATAGAAAGCCAATTCCACATTTTTCAGTTGGAGCAAATGGAGATCTTCATCTTGTGGTTTAGTTTGAATCTGTAGTTTGGTTTGTTTGCAGGACTTTACTGTGAAAAGGCAGCAGAGGTCATTTGGCAGGTTAGAAAGGAAAATGCTAGTTATAACTCCCCAAACCTCATTTCTAACCCAGATATATGTGAAACCACAATATCAGACTAACAGTGTGGTCAGTACTGAACAATGAAAATCTCTTAGGCTACATATTTCCTCTTGGGAACTAAGAGGCTATCTGATTCAATTTTACAAGCAAACATTTCATTATCTGAATCTGGGATTAATTCTCCCAGCATGGCAGCAGTTTGTCAGAAGCTTTTGTCTGCTTTGCTTATGTCTCATTCTTTTGGATGCAAATAAGACTTGACGATGCATCCTAATTCACATGCTACCCATAATATAATAATTGACTAATCATTCTAAAAAAAAAAAGCCCTGTATAATTTGGGGTTTGGGCTTCACCTTCAGTTGATCAGAAGCATTTCTTCGGGGTTGTGTATGTAAAACAGCTTGACAATAAAAATTTTGAAGAATATTATTAACCAAACAGCTGACTGTACCCATTCACTTTCTATAGTTTGAAAAAATGAGCAGACACAGTAGGTTAGAGATATTAATAATTTGACAAAATATATAATGACCCATGTTGTTTATACTGTTCTGTGAAGTTGTTTAAACATCAGTAGCCAAAAGGGGGTGGAGCTATCAATCTTTCACTGTGCATAGTAAACGTATGCAAGTTGTGCTGGAGCCTTTATTTGCAATCTTGCAGTATTACATTTAACTTTACTAAACAGGCTTTGCCTACTCTAATCTAAGAGTTTAGTGTTTTAAATCTGCTTCTGGTTACAGAAAGATTCATTCTTGCTTGTTCTAGTTCTGTAGTCATTTTGGGGTGTTGTGTTGATTGATATAAAGAGATGTTTTTTTAATTTGGCTCTAATGAATTGGAGTAGGTTCACACCTGATGAGAATATTTGTTCAAATTAGGGGTGGGCGATATCTCGATATTTAAAATATATCGAGATATTTTTTAAACACGATATGGATTTTGACATATCGTATATATCGATATGTTGTTTATATTTAATTCTGATTCCGCCACTTTGCTTTTTTGCCTTCTCTGTGCTGTGCTCGCCCCCCCTCGCTCGCCCCCGCCTCCTTGCTTTTGTCCCCACTCCCTTCGCGTGTATAGAACTAGTCTAAAAAACAAAGTCTAAAAACAAAAGGACAACTGGCTCCATTATATGGAGATACTTTGGTTTTAAGGCGTAGGACGAACAGAAGGCAGATGTCTAACGTAGGGCCCAATGATTTCCGCGATGCAGAAAACGCGGACGGAATCCAGTCATAAAAACGGTATTTACGGTTTAACGCGGAATGTCACGGAATTGGTTAAATTTTGAATGAATTATCAAAAGTAGGTCATGCACTTAAATCAAATCGCGATATAGACTAATATCTGCAAATATTAACCCGGAAAAGTCTATTTAAATATGAATCCTGCATGTTCTGCGTGTCTGTGTTAACGAATGGCGCAGAAGCGCGTCTTCATTCATTAAACACACGGAAGCGCGTGATGCTCGCGCTGATTTCAGCGTCTTTCCTATCACTGATAAAGATGTGAACACATGAGGATCATCTCCAGAACTGCACCGAGAGTCACTTCATGAGCATCTGACCATTTGATTTGAGTAAGACTAGCTCATATCACATCATAGACTGTAGTATCACATACACAGAACTGTAAAGGTAAACCCGTCAAAATAAAAGTATTTGGCAGAAATATTTTACTATTGTTCAGCAGAATGTACATAGCCCACTACTACTATTATTAAAATGAAATGAACATATTTTTTTAAGGAATAATCACACAACATTTCTTCCATGTTTTATTTTTAATAGTAAATCCCCTTTGTTTACCAAAAATAAAGTTTGCTTAATTTTAAATAATTAAAAGATAAATTAAATAAATGTTTTATGCCTTCATTTGACAACCAGAAAAATGTAAATACACAGAATTTCTGAAGGGAAAAAATTTCACATAAGGCTATTTTAAGATTTTTTAAAACTAATTAAGTTGTTTTTATGCATTTAAATAATTACACATGCTAAAACACAGAATTAGGTAACAATAAAGCATATGGTGAAGAAAAAAATAAGACGTTTCATAGGGCCCTAAACATGTAATATTTGGCATATTTGTTTTTGCAGTAGTTTTAGGGGGGTTATTTTTCCTGTAAAGATATCGAGATATATATCGCATATCGAGATATAGCAAAATATATCGAGATATATTTTTTGCTCCATATCGCCCAGCCCTAGTTCAAATGTTTCAGTGTTTTTAGCAGCGGTCTGGTTTTCTCTTCTATTTTTCCAACTATATCCAAGTATAGCCTAGTAAAACCCACTGCCACATAAAACTCCATGTGTTCACCTAAATATGAGCTAAAGATAATGAAATCTGCTCAAACATAGTTTTATCCAGGCCCGGTGCCAGTTAAATAATTAGTGTGCTTAAGAAATTAGAGATTGTGCATTTTTTTGTCCTGTCTATTGCTCTTTCGAGTGTGAATCCCGCATTAATATGGAGGATTTTCATTCCCCAATTTCAGCCTGTATATGGCTGAAAAGCAAATGTTGAATCTGAATGATTTACATATATCCTAGAAAGCACACAAAGAGCACTCCCTTTCTAATCACTAAAAAGCTGTTACTTTGATCACAACACTGGATCAGTTTTGCTCAGAAGTTAATGGTAAATATCTGCTTTTTTACAATGTGCAGAAGGACTGGATAAATTTTTTTTTTGAATGGATAGAAACTAACCAGGCAAACATTGTCTGAGATCAATGCGATCGGGGTCTTCATAGAGCCTTCTGCTGTTGTTCGGAGTTAAATGTCTCTGTGTTCTCCCACAGGTGTGAGCTGTGATGCATGTTTAAAAGGGAACTTCAGAGGGCGCCGATACAAGTGTTTAATTTGCTACGACTACGACCTTTGTGCATCTTGCTACGAAAGTGGAGCCACAACAACTAGACACACCACGGAGCACCCAATGCAGTGCATACTAACCAGGGTAGACTTTGGTAAGCTGTGATGCCAATAATGTCATCATTTTCACTCTTTATCACTTCATTTTTTAAATGGCTCAACTGCTCTGTTATTTGTATGCATACTTTGCAACAACAAAAACAAAAAAGCTAGATGGTTGAATGTTTAAAAAATTAAAACATAAATATTAGTATTGGAATTTATGTGGTGCATTTAATTATATAATCTTTAAAAATAAATTTAATTTAATTGTAAGAATATTTTATACCTTTCAGAAGTTACAGCATTTACAATAAATGATTTAATATATTTTGTAATTTATTTTAATTTATGCATTTAGCAGATGCTTTTATCCAAAGCGATTTACAGTGCATTCAGGCTATCAATTGTTACCTATCATTAATTAATAAGTATTAATAATAATATATATATATATATATATATTTCAGAAGTTACAGCATTACAATATATTATTTAATATATTTTGTATCAATAATATATATAAGTAAAAAAAAAAAAAAGAATATATATATATATATTATATGAAATATAACTATCGGTATTTCAATTACAAAAACTAAATATCGCAGTGTGAGTTTTTTTTCTATATATCGTACAGCCTTACAAGAAAATGTTTCTTAAAAACATTAAGAACATTACAGAATATGAACAGACCATCCTGACAGTTGAACCCTGATCTTAGTAATGCTGGTGATGGTAAATGAAGAGATTGTGATTGACTTTCATCTGAACTCTCTGCAGACTTGTATTATGGGGGGGAGGCATTCTCAGTAGAGCAGCCTCAGTCATTTACTTGTCCTTACTGTGGTAAAATGGGCTACACGGAAACATCTCTACAGGAGCACGTGACCTCAGAGCATGCAGAGACCTCTACAGAGGTGGTGAGTACACATGCTGTCTTTGCTAAAATTGTGTGTTTAATTAGTCTCATAACTAAATGGGATGTGATTAGGTTCCAGTGACAACACTAGACGCAGCAAAATCAAACAAAAGGAGCATGTTTGCTGTTTTGCACTAGAAAATATGAATCAGTAAAAACTAAACCATTTAAAAATTAACTGTACGTATTTACTGATAGTCTTTATATGGAGTTCACAGCTTTGACTTATAAAGTTTTATTTTCTTTCAGAGATAATCTGAGTCATGCTCAATGATATTAAAAAAACAAACAAAAAAATAAACTAAATTTAAATTAAATCATTTTACGACAAAAATCACATAATCTGTATGTGAGATAATAGAAACAATTTCAGAAATAGAATCCCTGGTTTGCACAGTGTAACTGTTGCAATTGGTAAAGAAACCTTTTATCGTGCATCACAGAGTCTCATTGTGTCTGATTATGACATGATTTTATCCCATGATGACTACTGTACAGTAGGGCTGGGAACTGGGTACTACAAATTTTAGGATTTGATTTAGTTTTCATCTCAATTTGATTCGATACCAATTACCGTAATGAATTTGTATGTACAGTCAGTCAGGTCAGATTTTTATTTATTTTTAATTTTTTAACATAGTTTTTCTGAGCAAAATGTAATATTACTACATTAATATATTTGTCTTTCAATTATAAGAATATCAGCAGCTCCTCGTCTGCATGTTCTGCTGGTTACAGACACATGACCACAAAGATTTGGTTTTCCAGTGTTATTACTATAATCTATTTTTTAATAAAGCCCATGCTGCATAACAACAAACCTTTTGTGCCTAACCCACTTTTTTGAGGACTCCATAGCAATGCATTATGTTCATTTTACACTCTGTGTGAATCCACCCTTTAGACTTGTTTCAGACTGAATTAGGTGTGGGATTTGGACTAGTAATGATAAGCTGTAATAATGAAAATAATGCAACCATGAATGAGCATGTCCATCTAATCTGAGGTTACATTAATTCATTATTAATATATATCTATTCTCTGTTACAGATTTGCCCAATCTGTGCAGCTTTGCCTGGTGGCGACCCCAATCATGTGACAGATGACTTTGCTGCTCATCTCACACTTGAACACAGAGCACCTAGAGATTTAATATCCTTTTATCTGAACCTAATGTGTATTTGTATAATGGACTTCTTTCATAAAACCCTTCCATTCAGTCTTCAATTTATTCTTTACGTAAGAACAGTTTACACACATTGGTTCTGCTCATGTATAATGACTGAGGCCCATGTGTTCAAGTCACGTCAGAGATAACCTTACAAAGGTTTATTGAGGTTTCGTGTCCGTACATCTTTAAGAAATATAAAGATTTTTCTCACAGAACCTAAAATTCTGCCATTTATTCTTGTCACTCCAAACCTTTGTTTTTACTTCTATGTATTACAAAAAATATTTCAAAGAGTAGTTATGGTTGCTCTTTTCTGTGCAATTGCAATGAATGTGGAAAGCTTCCAAAAGAATTCCAATGTCTGATTCATCAAATTATTTTGAATTAGATCTTTACAAAACCTTACTGAATGATTTGTTCACAAACTGGGCTGTGATTCGCACATCAAGCTTCAGTTCTTGATCTTGTTGCAGAGTATGAAAGCTCACTGGAACTGAAGATTGTCAGTGAATTTAAATTTGAGTTTTAAATCATTATTATATTACTTCAGTGGTGTCTTTGTGTCATATTTGATCTTGAACAATTCAGTCACAGCTCATCATAAATCTATAAACAATTGTGGCCAGTATAGTCAAAGTTTCTTCAAGGCAAGTCATGTTACTCGGCGGCCATCTTTGAAATGCCTCTTGGTCATTTAAGTGCAACTCCTATCACTTTGAATGGGGAAACATCAAATTCTCCAAAACTGTTCACTAAGCTTACGATTAAATTTTATTTTTGAAATCAGTCAATCAATCACCTTTATTTATATAGTGCTTTAAACAAAATACATTGCGTCACCAGTGAAAATCACCAGTGAAATCTGACAACTGTGTCATAAATGTTGTTACTTTTGCTCAAATAGTTATAAAAAGCTTTTTTTTTACTGGCTAGATCAGCATGCACAGTCCTGATCGCACATCTCCGAACGGGACTGGGACTGTTTCTATTGCTACCAGAACTTCTAACAGCAGCTGCTGTGACGCGTTGACTTTACCAATTAGCAATTGGCTCTTTTGCTCAGAAGGCGGGGCTTCCTGCAATTGCGCGACCATATTGATCGTTGCATTTTTCCCCATTCAAAACTATACGAGTGACACGTCTTGGGTATTCTATAGTCTTTGGTATGGTCTCCTAGTAGAATGTCTGCTTTTGTGTTCCATGAAAGGAAAGACCACTTTGAATTGACATTAGTGTAAGTAAATGACTAAATGAAGTTTAGTTTATTCTAAATTAATATACTAATTTGCCATATTCTATTTTCAACCTGCTTTACATTGTAATGTTGGTAGTACAATGTTTACTCCTCTGTGTTACTTTCACTAAGATACCCATAATATTTGTCAGTAAAAGTTCACCTGATGACACAAAATGCATAACTTTGCATCATTTTTGTATTACTGCCCAGGAATTGTTTTATTAACAGTTTTAAACTTTACTTAAAGGCATAGTTCAACCAAAAATACAAATTCTGTCATTAATTACCCTCATGTCATTCCAAACTTGTAAGCCCTTCATTCATCTTCAAACACAAATGAAGATATTTTTGATGAATTCCAAGAGCTCTCTGACCTACCAGTAGAAAGCAAGAATCCTAACAAGATCAAGGCTCAGAAACATAGCAAGGACATTGTTAAAATAATCCATGTGACATCAGTGGTTCAACCATAATTTTACGTTGTTTACACTTTGATCTGAACGTAAACAATGTTTCTGTATACATATGTTGCATATGTTGTTTACGTTCATTGGATTCTCTCCAAAATGGCTCTATAGGGTTTGTTTTCTCTGCACACAAAAAGTATTCTTGTAGCTTCATAAAATTACTGTTGAACCACTGATGTCACATGGATTATTTGAACTATGTCATTGCTATGTTTCAAAACCTTAATCGTGTAAGGATCCTTGCTGTCTAAGGGAGGGTCAGAGAACTCCAGGGATGCATCAAAAATATCTTAATCTGAGAATAAACGAAGGTCCTCCCGGGTTTGGAGTGACATGAGGGTGAGTAATTAATGACAGAAGTTTCATTTTTGGGTGAACTCTCTGTTTAACAGTGAAAGTGATTTAGTGATGGAAAAAGTGTGGAGCAAAAAAGTTAATAAAATCACAACACATTAACAGACTCAAACCTTAAATTATGTTAGATGATTCAGTATGAGAGGTGATGTGTGTGTAGTGACATTCTCAACCAGTTATTCCTTAACCAGTGTGTGCACGATGAGAGCAGCGGCGTACGGCACGTTCGTCGGATGTTCCACCCTGGGCGGGGACTGGGCGGTCCGCGGGCACGCCGGACTAACATGCACTTTACCAGCAGCTCCACTGGTGGGCTCTCCTCTTCACAAAGCTCCTCCTACTCTCCAAGCAATAGGGAAGCCATGGACCCCATAGCAGGTGTGTAATACAGACCTTAACTTAATTGGCTTATGGACTTTAATTTTGTTGATGCAAGTGCTGTTTTGAATGTCTTCTCACACACTCTTTTTTGCCGTCTTTCTGATTGTGTCTACATCACCAGAGTTGCTCTCTCAGCTGTCAGGTGTGCGGCGCTCCGCGGGGGGACAGCTCAACTCTTCTGGCCCCTCGGCCTCGCAGCTGCAGCAGCTGCAAATGCAGCTTCAGCTGGAGCGCCAGCAGGCACAGGCAGCACGCCAACAACTGGAGACGGCACGTAACGCTACACGCCAACGCAGCAACCCTAGCAACATCAGCGCCAGCATCCCGCCACCCAGCACCGCCACAAACACAGCCATGACTGAGAGCAACCCGCTGGCCTCCCACAGCTCCCAGTTTCTTCTCTCACGGTATGGCTCGGACTTAACCATACACTTAAGGTTGTTTATGTATTATTAAAGGTTTAAGGCTGATTTATACTTCTGCATCGTACCTACGCCGTAGCCTATGCGTAGACTACGCCGCTAGAATCCCTCCCTCCGTTTGTACTTGAGTTTTGTGTGTGTTTATGTGCACTTTAATTTATTTAAAATGTACACCTCCTTATATAAGGACAGAACAAGTGTCTTATCATTTATTATACTTTCTAGTTTCTAGATTTCTAGTTTAGTATTTGTCCATCTAATTTCACCAGGTTGAACGAGCCGAAGATGTCCGAGGCAGAACGGCAGTTGCTGGAGAGCGAGCGCGCGGACCGCAGCCTGTTCGTGCAGGAGCTGCTGCTGTCCACACTAATGCGAGAAGAGAGCTCGTCTTCCGACGAGGACGAAAGGCGAGACTTTGCTGACTTCGGCGCCATGGGCTGCGTGGACATCATGCCTTTAGATGTGGCTCTGGAGAGCCTCAACCTGAAGGAGAGCTCCACAGGCAAGGAGCCTCCACCACCTCCTCTTTGATGATATCCCACCACAACGCAGACAATGTCCTCTGTGCTGTAACTGCCAATGACGGTGGGCAAAAAACACAGCTCTCTCTAATTTTGTTCTTTTTTTTTTTTCTTTTTTTGGTGATTGTAATTTCAGGTCTGTCACCTTTTGTTACATTGTATAAATCCATAAAAGGAGAGCGAGAGGAAAAAAATCCAAATACATCAAATACAGGCGTGTGAGAGAGTGAGAGAAACCTAGAGACCGATAAACGGAACGAGAGAGAAAATAAGAAATATAAATATATAAATAAATATATCTATAAGTTGATAATCAATTCCACATAACTCATTTTTTTCCTTTAGCAGGTGAGCGTAGGTATCTGTGGCAGACCTCTGCTTCCTGTGTCTTGCAAAAGGCTCTCCTTATAAATACTCCACATTCAAAAACTGAAGAGGAAACAAGAGACCTTCTCTAATGAAGCTGCTGTGTGTATTTATGAATATTAATGAATAAAAGTGCTTGGATGGTTTACCATAACTACTGCATGAGGTTATTTGCAGCGTGCATGACTTTTAATGACCTTGTCATTAAAAAGGCAAAATATCCCAAAGCTTTCTTTAACTTTTTTCCCAGGGTTACTTGAACGGAGCCCATTTGAAATGGGTGAAATATCTACCAATTTAGGATTTTACTTTTCTTTTTGTTTAATATGGAAATCAACAGCAAAATTGAAACCTGCAGTAGCTTCGCAAGAAAAACTGCTAAATACTTATGTCCCTCGGCTCCAATCTTCCCCTCCTCATCTGTGACGCTGTAGAGCACAACAGTGATCGCACACTTATCAGCGACAGAGGTTTCCCATTCATTTTTTTTCTCCATAAGGCAAAAACTTAAAAAGTTTTGAAAAACATATAGGTACAAGGTTGCATACCTTGGAAGGATTAAACTACAATTACTGACTTATTTGTTCTTATAAAAATATAAAACCTGTGTATTTGTATATTGCAACATTTGAAGTGGATCAAAAAAGCCCAATAAAGTTGTCTTAAGAACGCTTTAAGGTTTTAGGACAACTTTAATGAAAGGTTTTGATCCACTTCAAATGTTGACTACTGTAATTTAACGTACTTTGAAGATTTGAGCAGATTTAAATACTGTTTTCCAAGAATTTGTCACAAATATGCAATTTTACATAAGAATTTGTCTGTTTAGACCAATACATCTAAATGTTGGACAGGCTAAATAAAAATGTTAATTCGAACTGTAATAGTAGTGGTTCTGGACATGTTTTCACATGTGAAAATCTTATTGGTTTCGCAGTGCAATGGAAAAGGAATGGAACACCTTTCTGTAAAACATAAATAAATTGTCGCATTGATGGTGTACGAAGGTTCATGTTGGTCTGAACGGACACATTAACAACTGTTGATTTAAAATTAAACATTTTATCGCACCAAATAGTGCCAACAAATATTATTTTTGCTGTGAACAAGCATTTAATTGTTTGTAATATCGCGGTGCTGAATGGGAGTGGGTAGTCGTTACTGAACTCTTGCTGCGAGTTTTGTTTCCATTATAGCAGCAAAGTTTGATTGGTTGAGCTCTCTTCAGAATTATGGGTAGTGTAGTTCCTCACAGTAATTTTTTTTTTTTTAATTTTTAATTTATTTTTTAATGACATTGAAACTTAGCTCATCTTTTTCAGAGGTTTTCACGTTAAAAACTGGTTTCTCTATGGAGTTATTAAATGGGATTTTTACTTTCAAAACCTCACTGATGCGCTCTATTGGATTTACAAATGGTCTGCCCTAAATGGCCGAGGCAAATTAACACCTTAAACATGTCTTGCTGCCTATGAGAAAAAGAATATGCAGGTATCAATAAAAGATAACCTGCTTTATACCATTTTAACTAGACGTCGATGTCTTAGTGTCTGTGTAACCACCAGATGTACTCTCTAACTTATGCACTTGTACAGACAAGTTAGGCTCTCCATTGTCATCTCACTCTACTCTACTCCTCACATCTGCTTTATTACGCTTGGCACCCCTCTCTCTTCATTGGTAAAAGGAGGGTGCAAGATTGAAAAAAGAGTGGCTTACATACTCTCTGCTAATAGACAGCACCTTCTATTTATTCAGGGTTGTTTTGTTTTTTTTAATATCTTTTGGTTCTTTTAAGCTTTGTGATTGATCATGCCACCTCCATGCCTATACTCTTATCCTCTGTAAAATACAATGAGATGTATATGGAATTTGTGCGTTAACTTTCATAATGGATCTAGGACATGGGCAGACTTTCTTTTTTTTAATGTAAATTTAGAATACTACAATAAAAATGTCACACAGCTTTTGATGAAAACCAAACCCCATCCTCTTACTCTCTGTGACTGTGGTCTGAATACTAGTCACATCGACCTATTTAGAAACTTGCATTACTTCCCATTCATACAAAAGTTTTGCTACACACATACCTTTTTGAGTCTATGCCATAAATAGAATGAAAATAACTAGATACTTGATGCTTGCCCAGACAAAATGGCGTTACACCATTGGGTGTTGCAGTGCGTTTGGAGAAGTGTTTCTTCTTTTTTATTTTTTTTATTTAAGTGCATCATCTGGGTATTTTAAGTGCACTTATTGGAATTTGTAGTGTTAATTAACTGCACATCATTTTCATACTATAAAACTATAAAAATTACTTCAAGTTTTCCCAAACTGGCATGAAAGCGATTTGGCTGACAAAAAGTTTGGGAATCTGTTAATAAGATATAATGTGAATTTGTGCATTTTAATATATTTGAAAGACAAAGGCCTTTCTAAATACATAATACATTGTTAAATAACCCACTGAGGGATAATTCAAATAAAAATTAATGTGTTCTTAAGCAATTGATGCAGACAACAGGGCATGGACTTTTTCACTGGAGGAAGCATTATTATGGACTGGCATTTTGGCCAGAAGTTATTACAAACGTAGCTTTTTGCTTCACAAGACATTAATTGATGGTCTGTAATCATGTGATTACTTGTGAATTATTGTGATGACGGCACTTATTCACTACAGAAGATTCATTGGTGAGCAAGTGATGTAATGCTGGAGTTCTCAAAATCTATTCTGTAGAAACATACTCATTTACATCCTGGATGGCCTGTGGTTGAGTACATTTTTGGATTTATAAACTGCTGCTTTAAAAGAAGAAAAATAATACTGTGTCCATCACAGGCAATATCACAAAAACAGCTAATACTTTAGCCCTCAAGCCTCAAGATACCTGATGCCATTTTCACCATTTACCTGCAAGGCATGGGCACCAAAAAGTAAAATAAAAAAATTGTGGCACCTACTACAGATTGTCTATGTGAACTGTTCCAGTGGTTTGGAGCAGCTGGCCCTTCACTTCACTGGCTATTGTAAGACCTAAATATTAGCAGTGTGATTCTTTACATGCCATACATGAAGTGGCCTTTCTACCAAAATAACCCTTTGTGAGCAAGCACATAATATTTCAAAACAATTTTTTCTTCACTTTCATAAAAATAGAATGGAGAAAAATAAGTGTTATTGTAGTACATAGTAAACTAGTTTATTTTGCTACATTGTTGTGACATGAATTATGCATAATTTTATGCACAATTGTATTTTCTAGCTATGAAAAGATTAATATTTTTGTTAAATATACCAACAGAAAAAAAAATATATATATTTTTTTTAACCATAAATGACAGTAAAGATTTCTGCACAATCATATGACACTGAAGACCGCAGTAATGGCTGCTGAAAATTCAGCCTTGCCATTACGGGAATAAATAACTATTTTAAATCCTAACAATTGCACAAAATATAAAGAGAGAGAAATAGGCACTCATGCACAACCACACCAACATGTGTGTATATTGATGTATCTTTCTTTATAGCTTTTTTTTTTTTTTTTTTTTTTTTTTTTAGAAAAAAATCAGTAAATTAATATCATTTTAAGAATAGAATTAGAATAGAAAGTGCTCGAGTTAGAGGGTCAAATAAAGATGGAAGAGGTGTTTTTTTAGCCGATTCTTGAAGATGCTCAGATTGAGTTGGGCAGGTCATTTCACCAGGAGGGAACATTTAATGTAAGATTTTGTTCCTCTTTGGGAAGGCACAATAATGCACCATTCACTTGCAGAACACAAGCTTCTAGAGGGCACATGAATCTGAAGTAATGAATGTACGTAAAAGGATGCAGACCCAGTGGTAGTTTTTTAGGCAAACAACGCCTTGAATTTTATTCGAGCAGCTATTGGTAGCCAGTGCAAATTGATAAACAGAGGTGTGATGTGTATTCTTTTCGGCTAATTAAAAATTAATCTTGCTGCCACGTTCTGAATTAATTTTAAAGGTTTGAATGGAATTGGCTGGAAGACCTGCCAAGATAGCACTGCAATAGTCCAGCGTGGACAGAACAAGAGCTTGAATAAGGAGTTGTGCAGTATGTTCCGAAAATAAAGGGCCTGATCTTCTTGATGTTGAATAAAGCAAATCTGCAGGATCGGACAGTTTTAGCAATGTGGTCTGAGAAAGTCAGCTGATCATCAATCATAACTCAAAGGTTTCTGGCTGTTTTTGAAGGAGTTATAGTTGATGTGCCTAACTGGATCGTGACATTGTGATGAAACGATGGGTTTGCTGGAATCACAAGCAGTTCTGTCTTGGCAAGGTTGAGTTGAAGGTGATGGCTCTTCATCCAGAAAGAAATGTCTGTTAGACATGCTGAGGTGCAAGTAGCAATCATTGGATGATCAAGATGGAATGAAAGGTAGAGTTGAGTGCCATCAGCATAGCAGTGGTATGAAAAGCCATGTTTCTGAATGACAGAACCTAATGATGCCATGTAGACAGAGAAAAGAAGTGGTCCAAGAACTGAGCCCAGAGGCACCCCAGTAGTTAGATTTTTTGACTTGGACACCTCACCTCTCCAAGCTACCTTGAAGGATCTATCTGAGAGGTAAGACTCAAAAACCACTAGAATGTGTTTCCTGAGATGCCCTTTGCCAGGTTTGACAGGAGGATCTTAACCGTGTCAAAAGCAGAGGACAGGTCAAGCAAGATAAGTATCGAATCTGCTCTTGCCATTTTTAGGGCTTCAATAACTGAGAGCCTCTGTTGAATGTCCACTTCTGAAACCAGACTGGTTTTATATATATATATATATATATATGTGTGTGTGTGCATGTTTATATAGATATAAAGAAAGATATATACACACGTTTGTGTGGTTGTGCATGTGTCTATTTCTCTCTTAATATTTCTATCTGCATAGTTGTTAGTTATGATTAAAATTTGCAACATTATACACAATCTAGAAAGACATACCAGTTTTATTAAATGCACAGTATTACAAGGAAAATTTCCACTGATTGCAGAGAAGCTCACAGGATGCACAAGCATAAGAGTACTGACACCTAAAGCCATGAGAGATTGAGTCTGCCGGGAGCACACGCTCGCACACACACACACACACACACACATTCACTCACAACCAGTGATCCGAAAAAAATACAATTTAAACGTTTAATTCCAGTTGCCTAAATTGGTGCATTTAACAAAGAAATGTGCAGGATATATTTTATCCCAACATTAAAAAAAAAAAAAAAAAAACGAAGAGCTTAATTGACCTTAAATGGGCTTATGTTTTCATGTATTGTTTCTCTTTTGGACTGACCGGGACAGTGTAATTGAGATTCACCCGACAGAGCATAAAATCCTGGCTTACAAAATAATGCATAAACAGTGTTCCAGTATGCAGTCACAGTTCTTCATCCGTATAAAATGTTTAGAGCTTTCCAGAAATAAAATGAGGATAGGGGTTCTATTGGCTCTTTCCCCCTGGACGTGTAAAAAAGGAAACGGTAAGCATCGATAATATCAAATTGTTTACTACACAGGGTAAAAGGTTAGTTGATTAATTACACACACACACACACACACACACACACACACACACACATATATATATATATATATATATATATATATATATATATATATATGAAGAGTTCAGATGCAAAAGCCTCTAAATGCCATCTGAAATTTTCATCTAAAATTAGGATTTTTATTAAGCTCCTAATGCATAGGTTGAGTCATTTTACTTTAGTGGCAATGTGCAGGTCCTTTTCCAGGCTATTAAAGTGAAATAACTGAACATAAGTATAGAAACTTGATAAAAATCCTAATTTTAGATGAAAATTTCAGATGGCATTTAGAGGCTTTTGCATCTGAACTCTTCATATATATAAAATCAAATCATACTTTTATTATGACAACCACATGAGAAAAGAAAAAAAAAAAACTTTTTTACATTGTCACGCAAAATAAACAGTTTACACACATATTGCCGGAGACCCATTAGACATGTTTTTCTTCCTTTTACAATGTCACACATTTGACATGATGCCTGTTTGAAACAGAACATATAGAGAGAACATACTATTATATAGACATATATTAGAACTGTACAGAATGGATTATAAAGTACAGGCTGGCTATTAGAACACAGAAATCTGTATAGCAAAAAAAGAAAAAGTAATTTGTTCAACAAAGTCTTCATATAGTCAGTCTGCAACACCAAGAAAACTTGTTAGCATCTTTTTCCTTTTTTTTTCTTTCTTTTTTTTTTTTTTTTTTTTGCAGTGCTTACAATTGTAGGGTGAAAACTACAAAAATATGAGCAGTATATCTATAAAGAAAGTGCAAAGCTCTAAAAGGTCATAAGTCACTGCTCAAAAAGATCATGACCATAATGACCAACAGTTGACTCGATTAAACATTGTTTGACAACTCATGATGTCTCATGTAAAGTCGGCTGTTGAAAGTAGGTCCTGCCAGTGTACTGTTTGGAAAGAATTTGACATCAGTGTACACAGAATGATTGATCCTGCTCGTGTATTTACAGTCTAATTGCATATATACAAACGCTCTCAAAGCAACACATCTCTGGTACTTCACACTCCGAAGAATCAGTCAGTCAGTGCAAAATGTGTTGCTTTGCTGGGGTCCACGAGGAGCCCCATCGATCAGAATTGATGAAAAACATTTACATTGGCAGAGGAGGACAAGTCGAATACTGTAGCCCTGGAGTAACTATAGAAACAGCACTATAGAAATGATTACAGTGGATTCAGAAAGTATTCAGACTCCTTAATTTCTTCATGTTTGTAAAAAAGACTGGATTTCACCTGTGAAAATTTGCGGAATTTTAATTGTGACCTCACCTTCATACTAAAATAAATTTTTCACCTCATTAATCTAAACTCCTTACCACATATAATGCAGTAGTTTAGCGATGACCCTATGAATGTTCAATGAGGGATCAAGCTAGAGCTCAGGCTTGTATCCAAACATAAAAATCTCTTTCCACCAATGGTTCTCATCCAACCTGACAGATTCAAAGGATCTACAGAGAAGATTCTTTCATACAGAAAAGTGTGAAAATCATTGTCAGAATAATCCATTTGCCATTAGTGGTTCAACCATAATGTTATGAAGTGAAGAGAATACTTTTTGTATATGAATAACTCAAAAATAATGAAATTATTCAACAATTTGTCCCCTCTGTCTCTCTCTATGTCAGCATAGCGCCATTTTGGAGAATATGAGCTGTACACAGGCAGCTTATGTTTTGTCGAATAAAGTCGTTATTTTGTTTTTTTCTTTGCGCACAAAAAGTAATGTTGTTGCTTCATAACTCTACAGTTGAACCACTGATGGCAGATGGACTATTCTGACGATGCTTGACAGTGTAATTTACTTGGCAGTCTATGGGACAGTCACCAGCCTCCAGTCACAAGTGTTCCAAAAGACGAACTAAGCTTTTAAGGGTTTGGAACGACATGGGGGTAAGTGATTAATGACAACATTTTCATTTTGGGGTGAATTATCCCTTTGAGGGTCTGAATACTTAAATTGTTGAGATATTTGTGGTTTTTTTCTTTTAATAAATATGCAGTTTTCACAGATTTGTTTTTGCTATGTGGTGTAAGGAGAGTGGGAAAAAAATACATTTTATCATAGGGCTACAACATAAAATGTGACAAAAATGAAGGGATCTGAATACTGTCTGAATGCACTTTGTAGTGTAATGACAATTGTATTTGTCATTCAGTCCTTTGCAGTCCTCCTCTGGTAACTTGTTTAAGAGGAGTTGAAACACACCGGTTGAATCTGGACGGTCCCTTCATAGGGTCTTCCTGTCGTGACCTCAGGGACAGCCTGACTCGAATCATTCTCACATGAACATTTAATTCACAGTGCCCATCGCTTTGAAATGGCCCACAATACAAAGAAAACAAATCGATCATAGATTATCACATACACATATTATTTAGCAGTTATTTCGCAGTTGATACATAAACAGATAATAATGAATAATCTGAGAGCAATCAACTCCAGCTGATCAGGAAGGTCTGTTGTGTTATGAACAACATCTATGGATATACTCCTCAGAAACAGGTCTGAAATAAATCTTCAGTCCATAAGATTGCAACATGATGATGATGAAGGGTGCCTAAACACTAGTTCACTCTTATGTCAGAGAATAGTGGGATGATCAGAATAGTTCGATGATCAGTTATGTGACCAAAAGGGGAGGGAATTTGTACTTTGGCTATAACGCAGGGATCTGTTTACTACTGAGAATCCCAGGGAGGCGGGTTCAATTGTGCTTTCAGAAATCCAATTGGCTTTATTTCCATTTTATTTCAAACAGCTCAGGCTCTTTCCATCCACCCATAATCCAAAGCCGCTTGTCCGATGTAGGTCGCAGGGATGCTGGAACCTATTCCAGCCTCTAGGGTCAAAGGCAGGGAAATATTTAGGATAAATGGCTTTTTCCACACCCTCAAAAACACAAATCTTGCAGATTTCTATCCATCAAGTGTTCCGTAAAAATGTTTTCTAGTGTGTAAGCACCCTAACGTAAAAAAAAAAGACTGTTACCATTGAAACAAGAACAGCATCTTCCCATTGTTCTTCAAACCTCAGTTAGAGAGACAAGTGCCCTTTGAATCAAAACTATGGCCGGGGAGCCAAACAAAGTCTCAGAAAATAGTTAAGTGCCAGTGCTGGTGACTTTGCTTCTGTACTTACTCCAAACACTCTGTACAACCTCAAGCCTCTTCCGAAGAAAAAAAGGCTTCTTTGTCGCTGTGCTTCTATTATGAAGTTTGCGCTGAGTAAGATGGGGCGCACCAAGATGTCCAAAAACGCCTTTCACCCCAGCATTATAGACATCAAAAACTGGCACAGAAAAGTCTACAATTAGATCCGATGTGTTATGATTGTAACTTGATAGTTTGCGTTATGAGTAGTATCGCGATCTGCAAGTCTGCCAGAATGACGCCAGGGCGTTGTGCTAATGACTGGGTCCTCATCAAGTCCGAATTTTGTCCATCTCGATAAACAAAATGATAAGAGAAAAACAAATACAAACTTTCCAAACCAAATGACCTTTTTCAAAAAGGTTGTTAAACAAAAGGTCTGCATTGTCTCTGATGCATATTTACAACAATCCGATGTTTCTGTTTTTAGACTTATTTATGGTTTTTAGAAAACATATTGATGCACGATAGATGGACCTGTCCACATGTGGGAAAACTTGAAGCAATGCACACAGTGAACTTTAAGGCCTTTTAGTCCATGTGGTTAGAGTGCTGAAGCATGAACACACACACACAGAGAAGCACACACATCTATATTCAATCACTCATCTCGAAACCATCCTTAACTCCTTTTATACCACACATTCACACACACTTTTCTTACACATATACACACCCATACTGGCAAACGGATCAGCCCAGAATGTCCAAGTAAACAGGCGAGGCCTTGGCTAGGCTCTGGAGCAGGTTGTGGATTTCTCTGATGTTGAGTCTCATG
This sequence comes from Carassius auratus, assembly GCF_003368295.1. Classification (NCBI taxonomy): domain Eukaryota; kingdom Metazoa; phylum Chordata; class Actinopteri; order Cypriniformes; family Cyprinidae; genus Carassius; species Carassius auratus. Next base: position 27,119,364 of record NC_039272.1, read on the forward strand.
TAGGGCTCCCTCTGCCAGCAGCCCAGCATCAGGTCATACACCTCTTTGGGGCAAGTACGAGGTCTCTGCAACACCCGACCCTGTGTGATACACTCGATCACCTGCAGGAGGCAGCAGAAACAGGGTCCAGAACTACAACTGAACACAGGCTCCACTAAGAGTGCATCAGTCTGCCTAGAAACTCATTTTTACAAGGTACTGGGTTGATACAGTGAGTACTTTTGGGGACAAACCTATCACTCTATGAATAACTGGTATATATTTCTTGAGGACTTCCATTCCTACTTATGAAATACACGTTAGGTATGACTGTTTAAGAGTGATGTGTCTTACCTCGTTGTTTGAAAGCTGGTACCAGGGTTGCTTGCCATATGTGAATATTTCCCAGAGGACCACACCCAAACTCCACACGTCACTCTCTGTGGTGAATCTCCTGTACATGATGCTCTCTGGGGGCATCCAGCGGATGGGCAGCATGGTGTGACCACCCACCTGAAATTAGAGATACAGATGCACATGAATTTATTAAATCCATTTCCTATCGTTTCAATTCTAGTGTCTCCATAATAAGCAAAGTAAACTAAATCATTTTTAGGGATGGACAATATATCAGCACCTTGTAATCTGCTAATACTGTATGAGATTTAGTTTTTTTCTTTTACCTATATTGTGTTCTTGTACCCATTCTCTAACACTCATTATTAATTTTTAAAAACTAAAATTATTATTTAATAACATTGTTAAATATAATATTTAACACATTTTTTAAAAATGAAGATGCATTTTTTTCCTACTGTATATCACTTGTAGCATTTCAAATGGTTGATTTATACAATGAATGTTGGTAGAACTTTTCCTATTCAGCTAAAGGCTAAGCCACACCATACCAAGAGAAATAAACCAATGTCCAGATGACAGTATGCCACTTTTTTTTTAAATTCCAAGACCCTACAAATGCAGATTCCAACATGTAAAATTGGTGAAAACCAAGCACTGATGAATAGCAACAGACAGGGCTAGCACACATATCTGGCTAAACCCAAAGAACACGTCTGTTGGTAAAGTGTGAATTGGCCTGAACAATCCACATTTTTTAACAAAAACATTAAGCAGAAAAACTGGGACTCAGCATATTAGAATGATTTCTGAAGGACAATGTAACACTCAAACCTACAGTAATGGATGCTGAAAATGCTGCTTTGCCATAACAGGAATAAATGAAATTATAAAATATATTGAAATAGAAAACAGTTGTTATAATATTTCTCAATATTAATGTTTTACTGTATTTTTAATCAAATAAATGCAGTCTTGGTGAGCATAACTTATTCCAAATACATTTTCTACAGAAGTGTACATACTGTATACTTACTAACTAGAGGATTTACAATAAGTGGGAAATAATTAGGTTACTACTCTTGAACCAGTCCTTTTTCCTAAGTAGTCATATTACTCAATAAATATACTGTAAAATAAAGTGCAACCGCAATATATATATATATATATATATAAAAAATAAAAATGGAAATGATCAAATGTAAATCCTCATGTGTTGTAAATACCAAGACTTATGAACCCATAGAATAGCTTTGTGAGGAACATGAGGAATTTATTGTTAAACTTCCACTTCCACTTCCTGTCAAGATGGCGCCTGTGTTTGGCTTTGCCTCTGTGGCTGGTTGTTCATCCCGATTCATTTTGTTTGTTTTCTGCGCCATACTGCTACTAAGTTTGTCAACAAAAGTTGTGTCTACTGCATGGGTGTATGATCGCCAAACATTGCTATTAATCCGATCTTCCATGGTGGAGTGCGGGGACGGATATATCTGGAGTGGTATTGACAAGTTTGCAGCCCCGTTCACACGTCCGACTGAAAATGCTGTCCGTACGCGGCATGAAGAGGGCCTAATACGACCTACAAATAAACGGCGGAGAAAGCGAGGAAGAAGGGCAGGGAGACAGATTCAATTGAAAAAACTCTTTAAACTGGGGATCTTGGACTTCAACCACAGACCTTCATGTCTTTATTCTGTCTTCTCTGATGTCCCCATGGCTCTGGTTCCGGTGTACCAGAGAAACTCTACCTCTGGTCGTGGTGTGTGTTTGGTAAATCTGAGGTCGCTGCCACGAGCCTCTTTCTCTGCTTCAGGTGTTCCTGCACCGCTCAGGATGGGTCTGATAAATGCTCGTTCAATTGCAAACAAGTCTCTTCTGCTCTGCGATTTATTTACCTCCAAAAGCATGGATTTTATGTTGCTTACGGAGACTTGGCAACGGAATATGGAATACTATTACTTAAATGAACTCTGTCCTATGGACTGTAATTTTATCAGCACGCCAAGACTCACAGGTCGGGGTGGAGGTCTTGCTGTGGTTTTTAAAAGACATTTTATCTGCCAGTCAGTGAGCGCTGACACGTACTCTTCTTTTGAATTACAGATGATTAAGGTGGGTCGCTCAAACTCATTTTATTGTATTCTAGTGTACCGACCACCTGGGCCAGCGGCCTCTTTTCTCATTGATTTTTCTGACTTCTTATCATCTATTATTAAGCTGGATAGAGTGATTATTGTTGGCGATTTTAATATCCATGTGGATAATGATACTTGTACAAATGTTTCTGAATTTGTAAATATTACTGAATCTTTTAACTTCACTCAGCATGTAGTTGGCCCTACGCACAACAAGGGACATACGCTTGATCTGGTCTTTTCTTATGGTGTAAATATTAATAATGTCTGTATTGAAGATGTTTTTATAAGTGATCACAATTGCATCTTTTTTGATCTTGTGTGTGATGAGGATCCTCTCCCTGCAAAACGGGAGTCCTGTTCACGTTTGATTAACCAGTGTACTGTTGAGAAATTTTCAGCTGCATTCGACTCAAGCCTGGTTCTTATTTCGAAAGATGTAGACGCTTGTGCACAGGCTTTTAATGATCACTGTACTGTGTTGTTGGACAAAGTGGCACCTTTTAAAACTAGAGAAATTTCATCTGTCAATACATCACCGTGGATTAATGACGCCATTCGTAGCTTAAGGCATGTTTGTCGGAGAACTGAGCGCTTATGGAAAGCGACTCAGCTACAAGTTCACCGATTGTATCTTAAAGAGCTCTATAGGGACTTACACAAAATGATTAAAGAGGCTAGAGCCTCTTATTTTACTAATCTGATTTCTGCCTGTAAAAAGAATCCAAAAGCTCTCTTTGAAACTATTAACAACATTGTTTCTCCTGCTGCATGTATTGTCCCTGTGTTTGCAAATGTTGACTGCAATCGCTTTTTGTTTCATTTTATGGACAAGGTTAGAGCTGTCAGGGCAGGCTTGGTTCCATCAGCTAACCATCATATAGTTAAAGATCATAGACCTTCAATATTGGACTCTTTCTGCCCTATTACCCTGAATGACATCATGGAATTAGTGGGCTCGATGAGACCATCTCAAAGCCCTGTTGATATTTTACCTACTACTTTACTTTTAAAATCCATAAATCATCTGGGCCCATGTTTGGTTTCAATTTTAAACCTATCTCTTCAGTTGGGCCAGGTTCCTAGCTGCTTTAAGCATGCTGTTGTTCAGCCTATCTTGAAAAAGAATAATCTTGATGCAGCTTCATTTAAAAACTACAGGCCTATTTCTAAGTTGCCCTTTCTTTCTAAAATTTTAGAAAAGGTTGTTGCGAAGCAGCTAAATAATGTTTTGGATTCCCATAATATCCTTGATAAGTTTCAGTCTGGTTTTCGTAAAAATCATTCAACTGAGACTGCCCTCCTTAGGGTTTCAAATGACATTTTGATGGCTGCTGATGGGGGTAAATGCTCTGTGCTGGTTCTATTATATCTTAGTGCGGCGTTTGATACCGTGGATCACTGCACTATGATTGATAGACTGAAAACAACTGTGGGCATTACTGGATCAGCTCTGGATTGGTTTTCCTCCTATCTTTCAGACAGGAGTTTCTCTGTGTCCGTAGGAACATATATGTCAGACTCTGCTCCTTTGTCTTGTGGTGTGCCCCAGGGTTCTGTGCTTGGCCCTCTGCTGTTCAGCCTGTATATGCTTCCTCTTGGGAAGATAATTGGTAGTTTTGGGGAAATATCATACCATTGTTATGCTGATGATATTCAATTATATTTATCTTTTAGCCCTGATAGGTTGGACAAACTGTCCTTGTTGCACAATTGCTTAGCCTCCATTAAAAATTGGATGGCAGATAATTTTCTGCAACTAAATCCAGACAAAACTGAGGTGCTGATTTTTGCACCAGATAACATTATTCCTAGGATAAGGCAGGAAATTGGGGATCTATCATCTTTGGACTGTAATGTTGTGCGAAATTTGGGTGTCATTTTTGATAAATCTATGTGTTTTAGCAGTCATGTAAAATCTGTGGTTCGTTCCTGTTTTTTCCATCTCAGGAACATCGCTAAGATTAGATCTGTGGTTTCTAAAAAAGAGATGGAGATGCTTATTCATGCTTTTATTTCTTCTCGTCTTGACTTTTGCAATGTACTGTACACTTGTTTAAACAAATCCTCTATGGACAAGTTGCAAGTGGTACAGAATGCAGCTGCAAGACTTTTGAATAAGACCAACAGAAGAACACATATTACACCTATACTTAAGGCTCTACATTGGCTTCCAATTAGTTTTAGAGTACAGTTTAAAATTTTAACCATTACTTACAGAGCCTTGCATGATCAGGCTCCCTCTTATATCCAGGATATACTGCATGTATACACTTCTGGTCGCTCTTTGAGGTCTTCTGGTCAAGACCTTTTAACTGTTCCTAGAACACGTTTTAAAACAAGAGGTGACCGAGCCTTCTGTGTGGTGGCTCCAAGGCTCTGGAACTCCCTTCCATTAGCCTTGAGAGCTTTGGATTCAGTGGAAGCTTTTAAAAAATGCCTTAAGACGCATCTTTTTAGACAAGCATTTAATTAGCAATATGGTTTTGTATGTTTTTGTGTATCTGTGTATTTTTGTATGTTATGTGCATGAGTATATCTGTTAAGTGTATATTTTAATTTAATTTTGTGAAGCACTTTGTGACTTTTTTGTCTGTGAAAAGTGCTATAGAAATAAAGCTTACTTACTTACTTTAATTTTCTGTAATTCTGGGTATAATTCTTTCTTTCTTGGGTATTTTATAGCATAAAACTGTACGTATAACCACTATAGTGTTTTTGCCACAATACATTAATTGTTGCAAAACTTCCTAGTGATCATGCAATGAAAAAAATCCTGTGTTTTCTATTGTTATACAACAGAGGGAGCTGATATTCCTTCATCTTTCTCTCTCGCTCTCTCTCTCTCACACACACACACACACGGCTGCTGACACAGCAGAGTGTTTCCGGCTGTGTTGGCAGGATGCAGGTTTGGGAGAGCCCTTGAGTGTCAGATGGTCCGGGCTTTTTCTGGATGAACTCACTGTGAGGAACTGTTGGTTTTTGAGGCACTTTCATATTTACAGTATTTAATCAGCTGTTATATAGTCATTAGTCATAATAAACCATAATAATGAAAGACAAAACAACAGTATATAGTTATATTATCCATTAAGGACATTGCATTTAGTTTTTTTGTGTTCATCCATTGTGTTCATATACATTTCTCAGATTCACAGAAATTAGATTCAACAGAGGTTCAACTGATCTTTCTTTCTTTCTGAATGAAAAAGTCAGGAAACAGAAAGGAGAGGCTGGGATCAGGAAATGACCCAAGCCAGAACTAACTTTAGATTAAACAAGTGCTCCCAGAGAATCTCTGACAGTTGGCTGAACTGCTGGAAAGCACAATGTGAGGAGTGTAACACTGTAGTTTGTGGCATTTTCAAAACAATGTTCTGTTTGAGCGGCCCTGACTTTGACTGCAATGAGCTTCTGTCATTTGTTGCTCAATATGCCCATGTTTGCATTAACATTTTTGAGTGGGAATGTTCAAGCAAGAATCTGACATGGCCCTGTGGATTATTTTCTGTTTCTCTTAGATTTCCTTCAGTTGCTTGTTTGAACAACCAATGAAAATATAGCATACACATCTGTAATCTTTTCTGATTTGATTCAGAATACATAAAGCTGCAGTGTGTATCTTTTTGTGCTAGCAGTCAGTTGCAGCAAATGCAACTGCCGTATGTTTATTTTAACAGAATGACACTACAACATTATTTATATAAGACAACGTCTTTCTTTTTGCACTTCTGTTTTCTGTCACACAGAAATGAAGTGCTGGCTCTTTTTTAAGTAATGCAAATCACAAATAGCAGATTTTCTTCCTGTAAGAGGTACCTGAAGAAAAACGTAATATATTTTCATTTACTAAGATAGAATAGATAATATTCATATTGATAAACAACAAATGCAATAAAAGCCTTTCAGTACCTATACAGGAAGTATTTACTGTATTACATTTTTATTCTAAGCTGTAAACACGTTATATAATTGTTTGATTACTGTACTTTAAAAAATATCATATATAATACAGTTATGCATTCAGGTTTGTAGTAGATGTTTGGTTCCTTGGACCAAAAGGACCACTGTGACATGGAGATTTCCAAGGCGACTCACACTTACCCTATAGTAGTCAGTGCTGTACACATCTCTAGACATGCCAAAGTCTCCTATCTTGACAAGCAGGTTCTCTCCCACCAGGCAGTTGCGTGTGGCCAGGTCTCTGTGCACGAAATGCTGTGAGGCCAGATATACCATGCCTGCTGCTATCTGCTGAGCAATGTGCAGCATCTGAGGCTGAGTTAACTCCACCAGAAAACTCTGCTGTCCATCTGCCATCAGCACTGCATCTGGGCCATGAGCCCTGTAAGAGAGAAAATGAGAATAGCATGATCATGACTAAATAAAAATGGAGGTCAGAATGTGGAGAGCATACAGACATGTTTTGCTTAGACTTTACAGATCACATGAACAATTCCTGTATTGAGATAATCCATGCAAGCTTTTTTTTTTTTTTTTTTAAACATTTTATGATAAGCTTTACAATAAAATATGTTTCTTCTGCAGAAGGATTTTAGTGTGCAGACAGTTTATTTTTGTTATTTTTATTTTCTTG